>NW_020940360.1:511278-616725 GCF_900497805.2 Vombatus ursinus
ATAGATAGATAGATAGATAGATAGATAGATAGATAGATAGATAGATAGATAGATAGATAGAGGCCACAGGGTTAGCTGAAGATGAATAGGTAATATCTAGAGAATAAAATTAAGGATTTTTATTATATTTATTCATCAATATATAGCATATTTAATATATAACATAATAAATTTATAAAAATATATTGTGTTTATTATTTATTAATTATTTTTAAGAGAAGATTATACTGGGAGAAGGAGAAAGGGAGAGGTAGAATAGGGTAAATTATTTCACATAAAACAGACAAGAAAAGGCTTTTACAGTGGAGGGGAAGTTGGGGAAGGTGAGAGGGAATAAGTGAATCTTATTCTCATCAGATTTGGCTTAAGGAGGGAATAACATAAACACTCAATTGGGTATGGAAAGCTATCTTACCCTCCAGGAAAATAGGGGGAGAAGGGATAAGATGGACACAAGATGGTGGAGTGAAAGCAGTGACTGTCTTGAGCTCTCTCCCAAAGCCCTCCAAATACCTAAAAAAAATGGCTCTAAACAAATTCTAAAGCAGCAGACCACAAAAAGACACAGTGAAACAAATTTCCAGCCAAAGACAGCCTGGAGGGTTGATCAGAAAGGCATATCGCACTGGGCGAGAGAGGAGCGCAGTTCAGTGTGGGCACACATGCCACAGCGAACCTGGAGCAGGCCTCAGGGGACTGAATCACGGGCAGCTGTGGCGGTTTCCAGACTTCTCAACCCCTGAATGCTAAAGTCAACTTAGAAGGTCAGTGGGAAAAGTCTGTGACTGCGGTGAGAGAGCAGCTAGGTCTCAGCCACAAGTCTCAAGCATGACCCGGGGCCACGGCTGTTTCCTGAGCTTCTAGCTCACAGACTGAGGGGGAATCTAGTGGCTGATCAGAGGGGGATTGCAGGGTTCTCTTTACCAGTGCTGAGGCAGGAATCTCTTGCTTTACCAGTGCTCAGATCTGGGTCACAGTTCTGAGGGGCAGTCCTGGGGCGAGGAGGAGTGCTGGTGCGGTGGAGCTTGTTGTGGTGGTGGAGAGAAAACACCTTGCCCCTTATCATAGCACCTTGGAAGAACTGAAAATTTACAGGTTCCTAGAAGTACCTCTGAAAACAGCTGTACAAACCCTCGAAGCTTAGGACAGTAACCTCTTCACATTGGAAGCAGACTTTAACCTTAACAAAGAGTTTAAAACACAAGTAATTGGCCAGGATCATGAGTAAGTAGCGTGAAAAGAATCAGACTATATTATCTTACTTTGGTGGCAAAGAAGATCAAAACATACCACCAGAAGAAGACAACAAAGCCAAAGCTCCTACATCCAAAGCCTCCAAGAAAAATGTGAATCTGTCCCAGGCCTTGGAAGAGCTCAAAAGGGATTTTGAGAAGCAAGTAAGAGAAGTAGAGGAAAAACTGAGAGTGATGCAAGAAAATCATGAAAAACAAGTCAACAGCTTGCTAAAGGGGACCCAAAAAAATAATGAAGAAAATAACACCTTAAAAAATAGCCTAACCCAAATGGCAAAAGAGGTCCAAAAAGCCAATGAGGAGAAGAATGCCCTAAAAAGCAAAATTGGCCAAATGGAAAAGGAAGTCCAAAAGATTACTGAAGAAAATACTTCCTTAAAAATTAGAATAGAGCAATTGGAAGCTAGTGACTTTATGAGAAATCAAGACACTGTAAAACAAATCCAAAAGAATGAAAAATTAGAAAACAATGTGAAACATCTCATTGGAAAAACAACTGACCTGGAAAATAGATCCAGGAGAGAGAATTTAAAAATTATTGGACTATCTGAAAGCCATGATCAAAAAAAGAGCCTAGACATCATCTTTCAAGAAATTATCAAGGAAAACTGTCCTGATATTTTAGAACCAGAGGACAAAATAGAAATTGAAAGAATCCACTGTGCACCGCCTGAAAGAGATCCCCAAAGGAAAACTCCTAGGAATATTGTAGCCAAATGCCAGAGTTCCCAGGTCAAGGAGAAAATATTACAAGCGGCCAGAAAGAAACAATTCAAGTATCATGGAAACACAATCAGGATAACACAAGATTTAGCTGCTTCTACATTAAGAGACCGCAGGGCATGAAACATAATATTCTGGAGGGCAAAGGAGATAAGATTACAACCAAGAATCACCTACCCAGCAAAACTGAGTATAATCCTGCAGGGGAAAATATGGTCATTCAGTGAAATAGAGGACTTTCAAGCATTCTTGATGAAAAGACCAGAACTGCATAGAAAATTTGATTTTCAAATGCAGGACTCAAGTGGAACATGAAGAGGTAAACAGGAAAGAGAAGATCATAAGAGACTTATTAAGGTTGAACTGTTTACGTTCCTGCATGGAAAGATGATATTTGTAACTTCTGAGACCTTTGTCAGTATTAGGGTAGTTGGAGGAGAAAAAATTATATGTAGGCATATATAGATATAGATAGATAGAGGGCACAGGGTGAGTTGAAAATGAAGGGGTCATATCTGGAGAATAAAATTAAGGGGTGAGAGAGGAATATACTAGGAGAAGGAGAAAGGGAGAGGTAGAACAGGGTAAATTATCCCATAAAAAAAAACAGAAAAGAAAAGAAAAGGCTCTTACAGTGGAGGGGAAATGGGGGAAGGTGAGAGGGAATGAGTGAATCTTGTTCTCATAGTATTTGACTTAAGGAGGGAATAACATCCACACTCAGTTGGGTGTGGAAATCTGTCTTACCCTACAGGAAAATGGGGGGGGACAAGAGAGTAGGGCAATAATAGAGAGGAAAGCAGATTGGGAAAGGGAGTAATCAGAAGCAAATACTTCTGAGGAGGGACAGGGTCAAAAGAAAGAATAGAATAAATGGGTGGGCAGGATAGGATTAAGGTAAATAGAGTTAGTTTTTCACAGCATGTCTGCTATGGAAGTGTTTTGCATAACTGCACATATATAAACTATATTTAGTTGCTTGCCTTATCAATGAAGGTGGGTGGGGAGGGGGGAAGGGAGAAAATTTGGAACCCAAAGTTTTAAAAACACGTTTAAAAAAACGTTTTCACATGCAACTGGGAAATAAGAAATACAGGAAATGGGGTACAGAAATCCATCCTGCCCTGCAGGAAAATTGAAGGGGAAGGGGATAAGAGAAGGGGGGGAGAAATAGAAGGGAAGGCAGACTAGGGGAAGGGGTATTCAGAATGCATGCCATCTTGGGGTAAGGGGAGGGGTGAGATGGGGTGAAAATTTGGAACTCAAAATCTTGTGGAAGTAAATGTTGAAAACAAAAAAATAAATAAATAAAAATTACCATTAAAAAAAAAGAAAAAAGGGATAAGATGGGGGCGCAGAGGGGAATGATACAGGGAAGGGCAGATTGAAGGAGGGATAATCAGAAGCAAACACTTCTGAGGAGGGACAGGGTCAAAAGGGAGAACAGAATAAATGAGGGGCAGGATAGAATGAAGGGAAATATGGTTAGTTTCCACAGCATGACTACTATGGAAGTGTTTTGCATGACTCCACAAGTATAACCTGTATTGAGATGCTTGCCTTCTCAATGAGGGAGGGTGGGAAGGGAGGAAGGGAGAAAATTTGGAACCCAAAGTTTTAAAAACAAATGTTAAAAACTGTTTTCACATGCAAATGAGAAATAAGATAGACAGACAATGGGGTATAGAAATCTATCCCTCCCTACAGGAAAATAGAAGAGGAAGGGGATAAGAAAAGGGGGTGGTGATAGAACAGGGTAGATTAGGGGAAGGGGTATTCAGAATACACGCCATCTTGGGGTGAGGGGAAGGGCGAGATAGGGAGAAAATTTAGTACTCAAAATCTTGTGGATGTGAATGTTGAAAACTAAAAATAAATTAATCAAAAGAAAAAAATAAAAATAATAAAGTCTCAACTCTAAATATTTTAATTTTTATTTAAATTCCATATATGTTAAATGGGGAACTTGATCTTAAAGAGTTGTTAAGGTATTTAATTTGACCACAGTCACATAGGCAGTATCTGTAAAAGCTCAGATTTGAACAAGATCTCCCTAATGTCAGAGTTGGCCCTCTATCCACAATAGAATACTGTCTCTCTTGTGGCAAGTGTTACACATTTGAATCTCCATATTCCAATAAAGAATGGCCAAAAAGTCTTGCTACACTCTGAAAATATGCTCCAGAAGGGATTTTTTTAAAGTCCTCAGGAATAAATACGAGAAGGAAAAGAAAGTAACATGTAACATTAAAATGCCATAAATAATAAACTATCTTTTTCAGATTTCAAGTGACCTTTGCCCAGGCATTAAACAAAATCACCAACAAGAGTAAGACTTAAATACTTAACTAGCAGAAAAGGCGATATGCAATGGCTTAATAGATTTCTCAAGGTTTTAAGACAGTAGCTGCCACCTAAGATAATCAAAGAAACAACAGAATGTTAAGTGCCTAAAGACTACATTAAAAATATGGAGACAGCTCTAGACATAGATATACATATAGATATAGCTATCTATGTCTAGAGCTGTCTCCATATTTTTGACAGATAGATATAGACATAGAGAAGCATGGCATTGTAGATACAAAGCATACCCCAGAGTTGGCAAGACCTGAGTTCAAGTTCTGCTTTTGACATATAATGTCTGTGTGACCATAAGCAAGTCACTTGATTCTCAGTGCTACCAAATAATTCTTTAAGATTATAAATTGCAAAACAAGCATAGATCTGCACTAGTAGACAGAGTTTCCTCATAAGGAGTTCTCTCAATGAATGAAATCACAAACAATTCTTATCACAAATTTAGAACTGGAGGGTCATCCTGTATAAGAAGAGATGAAGCTAAAGCTTGATGTTCAACAGGGTTTGAGGCAGTTTGCTGAGGTTAGCAACTCTGTAAAAGTGAGTTAAGTGAAGTTTGTCTTCAGTCTCCTTAAGTTCTCCACCTTTCCCTCCCTCCCCTGAAAAACCAATTAGCTAGATCAATGATCTGATCAACTCATCCAAGCTAAGCTCCAAGTAACTCATAAAATAAAGTTCTTTATCTATTCTTAAGGTCAGACTTGTTAACCAATGGTTCTGCTCCCTACCAAACAGATGATGAATGATCACAGGGGATAATATTACTATGCTTTCCTATAGAATGGGGCTTAAGAATACTCAATGAGAAGCCTCGTGGCCAGATGATTTACTTAAAATGGTCAAGCAGGGGCATAACCACACTGGAACATTAAGACACCATTAGTACCACCAGTAGTAAATACCAAGGAGCTTTATTATCACCTTTGTAGTTGCCTTATTGAAAAGTGCCCAGCTTCCACCAGCATCTGACTCCTGTCTCTAGCTAGTTGAGCTGTCAATCAGTATCACACTAGTCACTGTATAACAGCTAATAAAGACCAATTAAAAGCCTTGCTAGTTGGCTTAATGCTAATTGATAGCTTGATCAGCAAGGGACAAGAGGAAAAGAAGGAGAGTAAAATAGCTCATGGTGCAATGTAAAGTGGCCTCAATTTGGACACCAAAGGACCCTGGTCTAAATCTCTATTCTGCCACTTATTAGCTGTAGGACCCTTGGGCAGATCATTTACCTGTCTAAGATTGTTTGTTCATCTGCAAAATGAGAGAATTGGACTGGATGACTATTTAAAGTTCTTTCCAGATCTAGATCCATGATTTCAGGGGTCTTTTTAGCACAGAGTAATAGGCAGAGCAAGAAGTGGTCTTAGCCATCATTACTGAGTCTATCTCTTTCAGTCTTATGTCACCCATAGTCTCCTGTTCCCCTCTCTCCCAAGACTAGGAGTTCAAATTGGCCAGATTTAATCCTTAAACCCAAAAGATTCAGGTTCTCTTTCTTTGGTCATGCCTCCATATCAAAATTCCAGAGAAATCTCTAAAATATGGCTTAGATCTGGCTCATGTCTAGGATTTTCCCCTATCTAGGGACAAAAGGTCCCTTCCCATATGAGTATTGTGACTAAATGAGTATTATGTATAGGGCAGTTCTTTATTTCTTCCACCACAGAAAATGAATAAGGCTCAAATGCATCCCCTGCACATGAATGAATATAAGAAACATAAAACACTCAAATAGCCCATTACATTCATTAGACTTAGAAAATAAAAATACTTTACAATGAACAAATACTCCCCACTCATCTTTAAACTGCACTGCTCAAGCAACTCACAGCAATATCATGAAAGATTTGCAAGGTCAAGGTCTCCTGGCTCCTCCTGGCATGGCTTTAGTTCTAGAGTAGCAAATCCTCCTAATTTTAGTCCTCTTTCTTTTCCAAGAAGAGTATAGTCTCCTTTTGGGCATCTGCTGTTCAACTTTCAAACTACAGAACTACAGAATTCAGAGGACATCATCATGGAAAAAATTAGATAAAATATCATATGGATAAAATACCTAGATATGTTAGTGTATTTTTGTTTGGTTGTTTTTTGTTTCTATCCTACTATTAAACATTATGTGTATATTCTATGGTCCAGGGCTCCACAATCCCTAGGTTCACATGAACTCAGTACAATCCTGGGATTGACCCAAACATTTCGTACTCTCTCTTTGATCCATCACCCAGATTTTCTCTGGGAAATTCTCCAAATAAGAATGTCTAGGAGTGTCCCCAGCTTCTCACTCAAAGTAACAAATGCATATTGGATACAAGACAGTGACCACAGAAAATGCATAAGACATAAGGGACTTACAGAAGCCTATAAGCAGATGCAGAAAACACGTAAAGCATTCATAATCATTTACCTTGCAAGAATCTGAACTTGAGTTCTTGTTGTTGCTGTCGTTCAGCCATTTCCGTCATGTCCAACTCTTTGTGAGTCCATTTGGAATTTTCTTGGCAAAGATATTGGAGTGGTTTGTCATTTCCTTCTCCAGCTCATTTTACAGATGAGAAACTGAGGCAAACAGGATTAAGTGATTTGCCTAGGGTCATATACTAGTAAGTGTCTGAAGCCAGATTTGAACTCAGGAAGATGAGTTTTCTTGACTTCATGCCTGGAACTCTCATCCACTATGCCACCTAGCAGGTTTACCAGTAGAATAATATTTCCACATTCCAGCAAATCCCTACATCTCACAAATGGTCCTATACAGTAGTGTCTAGTAGTCTCATAGTACCCAATATGGTTTGGACTCTTAGCAGAAGTTAAACACACTTTGGGGATACTAGTCAGGCAACCTTCTTCTTAAGAGATCTTAAATGTCTGAAAAATTTACTGTAGTCATTGAGGGGAGGGGGCAAGGGAGATGGCAAGATTGACTCTCTTTTTGCCATGCCTTTAACTCCCCTATTGTTTCTTGCTACAAGAGTCAAAAGGGCAATTCTCCTCTTTCTTCAAGAAAAATGTTGCTTAGGAAACCCTTTCTCCCTAGAATGTCATTTCTCCAAACTTTGAAACTTGAGTTCACTCACAAGGCAACCCTCAAGGCTGATGCTACCCAAGAAATCTCCCTTATTGAAAAAAGAAAAAAATCTTGTAGCATTTCCTTGATAAAGATCTTATATCCAAGGAGCAGCTAGATGGCTCAGTGGATAGAGCACCAGCCTTGGATTCAGGAAGACCTGAGTTCAAATCTGGCCTCAGACACTTGACACTTACTAGCTGTGTGACCCTAGGCAAGACACTTCACCTCATTGCCTTGCCAAAAAAAAAATCTTATATCCAAGATACATTCAAATTTATAAGAAAAAGAAACATTCCCCAAAAGATCAAAGGATATGAACCAGCAGTTTTCAAAGGAAGAAACCCAAAATATCAACAACAACATGAAAATAATGCTCCAAATCACTAATAATTGAAGAAATGCAAATTAAAGAAACTCTGAGGGGCAGCTAGGTTCCGCAGTGAATAGAGCACCGGACCTGTAGGCAGGAGGCCTGAGTTCAAATCCGGTCTCAGACACATAATGCTTATTAGCTGTGTGACTCTGGGCAAGACACTTAACCCCAATTGCCTCACACACACACACACACACAAAACTCTGAGGTTCTACCTCACATCCATCAGATTTACAAACATGGCCAAAAACGGAAAAAAATGACAATTATTGGAAGAGTTGCAGAAAAACAGGCAGATTAATACACAGTTGGTGGATGTGTGTAAAATTAATATAGTCATTCTGTGAAATAATTTAGAACAGTCTGCAAAAGCTACTAAACTGTGCATATTCAGTAATGTCATTACTAAGCCTATACCCCAAAGAGCTCAAAGACAGAGGCAGATGAAAAGGGCTCATCTATACAAAAGTATCTAACAAAGACCTAGAAACTAAGGAGGTTCCCATTTATTGAGGAATGGTTAAACAAATTATGATATATTAAAGTAATGAAATATTACTATTTTGGTAATACTATATGGAACACTGTATGGAACTGATGCAACGGGTGGTTTCAGAGAAAACTGAAACCTTGCACAAAATAATGTAGAGCAAAGTGAGTAGAATCAGGAGAACATTTTCAGTGAGTAAGGGAAGTGAGAAGGATATATTTGAAAAATGAAAATAATATAAGAATAAATACATCAATAAACAATTTTAAAATAATTATTAGAAATGTGCATTTCCCATACCCATTACCACCTTCCTCAGTTTGTCGTCTTAACAGACTAAAAAGCAGAAGGGGTGGGGAAGGAGGGAAAGGACAGAAATTAGTCTGTTGCTTCCTTTTATAAACCAGCAAAGAGCAGAAGCTCCACAAAAAAGAGTTCATCTTCCCCAGAGTACCAATCAGTCAATCATCTCGGGAGAACCCCAGTCACTGGAAATCAATCTGATATTATCATTGTCCTTTTAGCAATGTATCAACAGACATGATCATAGTCCTCTCTAAGGGAAGAGGCATGCTCATCAAACTGATCTGTGAGAATTTCCCTGGTCAATCCTCTTATATCTTAATCAGTCATTTTATTGGGACTATGATTTCACTAGTATAGGAAACTTTCAGGGAGAAAACTCCCTCTACCAATGAAGACTGGCACCTTCTCTGCACCTTATAGTCTTAAAAGAATTGTCTAGATCATAAATGTCTAACATGTAGTCCGTGGGCCACATGCAGGCCACAACACTCCAAGTACAGCCTGAACCACATTAAAATTAATTGGTAAATATTCAATGAAATAAACAAAAATACAATAAAACATAAATAATGTTAATATGTGTTTTTCTAAATCAATATACAGCCCACAGGGATCCTTATGTACTGTTGAGTGATCCTGTTTCTTTTTAAGTTCCACACCATTGATTTAGAGCACTAAAAGGTTAAACAATTTGTCCTAGGTCCAGAGGTCACAAAGTTAATCTGTATCAGAGGTGGCACTTGAACTCAGGTCTTTCTGATAACAAGGCCAGCTCTCTATTTATTGTCCCATGCTACCCATATTGTTTGGCACGAATGCTATATGTTCAGTATTATTAATAAATACTGGATATTTTGAGAGAAGCAATGGAAAAGAGTAGATAGTTAGCCCTAGAGTCAGAATGTATGAATTTAAGTCCTTCTTCTGGAATATACTGGCTATGTGAACAAGAGTAAGTCACAATCTTGCAGTGCCCAAGGAAATTTTCTAAGACTAAAAGTTAGACACCTGTTGCTAACTTGCCACAGTAGAGGGTATCCTCATACCTACGAAATCACAGGTGTGGACCAAAAAAAAAAAAAAACCCAAAACTCCTCAAATGTAGAAAGTTATTTGATCTCTGACAGCATTTGTTGCCATAAATGGCTATTTTGTGTTTTTTTATTTTTTGTTTAATTTGACAATAACTCATAGGTATGGGGGGGGAGGGTTCCCCTTTTCAAAATGTCCACAAAGATACGAATGAAAATTCTTCTCTACAAGGTTTTTGAAGGGGGAAATTCCAACTTGGCAAATTGCATTGGAGAGAATGATGGAATTTGGATCCCTGGGTTTGATAACTTTCAAAGTGTTTGTAAATATAGTCAATTCTTGTCATTTGCAGTACTTATAGTCTATAAAGTCATGGCAAACAATGAATTAGTGAATATTGAACCATTGCACCTAGAGGAAATACAGGATTAAGTTCCAATGGGTCTCTGGTTGCAACATTTACTTTAGCACTTTCTGGAATGGCCTTATGTACAGATCAACAAATTTCTTCTTCCTTTTTCTGGATGGACTATGTTGTTTATTCATTAACATTAAACACAAAGCCAACAGCACTATAATTCATGCCTGAATGGTGCTTATATCACATATCTATTTTCTCCATAAGGGACATCACAGCCTTCTTGTACTAAGAAACATCAAACAGTACCTCAGGACTACACTTGGGGGCCGTTTTAAATAACAACATCACCAACAAAAAGGACAAAAATATGAAAAACAGCAAAAAGGATATTTGTTTACAGTATAAGAACTGAGGCAAGAAGGCAGAGCATTGCCTTGTTTGACCTCAGCTGGGAACATGCCCATCAATAGACTTGAATTTTTCACCACTTTCTGCATGTCCTTGTATGTCCTTGAATGACCACAAAAAACCACAAGTATTGATTTGGAGATTACAAATAAATTTTAGCATGTAGATAAATTCACAAATGCAGAATCTGCAAATAATGAGGATCAAATACAATCTTTTGCTTCAGGAAGGAGAATAGTCGCCTGGCAACTTAAGTTTGATAAAAAGTAGGAGAGGTGATGTTGCTTGATATTAGATAAAAATAAAATGAAAATTGGAAAATAAAGCTCTGCCAAAGCTACTTCTCTGTAACAACAAATAATTCATGTGAAATTATACTGGAATTTCACATTGGTGCTTTTGGAAGTGAACAGTTTTTATAATTTATCATTTGCTTTGTACAAGAGAAGGGCACGTGGAATCAGGAAGACCTGTATTCAAATCCAGACTCAGATCCTTACTAGCTATGTGATACTGGGCAAGTCACTTAATCCTGTTTGCCTCAGTTTCCTCTTCTGTAAAATGAGCTGGAAAAGGAAATTGCAAACCATTCCAATATCTTTGCTGAGAAAACCTCAAATAGGGTCACAAAGAGTCAGAACGAACTGAAGCTACTGAACAGCAACAACATGCAAAAGAGCACTGAATGTGGAGTCAGGAAGTTCTGAATTCAATCCAGCCTCAGAAACTATTAGCTATGTGACCCTGGGCAAGTCACTTATTCTCTCTATTCCTCAGTGGCCTCATGTGTAAAATGGGGATTAAAATAATACTACCTGCCAGGGTTGTGAGGATAAAATGAGATAATATTTGCGAACTTTAAAGCATTATATAAATGCTAGATACCATGTAACCCAAGTCCCAAAGCCCATTGGTATGGGGCTCTCTTCTCATTGTTGGAAAGCAATACCCTGAGCCTGTGTGAGGGGTAGAGTGCGGTTGGTGAGTGAAAGAGAGAGAAGAGTGGCAAGGTTCACTCTCTTCAAGCTCGGGAGTGTTCTCAGGCTTTTCAGATTTGGCAGGCACTTTGGGCACTTCTGACTTGCAGCCTCAGGAGACAGGACAGAAGATGTCAATCCTACTTCAAGTTATTGAAGGGAAAAACTCTGGGAAGAAGCTGACATGAAATAAGCTGGCCATCTCCATCATGGCCTTATCCTCATTTTGCTAAACTAGAGACTTCAGTGAACTTTCCTTTGGGTGAGATCTGGAACTTTCTCCCTTGATCGAGTTGAGTTACTTCACTCCCAATAGGAGAGCTCCTTCACTCTACATTGTCTGGTACATTTTCTCCTATATATCCTTTCTCTGATTTCTGCTTATTATGGAATTGTATAAATGGACTTATTGGCTAACAACTATGTATGTTCATTGTGAAACTAGTATTTGGGAGAAAGGCAGTGAAGCTTAGTATATAAAATTTGGGTCTTGCTTCCTTCCCACACTGTACCCCCAATTAATGAAAGAGTTATCAGAAGTTAGCCTGAACCTGGAAACCGTATCCCTTAAACCAATAATATTTAGGGGAACAAATAAATATTATTCTAGCCTCTTGTATCTGAGGAGAACAGAGTGGCCAAGCTTCTGGCCCCAACCTTCTCCTTCCTCTCCTGGCAGGAATTAAGGTCTCCCTTGGAGAAATGTGAGTGGAGAAGGGGCTAGAGATGTCCCCTGTGAGCTACACAATGACAACACTTGTTACAATTATTTTGTTTGTGTTTTCTTTGTGTAACATGACTAATATGGCAATGTTTTGTATGACCTCACATGAAAATCAAAATCAAATTGCTTGCCTTCTCAAGAAGGAGGAAGGAGTGATAGAAAGGGAAAGAATATAGAATTCAAAAAAATTTTTAAATGATTGTTAAAATTTTTACGTGTAATTGGGAAATATTTAACAAAATAAATTAAAAATGAAACATTTTTAAAAGATGTGAATCTTTTTCCACCAATGGACCTGTGAATTTATTGATGAAAGTAACTCTTGCTCCCCTCTCAGTGAAGATCAGCAACGCCTTTGTAATTTGGTTGCCTGGAGCAGTGAGAAGTTCGATGATGTGCCCAGGAGTTCATAGTATGTGTAAGAAGTTAACCTGTAACTTCTATCATCCAGACTGTCTCTACTATACTGTGATGCCCCTCTCAAATGTGAATCTTAAAGAAATAGGTGTGATATAGTAAAAATCACCTCAAAATGAGAATTTAGAGGTCTGGGTGCTAGTCCTCAGTGTAGCCAATTAGTTATGTGACTCCACAGATATTTATTACAAAATGGCTAGGATATAATGCAATGGGTACTTGAGACTAGAAGCAAGGGATACATTTACAATAGAGAAGTCCCCATGATGTAAGTGGAGTTGCTACTTCTCGAGTGAAGACCGTGTCTATATCTCTTCACAGCCACAGGCTTTTCTTTCTCTGGCTTCCTCTTGGAGTCTCTCTCCCACTTGCTCTGCTTTGTCAGGAATGCCCATACTTAGTCCAGGAACTCACCCTTTGATCCACTGCGAGGAAAACTTCCTGCCACTCTCCATGTCAAAGCCCCTACCACCTACCTAGAAATAGCTATAGCATGCACTTCCTCTGTTGGAGGTCTTGTCTTAACTGAGAAAGTCTCAGGCCCTGCCTCCACAGCTGACACTGATGCTACTCCCTATGTCCTCAAAAACAAAAAACAAAAACAACTTCTTTTTACTGTCCTCAATCCTTAATAATTTTTTTGTTCTCAGTCACCCCTGCTAGGTGCTTTCTACAATATATCTTTGGACCATTTCATTCTGGGAAATGGAGTTTTTCTTACCATCATAAATAACTTAAAACAGACAAGAACTTACCCCGAAATAGAAACTTGTATTACTGAAAATATTCTCTAGGATGAACATACGGATCAGCATATTGAACATGTTGAAGCAATTAGCTCCAAAAATTCAGAATCCTGAAAAAAACTCCCCTGTGAGTCATAAAATTCCATGGCTTCCAAAGAATTAAAGTTGAAGGTCATACAAAGGGCAAAGGGAGAGATGAATGGCAGACATGGACACAATGCTAATGAAGAATTATGCTAGAGAAGCAGCATAAAGGACATCAACAGATATATGGGGCAAGGGGAAAGATGGGTCACTTGCAAAGCAAGAGTTATGGATGATTGATATTCAGCATGCTCTATTGCTATCCAGGTAATGTCAAAAGAAATAGAGGAAAGTCTCCTTCACATTGAGTGGACCACCTGTGGAGGATTTAAAGGAGGATATTGGTAAGACGATAGTGTGCTCAGATAATTTTTCTGTATTAGCTTTATGACTGCCATTTCCTTAAGACAGCTAATCATATCCATAGCTAGAGCTTTCAACTCAGATAATTAAGTGGTCAGCAACAGAAGAATTTCTGGCTCAGCTTTACCGTCCTCATTTAGTTAAGCTGAGACACCAACTATAGCCCTGTTGCTATCTTGCTAGTTCCTGCTCTGTCTGTAAATTCCAATTAAATCCCCTAGTATTTGCTGATCAGTTAATTATTTTACCTGATATAGATCTTCCCTTTCTCTATCTATTCTTTGATGTGTAAATCTTTACCTTCCCTTTTTGCACTCTATAAAAATTTCAATTGCATCCATCCTGCCTTGCCTTATATGAGATTTGTGAAAATGCTACTCATGGCCCATTGGTTTTTGTGTAACATGGAACTATGCTCTGAACATATAATAAACCATTAAAATTACTTCTTAATAATTTTAATTAATAAATCAATAAATCATTAAAATGTCTTTGTGTGTTGGTAAGTAAAATTGGCTACAGTACATCTCAAGGAATCCCTGAATATTTTTATATGTATAAGCATCCAAGGAAGGGCTGCTGGCTATACCATTGCAAGCAGTATCCACATCAAGAACATTTGATTCAGTGCTGTGGTCAAAGTTAGTGAGGTAGATGTGCACACACTCAAGAATTTCTGAATTCTGGCCTTAGGTCACTAGCTTCCTACAGGGAAATTTCCTCAACAGTGGGCTTCTTGAAGAAGGGATAATGGGGAGAGTGCTGGGTCTAAAATCAGGAGACTGTGTATTTAGATTCTACTTCTGACACTAGTGGTGTGACCCTGAGTAAGCCATTTTACTTCTTGGCCTCAGTTTCATTTTCTATAAAATGAAGGTGCTCTATGGTCTCTTCAAGATCTAAATATATGATCCTATGACTTGGACTCAAGAATGCTTGGGTTCAAATCCGGTCTCTGACACTTTGAGAACTATATGTCTAGGCATATGTTATCTAATATCTATGGGCCTCGATTTCCTCATCTGTAAAATAAGGGACTTGAAATAGATGGCCTCTGAAGTTTCTTTCCTATCTCAATCATGATCCTATGATGACCTTGCAAATGAAAGACTAAAGCCAAACCATGGGAGGGGCAAGAGATCTGGGCTTTACAAACCCAACTCTTTGTTGTTGTTGTTCAGTCATTGTCCCATTCTCTGTGACCCTATTTGAGATTTTTTTCTCCAGCCCATTTTACAAATGAAGAACTAAGGCAGAGTTAAGTGACTTGCCCAGGGCCACATGGCTAGTTTTGTCATGAGTTAATTCTTAGATACTCAAGTCAAAAGGTGAACTAGAAATATGTGTTGACCAGGCCCCCAAAGTGTCTTTGTCTTTCAGGAGTGTGCCAAAATATGCCAAAATAAAAATCATAGGATTACCAAGGAAATCAATTATATTGAAATATAATTATCTAAGTAATTTTTTTTTAATTTCACAGACCCCAGGTTAAGAATCTCTGCTTTAGAATGTTTTTTTGAATAAAGAATTCCAAAAACAATTGCTTTCAATAAAATGGCCTCTGGACACTTAAACTTAATCAGCTTATTATGATTCAATAACATATGAATTGGGGGAGCTTTATGATTAAGGGGCTTTTAAATATCACAGGGCACATTAAGGTTTTTATTGCAATAAAATTATTTAATAATATATCATGTGACCAATAATTGTCATTCACTTTCAAATTGGCCCTAATATAATAGGACAAAAGTATACACACACTTCTTAAGTGTATAGCAACAGGCACACTACATGTTTTCCTAGCCCACCTCAGCCAGAACCTGGGGACAGAGAGGTACCTGAAGTCCAAGTAGTGGTTGGGCTAAGAAGTTTATCCCTAAGGACAATCAGAGAAAACAAGTGAGAGGTACCAAGGAAGGGTCATTCTTAGCACATCACCAAGTTCTAGCTCTGATACTTTCTAGCATTGTGACAATGGGCCACTTAACCTCTCTGAGCTTCAGTTTCTTTATCTGTAAAATGACAGTAATAAAAGCTATCATTTTGGGAGCAGCTAGGTTGCACAGTGGGTAGAGCACCGGCCCTGGAGTCAGAAGGACCTGAGTTCAAATCCAACCTTAGACACCTAACACTTACTAGCTGTGTGACTCTGGGCAAGTTACTTAACCCCAATTGCCTCACCAAAAAAAAAAAAAAGCTATCATGTGTACTCCATGATATTATTGTGTCTCACATGACATAATGCATATAAGTGTTTTGCAAACGTTAAGGGGCTATAGACATTTCAGGAATTGTTGTTAAAACCATCTACTTCATAGGGTTATTGTGAGGAACTGTACTTTATCTAAATGCTATATAAATGTGAGTTGTTTATTATTGTTATTACTCATTGAATAGTTATTTCCCTTAATAACAGTATCTCTGATTTCATGAAGGTAGACTAAGTGGACATGGCTTCTTCAGCCCTGAAGCTATCAACAAGATACGTTTAAAAAGAAATAAACAACTTTAGTGACCAATTTGGAGAGCTAATATAATAGAAGTATTTTTAGAAATGCTGATTTGATTTATTAACCAGCTGCTCACATTTTTTAAAGGCCCTTTTTTATGTTATATGGGGAATTAGGGGTCAGATGCCTGACAACTATTGACTTTAAATCTTCTATTGTTGAGTTTGAATCTGTTATTGTCACAACACTCTACTAACTAGGTCCCCAGGCCCTCCACTGGGTCCTCACTTGCAGCAAGATAATCCTTTTACTTCTTAACTGACTCTTCACCTTATTCTCCACAGCAGCTCTCATGGGATCATAGACTGGAAGTTAGAAGGGACCAAAGAGGCCATCCAGTCCAATTTCCTCATTTTACAATTGAGGAAACTAATGCCCAGAGAGTTTAAGCGACTCATTGAGGGACACACACTTAGTATCTGAGGAAGAATTTGAACTTGTCTTCCTGACTTCAAGTCCTACTAGCTACACCACCAAATCTCTTCTCTTCTCAAGCCTCTCATGGCATTGTCCAAGGAGGGTAAAAAAAAATTAAAATTACTTGGGGTAGTGATAGAAAATTATGCCTCACAAAATAGTAAGAAGTGGTTTGGGGAAAATGAGATTGCAGAAGACTTGGACTAAGACATAACAAAGCCAGATCGTCCTGGGAGAATTTATAGGTGAAACCAAGAGGAAATCAAACAGATGTAAAGTAAAACACATCTGCTGATAGTTCTAGTGATTTCTTCTTATCATTGACAATAGTTGAACCACTGCATTTGGACTATACCACCTTAGGACAAAGTGGACTATGCGTTAAAAAAAAGCAATGCCACTTAAGATGTATTTGAAAATTCTGTCTGGGCCAGACCAAGTATATGCATAAAAGAATCTGTGCTAGAGATACTTATTTCATCAAAAATAAATTCAATTCAATAAATATTTATTAAGTACCCACTATGTACCAGACACCTTGCTAAGTGCTGGGGATACAGATAAGAAAAAGAGACAGTCTCTACATTCAAGGAATTTACAACCTAATGAGGGAAGAAAACACATAAAAGGAAACTGAAAAGTATGGGGAGGGGGGAAGTGAGAAAGAGGCAGGAACCAGAGGGCACCCAGTATGAGGGTGTTTCATGAAGCAGAAGTCAAGCAGAGTTGCTAATGAAGGATGGAGTTACCAGGAAGGCTGTGAGCCCTCTATAAAGGAAGGTTTGGGGAGTTTAGTGTTCCACCCTCCAGCCCTGCAATCAGAAGAGAGAGACAACTGAGGGTGAATTAAAAATGTGTAAAGTATCCAAACTTGTCACAGATTGTACTTTAAGTAAAAAAGGAGTCAAAACCTCATAGCCATCTCTGATTCATTCCTCTCACCCAATACATACAGTCAGTGAGCCTTGATTGCTCAGAAAATAATACCTTAAGAAACAGGTACAACTGAGTGTCTACTAGGTGAATAGAGCTCTGGATCTGGAGTCAGGAAGACTCATCTTCCTAAGTTCAAATTTAGCCTCAGACACTTACTAGCTGTGTGACCCTGGGCAAGCCACTTAACTGTTTGCTTTTAATCCACTGGAGAAGGAAATGGCAAACCACTCCAGTATCTTTGCCAAGAAAATCCCATGAACAATATGGTCCATGGGGATCACAAAGAGTCAAACAGGAATGAATGATTGAACAACAACAAATCACCATTAGGCTGGTAATTGATATAGATTCTACAACTGGCTCCTACCCTAGTATACTCTGATTGCCCTTGTGGACAAGTCCATTTTTCAGATATACTTTTTGCTTAAATCTTTTCCAACTTCATCTATTTCTTCCCTAATGCATTTCACATCAGTAATTTTATTTTTATCATTGTTATTAGGTTTCATGTGTTTGATTTCTTAATATAAGTACTTTGATATTTAATTGGTTAGGCAAAGCCCTGAATACCTCATTTAATCATTGCAGAAAAGAATATTTCATACATGAAACTGTTATTACTATAATAATGCTGTAAAAATAATTACTTATACTAATTTATACAATGCATATTCAATATAGGTGAAATGTGCCATAGTTTGTATGCAAATTAAAAGAGAAAACCATCAGTGAGGGAAAGTCTGTTTTTCTTTGCCTTTGACACTAAACTGAATTAATCTATTAAACTGAGGGGAACTTTTTTTCCATTTGCTAACATCCAATCCAACATTTTTAAGGGCTATTATGTATTCTTTGTGAAATAGAATTAAATGCATTATAAAAGATTTGTGCACGTTTGAAGAGGGAATTTTTAATTTAATGTTTTGGGCTCAAATAGAAAAATGTAAACAGAGAAAACACTATTGACAATATCAAATGAGATAATGTTAAGGGCTTAGCAAAACTTTAAAGAGCTATATAAATGCTAGTTATTATTATTATTAGTCCAAGAAGAGGTCTGTTTCATAAATTGTCCCTGTTATTTAATGTACTCTTAGATAATTCTTCAGAACTATAGTAATTAGTTGGTTTTACATATGTAGAGGGAAAATGATGAATTCTAAAACACTCTATGAGATCTTGTAAGGTTAATTGCTAGATCCAATAATAAAGGACAAAAAGCTCAATGTAAATATGGCATCCAAGCTCTCTAATATTTACTCTTTCCAGTGCTTTGATACTCAAGGGGCAATAATCTATCTCAATACACAATGCTTGAGTCCCTATTTCCATTGACTCTCCTCTGACCAACCCAGGATAAAATGTGTTAACATCATAGTAAAGCAAAGGTTATTTACATAAAACAGAGTACAAAATAAGTAACAAGGAATCAAGTCAAGTAGCAAGCACTCATGTCACCCACATCTCAAACTGTCATCTCCCTACACATATCCCAGGGAGCATTATTCCTGATTAGCCACTTTGAATTTCTGCTGCTACTTCCAACACAGTGGGAATAAAGCAAAGCAACTCACTCATGGCAGGATGTTAGGTTAGTGTCCACAGAAGAAGAGATACTAGATGCACTTTTTTCCTCAGCATAGCACTGAAGGCATGGAAAACTAAATTAGGACTATTCATTGCCTAGAGACAGCTAGTTGGCACAAGGAGTAGAGTGTTGGGCCTGAGGTCAGGAAGATCAGATTTCAAATCCAGCCTCCAACATTTCCTAGCAATGTGACCCTGGGCAATTCATTTAACTTCTACCTCAGTTTCCTCAACTATAAAATGGAACTAATAATAATACTTACCTCCGAGAGTTATTATGAAGATCGAATGAGATAACATTTGTTATGTTATAAACAAAGCACTTAGCACACTACCTGGAACATAGTAGGTATTATAGCTATTGTTGTTGTTGTTGTCATTATGATTGCAGCAACTAGAATGAAGGCTTACTGACTTTGAGCAGTTTAAAAATGAAGAAGAGAAGAAAATGGCAAATGTTGGAGGAGCTATAGAAAAAGACACATTGATATACTATAGTTGGACTGTGAATTGGTCCAGCCATTTTCGAAAGCAATTTGGAGTTATACCTTAAAAGTTACTAAACTATAATACTATTCAGAATACTGATTCCGAAATGTCATTGCTAGGCCTATATACTCCAAAGAGATCAAAGAAAGAGGAAAAAGTCTTATATGTAAAAAATGTATATATATTGTAGCTCTATATAATATATATACATATGTATATTATAGCAGCCTTTTGTAGGGTAGCAAAGAACTGGAAACTAAGGGAGTGTCTGTAAACTAGAGAATGGTTGAACAAATTATGGTATATGAATACAATGGAATACTATTTTACTGCAATAAATGATGAAAGTAATAACTTCAGAGAAACATGAAGAGACTTGTATGAAGTGATGCAGATTGCAATAAGCAAAACCAAAACAATTTATTCTGTAACAACACTATAATAATAAACAAAGACTTAACAATTTTGATCACCAAAATGACCAACCATGGATCCAGAGAATCTAGGATGAAGAATGCTGTTTACCTCCTGACAGAGAGCTGATGGACAAAATGTGCAGAATAAGACATGTTTTTAGAGATGGCCAGCATGTGAATCTGTTGTTTGACTATATGCATTTGTTTAAAAAATGTTTTGTTTAGTCTTACTTTGTTTTGTTTTGTTTGCCAGTGTCCACTCCCATATAGATCATTCTTAATAGCAGGTTGGAGACAAGAATGAAATGCTACATGCTTACAAAACTATGTACGGATTGAAACAATTACGCAGCACTTCCCCAAATTGGTGTAACATACCAGCTCTGAAGATGGCTTCACAGATTTTCCTTCCCCCCATTGGTGAGTGTCTCCTGGGGTCTCCATTTTGAGGATGGCTCCAGGATGGCTCAACTTTGTTACTCTCCCAGCTATGCTTCTGATTTTCCAGACTTCACCACCAGGCTTAGCTGCAGTCTTACCTTGAAACTTCACTCAGCATCTGGGACCTACTCACCCTGGAACATTTTATCTGTCCCTATGGCCTTCTCACTTTGGAACATCCTTTTATCCTTGTCCCATTAATAAGTTCCTCCCAAGATCTGCATTTTGAGGAGGGGCCTACACTGGACAATCTTCATGCCTTCCCAGCATGCTTCTGACTTTCCAGACTTCAGCATCCCAACAGTTAAGAATTAACTTCTGCCCCTCTGCTTTTCAATTTCCTTTTGTGTGTTGTCTTCCCCCAGGGCAGGGACTATCTCTTCGTTTATATTTGTTTCCCCAGGTCTTAGCAAAATGAATGCCTGGCATATAGTAAGCATTTATAAATGTTTCTTGCCTTGCCTTGCTTTGCCTTTTCAATAGGAAAAAAAATCCGTTTCTGAATTATGTTAAAAGATGCTCCCTCCTTTTCAAGAGTCTAGCTGTAACCCAAAACTCAAAGCCCATTTGTATAAGACTCTCCTCATTGGAAAAGATTGATTATTCAGTACTCCATGCCAGTGTGAGGAGCAGTTGAATATCATTTTGGCTTCTTTAGAGAATCTTTTTCTCTCTTCATGGACCCGAAGAGGTGTGACTTCTTTCTCTCTCAAATATGGAAGCCAGGAAACCAGGATCTCTCTTTTCTAAAATTCTCACCAACTCTGCCCCTCATGTAGGCATTCCACTATTTCAGCCCAAAACATTAAATTAAAAATTCCCCCTCAAATATGCAAACATCTTTTATAATGCATTTAATTCTATATTGTTAGAATATGGGATAGGTCCTTAAATTATTGGATCAGAGGTAAACAAATGGAAATTGAGCACTAAGTAATCAATCTCCACCATTGAGAAAAGTCTCAAACAAATGAGTTTTGAGGCTCAGATTATATAATGGAAATTGATTAGGAGTAAAGTACAATCAGCTACTTCTGCTTTCAAATTTATATTTTGGAATATTTGAGCAGAATAATTGGTTGATGAGGAAGAGAATATTGGACTGGACTATTTCCTGATTTACCTAGGGTAGCTAAGAAGGGAGACATTAGGGGTCTTATCAATGATTCTAAGTGTTATTATCTAGTAAGTTATTATTAGGAAAGGAACGAGATACCTTCTGACAGGTTTGAGAAGAGAAAATAAAAGAAAGATCCATTATATTAATGTTCCTAAGTGATTACATGACATAACCCATACCAAAATGTGGGAATAGAGACCAAAGAAATCTCTGCCCATGTGTAGATTTTGCTACAGTTTAGAGGTCTGTGCCTTTCTCTTTTCCTATATTCATGCCACCATGCTCCTAGATTTCTTTCCTATTAGGCTCATGGAATGATTAAAAATAGATACTGGAGGAGTCAGATAAACAGCCCCCCACATTCCAAATCAATTTTGAGGAAGAGTAATGTAAGCCCTTGCCTTACATTACTAAAAAACAGACCAGGAATTCCTATGCCCATTGAAAATTTGAAGGGGGACTCCTTTCTATACTGGTGATATTACTATAGCCTTTATAAGTAAGATTCCAAAAATTTTATTTCTTTTTATACTGTAATATTATTTTGTTGTTTTTCTTCCTGATCAAGAAATTTTTTTTAATTACTTTGGCACAGACAGTAGACTCCCCATTTAAAATTTCTGGGAAAAAATATTTTGTTGGCACTTCTTCACAGTTTCCAAATCCAACGATTGAATGCTAGTTTGTTTTCTACTAATACAATGGATAAAATTTGGGAGAGGAGCAATAACTAGTGATGAAGCTCTTCTGGTTTTATGAAGAATTATAGTTCATTAATTTTCATAACTAAAGTATCCTCTCTATTAATATAGAAAAAAATGGAAAGATCAATTCATACTTATACTAGACAATTGATAAAGACATCATTTTTCCAGGTAATTCAGAAATGGATGGCCTTAGATGGTTCACTTCAGAGTGACAAATCAAAAGGACTTATGGAAGTACATATGTTCTTTTCTACACTTTTGGGATTCTAAACATGAATGCTAATTCAGATTCCATAGTAGAAAAGGAGCAAATTTGTACTACCAAAGATACTAAGAATGCCTTACTTATTAATAAAGCTATGTAAGAATGTTTGTATGCATGTATGTAGCCTATAGCAAACAATGTCAATTCACTTACATTCTTCAAAGTGAGAAAGGATAGCACACAAAAGTGTGTATATATCATATATGTATTTTATATGTGTATGTTTATATAGACACAAACATATCTGGGTATGTTATATACTGTAAAATATTAATCAACTACCAATTATTTATTTTTAATCACCTTCTTAAAGCACATATATAGCTTTGCTCTTATATATCATAGTAGGTTAAAAAGTATATATGAGACCCTGTGCAAGCTGACAAGGAGTTGACTCCACCTAATTTCCCTATTAGCCAACTTCCCATTTTGGCCAAACTGAGCTTCTAGAGTTCTTGCAGAGCTCTCGTAGAGCTTACCTAACAAGCTAAGTTCCTCATTTCTATTAAAAGTCTTGTTGTAGATTAAAAACCATAATCATTCCACTATAGTCACATGGGGCTAGGAACACCTATACCTTGAGTTTTTTGGTTTTTGGTTTTTTTGTTTTGTTTTGCTTTGTTTTTGTTTTTTTGCTGTTTCGGAATTTTTTTAATTTATTTAGTATTTTATTTTTCCCCAGTTACATGTAAAAATAATTTTTAACATTTGTTTTTAAAACTTTAAGTTCCAAATTATCTTCCTTCCTCCCTCCACACCACCCCCCATTGAGAAGGCAAGCACTTTGATATAGATTATACATGTGTAGTCATGCAAAACGTTTCCATGTTAGCCATGTTGTGAAAGAAAACATAGACCAAAAAAAAAACTCAAGAAAAATAAAGAAAGTAAAATATTATGCTTCAATCTGTATTCTGACACCATCAGTTCTTTCTCTGGGGATGGATAGCGTTTTTCATCATAAATCCTTCAGAGTTGTCTTCTATCATTGTATTTCTAAGAATAGCTTCAGTCATAGCTCATCATCTTACAATATTGCTGTTATTTTGTACACAGTACATCTCACTTTGCATCAGCTCATGTAAGTCTTTCCAGGTTTTTTTTTTCTGAGAGAATCCTGCTTATCATTTTTTATAGCACAATAGTATACAATCATAATCACATACCACAATTTATTCAGCCATTCCCCAACTGATGGGCATCCCCTCAATCTCCAGTTCTTTGCCACCAGAAAAGAGCTGTTATAAATATTTTTGTATATATAGATCCTTTTCCTTTTTGTTTTTATCTCTTTTGGGATATAGACCTAGTGGTAGTATTGCTAGATCAAAGGATATGCATAATTTTATAGCCCTTTGGGCATAGTTCCAAATTACTCTACACAATGGTTGAAACAGTTCACAACTCCACCAACAGTGCATTAATGTCTCATTTTTCCCACATCCTCTCCAATGTTTGCCATTTTCCTTTCCTGTCTTATTAACCAATCTAATAGGTATGAGGTAGTACTTCAGAATTGTTTTAATTTGCATTTATCCAATCAATAGTGCGTTAGAGCATTTTTTCATATGGCGATCAAAAGCTTTGACTACTTCATCTAAAAACTATTCATATCTTTTGATCATTTATCAATTGGGGAATGGCTCCTATTTTTATAAATTTGACAATTCTCTATATGTTTGAGAAATTAGGCCTTTATTAGAGAAACTTGTTTCAAATTTTTTTTCACAGTTACTATTGTTAACTGTATTTCTCTCCATCCTATTTCCCCCCTTGTTTATTCTATTCTCTCTCTCCTTTCACCTTGACCCTCTTCAAAAATTTTTTGCTTCTGATTACCCCCTAACCTAATCTGCCCTCCCTTCTATCATCCCCCCTTCTCTTATCTCCTTCCTCTCCTACTTCCCTGTAGGATAACATAGATTTGTATACCCCATTTAGTGCATATGTTGTTCTCTCTTCAATCAAATTCTGATGAGAATAAGGTTCACTCACATCCCCACTCTTCCCCTCCACTGTAAAATCTTTTCCTTGCCTCTTTTATGTGAGATAATTTACCCCATTCTACCTCTCCCTTTCATATTCTCTCAGTACATTCCTCTCTCACCTCCTAATTTATTTTTATATCATCCCTTCATATTCAATTCACACCTGTGCCCTCTGTCTATATATACTCCTTCTAACTGCCCTAATAATGAGAAAGTTCTTATGACTTACAAGTGTCATCTTCCCATGTAAAAGTCTTGTATTTGAAAGTCAAATTTTCTTTTCAGCTCTGATTTTTTCATCAAAAATTCTTGAAAGGTCTCTATTTCATTGAATATACATTTTTCCCCTGAAGGATTATACACAATTTTACTGGGGAGATGATTCTTGGTTATAATTCTAGCTCCTCTGCCCTCTGGAATATCATACTATAAGCCCTCCAATCCTTTAATGTAGAAGCTGTGTTATCACGACTGTGGCTCCACAATACTTGAATTGTTTCTTTCTGGCTGCTTGCAATATTCTCTCCTTGACCTGAGAACCCTGTAATTTGGCTATAATATTTCTGGGAGTTATCATTTTGGGATTTCTTTCAGGAGGTGATCAGTAGATTCTTTCAATTTCTATTCTATCCTCTGGTTCTAGAATACCAGAGCAGTTTTCCTTGATAATTTCGTGAGAGATGATGGCTAGGCTCTTTTTTTAATCATGGCTTTCAGGTAGTCCAATAATTTTTAAATTATCTCTCCTGGATTTATTTTCCAGGTCAAATGTTCTTCCAATGAGATATTTCACATTGTCTTCTATTTTTTTCATTCTTTTGGTTTTGTTTTATTGTTTCTTAATTTCTCATAAAATCATTAGCTTCCATTTGCTCAATTCTAATTTTTAAAGAATTATTTTCTTCAGTGAGGTTTTGTACCTCCTTTTCCATTTGGCCAATTCTGCTTCATAAGGCATTCTTCTCTTCATTGGCTTTTTGGACCTTTTTTATCATTTGGCCTAGTCTGGGTTTTTTTATTGCATATCACTCCTTTATTATACTGGAAAACAAAAAGGAGAGGGGGCAGGACCCAGATGGCTGAACATAAAGTGGAAGGCAATGGGACACTGAGACACATTTCAACATGATCTAGGGGCATTTCGCTGTGCCACAGAGCAGAGCAGGGGCTATAAAACACACAGTGGGATGTGCTCGTCCATCCCTCAAAAATCAAGGAACTCTCCCTTCTCTGACCAGCCTGGAAGGGTCTTTTGTGAAAGCAAATGCAACAAGTAAACATTAGGACAACCTCCCAGACCCATTTTTCTTGGGTTAGGGAGGAAGTATCCAAATAAAACTTTCATGATTCGTGAAACAACCACCCTGGTTATAGGCAGCGTCCTACAACAGCCCCTGAGAGGACTGCCCTACTAGCAGAACTAGCTCATAGGAATAACTGGACCAACTCCTCCTTTCAACTCCCCAAATTGGTCACTTCATACTATGTCCCCATCCCCAATCCCTAGCCAGATCCTTACTGAGCCAAACCACCCAGGAGGCATTCTGACTAATGTGGTTGAGGGGAAGGGCAACAGGAGAGAAAAAAATTGGTCTGAAATAGGGAGGAAGAAATGAGAAAAGAAACCATCAATCCCCCACCTGCAGCTATGTGCTGTGATCCCTAAGGCGAAGGTCAGTGTGTGGAGCAGGATAGATGTGGTGGAAACAGTGAGAAGGGGAGGATCTGGCTACTGCTGGCTAGTGCTGGTAGCCTGCTTTCACTTCTTGGTCTTGCCTTGGGCTGCCATAGCCTCCATGGCTTTGCACATGGTCTCGTCATTCCTGAGGAACTGCATGGGTTTCATGGGTTTCAGATTCTTGTTTAACTCATACAGGATAGGAATGACAGTGGGCAGATTCAGATCCATGATTGCTTCTTCAGACAGCCCCTCGAGGTGTTTGACACTTCCTCAAAGACCATTGCCATGGGCTGCAATCAGAACACACTTTCCTTCCTTGATCTGAGGAACAATTTCCTCATTCCAGAGGGGTAGAGCCTGGGAAATGGTGTCTTTCAGGCTCTCACAGGAGGGCAATTGTCCTCAGTCAGATCTACATAGTGACAGTCCTTGCTGATGTTGCTGTAGGAGTGATCAGGCTCCATTGGAGGTGGTGGGATGTCATAGGATCATCACCAGATCTTGACCTGGGACTCACCATGCATAACATCTGTCTCTGCTTTGTTGAGATCTGTCAGACCTCCATAGTGACACTCATTGAGGCACCAAGGCCTCGCTACAGACAACCACATCTGGTCAATGGCATCTAGCACTGTCCAAAGGGTACAAATTGCTCTCTTCTGGACAGAGGTGAAACAGACGTCAAATTCATAGACAGATCTAACAGAGCTTGGCCTCCTCGTGCCTGGTGGGGCTCAGGTCTGTGTCGTACCAGCCACTGAAGCAGTTCTCCAGGTTCCAGACACTCTCTCCATGCCGGATTAGCACCAGCTTGTAGGCAGCCATGGTGGGGCAGAGGCTCAGGGCAGCAGGTATCGAGAAGACTGGCAGACAGGTGAGCATACACTGAGATTCAGCTAGTCTGTTTTTAAGGTGTTTTCTTCGGTATTTTTTTGTGTCTCCTTTACCAAGCTGTTGACTTGTTTTTCATGATTTTCTTGCATCACTCTCATTTCTCCTCCCAATTTTTCCTCTACCTCTCCTACTTGATTTTCAAAATCCTTTTTTAACTATTTCATGGCCTGAGACCAATTCATATTTTTTTCCTGGAGGCTTTGGATGTAAGAGCTTTGACTTTGTCATCTTCTTCTGATTATGTGCTTTGATCTTTCTTATCACCATAGTAAGTTTCTATGGTCAGAATTTTTTTCTGTTATTTGCTCATTTTCCCAGCCTATTTCTTGACTTTTAACTCTTTGTTAAAGTAGGGTTCTGCTTCCAAGGTGGAGGGAACATTGTCCCAAGCTTCATGGGTTTTGTGCAGCTGTTTTCAGAGATACTTCTAGGGACCTGTAAGTTTTCAGTTCTCGCAAGGTGGTATGACATAAGGAGAGGTGTGTTTACTATTCTTGTGACCTATGTTCTGGTCTGTGAGTGACCACAAGCACTCTTTTCTGCCCTGAAACTGTAAGGAGGGTCCCTGTTCCGCTGCAGCCACAAGTTCTAGTGTGCTAGTGCTCCTCCCTGCCCTGGGACTGCCAACCAGGACTGTGACCCAGATCCAAGTATGGGCAAAGCAACACAGTACTGCCTCAGTGCTAGCAAAGAGACCCAAGTAATCTCCTTCTGATGGTTGTTCAACTCCTTACAGTCTGTGGGCTGAGAGCTCCATAAGCAGCTATTATAACTGCTGATTCAGTAACTTCCAAGACCTGCTCCTGGTTTGCTAGGACTGAGGCTGTGCTGGCACAGCCTGCGCTGGACTGTGCTTCACTCTCACCCAGGTGCAACAGATCTTTCCTGCTGACCTACTAGGGTGTCTTTGGCTGGAAAATTATTTCACTCTGTCCTTTTGTGGGTTCTGCTGCTCCAAGAATTGTTTTATGGCATTATTTAAAGGTTTTTGGAAGGGTTTTGGGGAGAGCTCAGGAAAGTTGCTTTTCTCTACCATCTTGGCTCCTCCCCCAACCTTGAGTATTTTCAATCTGTTAAGGTTCCCTATTCCTGTAAAGGTTCTCTGTTTTTGTCAGGGATACTTACACAAGACAGATTTCTATGATGTTAATGAAAACTCTTATAATACTTCAAACAATCAAAAAGAATAAACATTCATGTTAATCGATATGTTCCTCAGTCTGTGATCAATGTTCATCATTTATTGCTTATGTTACTCATTTTAATGCTCCTCATTTATGCCTATAAAAATACTCTGCAAGTTCACAGCAAGGTCCTTGTACCAATTGAGGTGGTCTTGGACCCACTTTATTGACTAATTGGTAGCTATGCTAATAAACTGATTATGTTTGGAACTCTTTGCCACAATTTCTCTTATTAACAGATTTCAATCATGACACTATGTATATGTGTGTGTACAAACACACATACATATTTATAAAAACATATAAAATATATATGTGTATATACACGTGTGTGTGTGTGTGTGTGTGTGTGTGTGTGTGTGTAATTGGCAGAGGTATAGCACTCCAGAGACAAGACATTATGGAAAGCATTGTACCAGTTAAAATTTTGTTATCTTTGCCATAAAACTAGGGAATTTTATAGGGAGTACTGTTACTTCCTTGTGTAAGAACCAGTCAAGATTTCAAGGCCAAATCCCAGCTGTCATTTTGTCTCCGTCTCTCTGACTGGCTCACCTAACCTAACTAAAGCTTGAGCCTCATTCCACCATGAGAACTTTGTCCTCTTTTTATACTGAAAGTTGCTGATCCAGAGGTAGTTAGGTGGCACAGTGGACAGAGTGTCAGGACTGAATTCAGGAAGTCAGGAAGACCTGAGTTCAAATTCTGCCTCAGACACTAGTTGCATGAGCCTGGGCAAGTCACTTAACTTCTGTTTGCCTCAGTTTACTCTCCTATAAAATAGGAGTAATACTAGCAACTATCTCCCAGAGTTGTTCTGAAGATTAAATGCGATAATAATTGTAAAGCATTTAGCACAGTATCAGGCACAAAGTAAGTGCTACATAAATATTAGCTATTATCTCCACACAGGCTTCTGAGAGATGTCATTCCCAATAAAAAACGTGGGATAGACATACATCCATTACATCAAAAAGTAGAAAATGCACTTGAACCTGAAAGGGTAAAAGAGAAACTCTTCCAAGTCTATCATTTAAGAACCCATAGAATTTTGTGATAAGAGACCTTAAGATCATCTAACTCAATTCCCTCATTGTATAAATGAGAAAACTAAAAGCCAAGAGAGAGTGAGTGACTTGTCCAAGATTGTGCAGAGAGTTAGCAAAAGACCTAGGACTAGAACCCAGATTTCCTAATTCTGGATGCAGTATTCTTCCCGCTGGACCACACTGTCTCTTACATAATTTCAGCCAGTATGACCACTTAGAATCCCTGGCTCTACAACAAATATTAGCATGTAAGCTGCAGTAATTTTCATGATTATTTGCATAGAATGGGTAATGTAGTAGATGGGGCAGAAGAGAGTGAACTTGCAGGATTCCCCTGAGCTTCTTCCAGGGCATTAAGGCTTCAGGGAACCCAAAGGAAACCTAAGTTGGAAGAGAACAGGTGAAGTGAGTATTGTGAGTAGGGGTTATTTCATTCTTTATAAAGGTACAGAGATGAGCTTGGTTGAAGAAGCACTGAACTTAGAGTCAAGAGAAACCTGGGTTCACATCCCACCCCTGACATGTAATGAAGGTGTAACTGTGGACAGGTCACAACCTCTATGAGAATCAATTTTCTAATCTACAAAGTGAAGGCAGTAATACCATTAGTACCTACCTCCCACAATTATTTAGAGGCCTAAATGAGATAATGCATACAAAGTGTGTGGCAAACATTAAAGTATTACGTATAGATGACAAACATTATTATTATTGTTACTATGGTAAGAATAATTATTACAGCACTGAGAACAGTAACTTTCAGGACATGCTAACACATTGCCTCTCCTGACCTTACAAGAAATGACACTCTGACTAGAGCCATTTTCAACTGATTTGTAAGGGCTGAAAATCCTAAATTCTTTCCTTTGAGAAAATTACAATGAAGAATAAGGGAGGAGGGAGGAAGAAAGAGGGAGATTGGAGGGAGGAGAGAACAGGGGAAGGCTGCTCATAAGACATTCCAACCATGTATTCAGTTTACTGGGAGAGGGGGTGACTTGTCACCCAGAGAGTCCAATCCATACCAATGGAGCTTTGCAGGGGAGCAAGAGGTCCTGGGATAGGATCCTGGGGTGGCAGTTTGGGGCTATGATTCAGCAGAATAAAAGGGTTGGGATGTCACTCAGGGGAGGGGGTCCCCTGAGGTTTTCCCATGGCATTGGAGCTTCAGGGAAACCCAAAAAAATCGCCAACTGGAAGAGAACAGGTGAAGCTGCTTTGTTTCTTTTGTTTGCAAAGGCATAGAAATCAGCGTAGAAGAAAGAGCCTGAGTTTAGAGTCAAGAGAAACCTGGGTTCATATCCCATCCCTGACATGTAATAAATATGAAACCATTGGTAAAAGTCACTTCGCATCTATGAGCATCAATTTTCTAATCTTCAAAATGGAGTCATGAGGCGCAGCATAGGGATACCATTTGCCACAAAAAGGGAACTCCAGCTGCCTGTACAAAGCATAGCTTTGTGGTCTACCAGAGTTATAAAAGTGAAAAAATTGAAAGCTCAAACTTCTAAATGAAAAACATAGACGCAATATAGTATAGCATATGAACATGAAGTGAAGCATGAAGTGAAAAAGAAATAAGTTCAAATTCCACTTCAGACACTTTTTAGTGTTACAAAAAGTGATATTGGCTTAGCCTGAGTATCTCCTAATTTCTGGAACAGTATGAACAAGGATAACCTTCATAGCCTTTGGCTGAGCTGATTGAGAGAGCCATGCACTCTACGCTGCAAGAGAGAGGCTTAATAGAACCAATGACACCCCCCATATACACTCCCATTCCCATTGGATGATGGATAAAATAGTAAGTATCCCTAAAGATGGCTCCTCACCTGCCCATCAATTGAGGAATTAACAAACAAACAAACATGGTATATAAATGGAGTGAAACATTGTTGTCCTGTAAGAAATTACAAAAGATTGCTTCAGGGAAACCTGTGAAGACCTATATGAACTTATACCAAGTGAAGTAAGCAGAACTGGAAGAATAATTTATACTAGAAGAACAACATGATAAAAGCAAATAGTTTTGAAAGACTTAGGAATTCTGATCAACTATAATTCCAGACAACAGATAATGAAGAATGCTGTCTACCTTCTGATTTAGTGATAGACTAAATATATGTAGAAACAGACACACATGGCCAATATAAGAATTTGTTTTGTGTAACTATATATATTTATTTGATACAAAGGCTTTTTTCTTTTGGGGTTTTTTTGGGGGGGATGGGGAAAAACACTAAAAATGCTTAATAATTTTTAAAAGTTTAATTTTTTAAAAAGATGGCACCTCACTGGAAAACTAAAGCTTAGGCCCAGTGGGACATTAAAAGAGCTACAGGTTTCTCCTTCAAAGAAAATCCTAATTCTCCCCAATAGATGGTGGAGGTGATTAAAAGAGCAGCCTGACAAAGCTAGAACCCTCTTCTTCAGGGGAATATGTAGCCAGTAGTTTTACTAACAACAATGTCCAATTTGAACATGTTCAGCTCACTTGGTAATAGCCTCTAAAATCAGTATCCATTAAAAATTCATCTTTTTTTTTGATTGTGCTGATCCAACTTTTGGAGGGTACAGAACACAATTGAGGTACTTACAAATTCCAACCAAGATTTCTTAAAAGTCTGATATTGATTTGAAGAATATTAAATAAGAGTACTTCAATTTACAAATTTTGATCAAAAATATATGAGCTTATTATAAACTCATTATACTTCTTTCTGCTGATGACTTACTTCATGCTTTCTTTCCAAATCCTTGATAAGAACGAAGTGCACATGTTTTATAAGGAGGAGTTTATCTAAAATGACGGCATCTTTTCTAAAGAATTGATAACAGTTATCAAAATGAATTGCTATTGCTAAAATAATGCAGCTAGATGGCACAGTGGATAGAGCACTGGCCCTGAAGTCAGGAGGACTTTAGTTCAAATCTGACCTCAGACCAAAACACTTGACACTTATTATCTGTATGATCCTGGGCAAGTCACTTAACCCCAATTGCCTTACAAAAAAAATTTAAAAAGGAAATAGTTTAAAAAAAAGAAATTGGGAAAAGATGACAGAAACATACAATAGTCACGGAAGGACAGACAAACTAATGCATGGTTGGTGGACCTGTGAATTAGTTCAGCCACCAGAAAAACAATTTGAAGCTGTACTCAAAAAATCTTCACACACATTTTCACCTTTCAATTCTACTATTGGTTACATACCCCAAGAAGGTCAAAGACAGGTGTAATGGATCAATGTTTATAGCACTATTTTTGTTGTAGCATAGATCTTGAAACAAAATAGGTATCCATCAATTAGGAAGGAAGGAAGGAAAGAAGGAAGGAAATGGAGGGAGGAAGGGAGAGAGGAAGAAGCGGGGGAGGGGAAGGGGAAGGAGAAAGGAATAGGAAAAGGGAAAGCAGAAGGGAAAAGTAGAGAAAGAGGAGAGGAACTGAAAGAATAGGAGCATTTATTGAGTGTCTACTATGTGCCATGCACTTCAATTTACAAGCTAAGTGCTTTATAAATATTATCTTGTTTGATCCTGGGGAGATAGGTACTGTTATTATTCCCATTCTATAGTTGCAGAAACTGAAGCAAACAGAAGTTAAGACTTGTCCAGGATCACACAACCGATAATATTTGGGGCCAGAGTTGAACTCAGGTCTTCCTGACTCCAAGCCCAACACTCTATCCACTGAACCATCTAGAATATTAATGTGCCATAAGAAATGACAAATATGATGGATTCAGAGAAACTTGGGAAGACTTGTATGAACTAATGCCAAGAAATTAGAACCAAGAGAACAATTTACACAACATACATAATAATGTGAAAGAAAACAACTCAGAAAGACCTCAAAACTCTGATCAAAACAATGAACAAAGACCTCAAAAAAATTGATACCTTCCACCTTTTTGGCAGAGAGGGATTGGACTAGAGATGCAGACTGACACATGCATTCTCACACATAGTCTATGTGTCCATTTATTTCATTTATGAAGCCTCTCTTTGTGCAATCAGTAAGGGAACTTCATATAGGCTAGTAGTTAAGTGTAAGGCAATTGGCTCAGGTTCCCTTTTGTCCTTCTCTCAGTTGGGTGGTCATTTTTTTTTGGCAAATATTCACTCATAATGCAACAAAAATCAGTTTATCTTAAGGAGAAAGGCATCCTGAAGGAGAAACAGGAGGCAACATGTGCCAAGTGAGTAAAAACACTGCCACTAACTCAGTCACCACTTCTCCTAAGACACCAATATATTCAGCCTGGGGTCCTGAATTCAAAAGCCTTGACAGGAGCCGTGACTTTCAGAATACCAACCCTGTGTCCCCAGTTGAGCTGTCATTGAGGGAGGCAAGTCCTTTAGAGAAAGAATCCACTTCCTTGCTAACACCAAAACTAACCACTGGCCAACTGCTATCATTAAGCAAGTAAACCCAAAAGTCCTAAGAATGGCGGTACTCCCAAGCCAATGGTCCTGTTTTCAGCCTGGTCCTCACAACCATTATCTCTGGAATCAGCTGCTATGGATATCCATATCTAGCCGATGCAAGATGACAACTGCTTCTGTGAGTGCTTATGCCTCTCAGGCCACCTCAGCAACCAAGCTCCTTAGAGACCCAGAAAAGAAATTTTTTGTCCCCAAAGTCCTTAGAACTGTTAAATGGCTCAGAATCAGAAACATATATGATTTTATCAGTGAAAATGACATTAAAGGAGATGTATTGTCATCTGCTTTGCCACTGTATTCTAGGGACCATGGACAGGGCCTTTCCATCTGACTTGGAACTGAATGAAACCACCCAGGTGTGTCCTCTCCCCAATCAGAATGTGAGTTCCTCGAAAGTACAGACTATCTTTCATTGCTATTGGTATCCACATTACAGCAAACTATAATTAGGTTGATAATAAATACTCCATAATTGTAGAATTGGATTAGATATATTTAATATCTTCTCCCCCATGCTCCAATACTGTCCAGGATGATTTAGTCAGGTCCAGAATCTGTCAATGAACTCCAACTTACTCCTGGATAAATGCCAAACGAAGTATGACTGAATTTTTTTAACTTCTAGTTGTTTTCTGCTTGTGAATTTTTAGTTTCGAGAGATACTTTCTAAATAGAATTTTAATTCAAAGGAAAATTCCAAGATAAGTTTAAGAAATGCTTTTTTATGTATTTTTGAATTGTAAGAAGTAAAAAAAATGCATTTCTAGCATTTTTAAAATAAACTACTTAAAATTATTAAAGTAATAACATTTAATTTGTCATTAGCATTTAATTTGTTCTACCCTCTGCCTCTAATTCAATCCTCTATGTCCTACCTTGGAAGGTGACCTCCTGAATGGTAAGAGTTCACCATACCTAGCTTGCCCTAGAACCAACCATGCAATCCATTTAATCCTTTCCATTTCTTGCTTGGGGAACAATGAGCATAGCAACTCTACCATTCATGAAAAGGACACATCAATCAATTGCTGTTTCATTTCACTCACCATTTCTGTGATTTCCCAAAACAAAATACTCCTCCTAAATCAAACATTTCCCTATACATGTTAGATTCTCCTAATCTAAGATACTTAGGGGCAGGGACTGTCTTTTTGTATTTGTATACTCAAAAATTAGCACAGTGCCTTATACATAGTAAGAGCTTAATAAATGCTTTTTCATTCATTTATATATATACATATATATTATATGTGTACAAATACATGTATGTCCATATGTATATATGTATCTGTGTATATACATATATTTATATGTGTATATATTTCTGAGATATATATATATACATATATATGTATATATATATTTCTGATACCTCATCATGGAATGGATATCATCCTAAGCTCTTGAAGATTATGCCATCAGACCCCAATCTCTAGGACATACTACTTGGAAGAAAGGCTTCACATACAGAGGGTAATAGAACAGCTCAGAAAGACATAGAAAGACATCATAATAGTTGCCAGAAGGAATTTAGAGGAGCACAACAACACTCAAATATTTAATTTGTGGAAGGGTTGCAATCTGCTTCAGGGAATGGATTTTTTTTCAGGAAGTGACTTATAAAATCACTTTAGAGTTCTTAAGTTTTTATTTGATCCAATGCTGAGGAAAACTGGTTGTACAGAGTCTTTATGATTTAAATGTCTGCCTCAATCAGGGACATTTTTATGATACACAGAGAAGTAGGTTGGAAACATGAAAAGAAAATTACTGTGACCATGATGGACTCACAGTGGAGAAAGAGGAGAGTTCCCTTAGGTCTGTGAATGTACATGTTCAAGTTTAAAATAATCTTTGATATCAAATAATGATGAACTAGAAATATTTCAACCCCCGACATAAAGACGTAACTCTAACCTGAGGCAGGATAGGAAACATACTGTTTGAGGATAACTCTTTGCCTTTTCTGACTTCTCTCAAATAAAGAAATCTTCCTATTTTGTTTAAACTTTCTTTCAAACTTCTCAATTATCTTCAATATCTTGAAATTTTCAAAATTAAACTACATTTTGGGGGTTAAGAGTATATAATCTTGCACTCTTTCCCACTACTCCATTTTGCCCCCATTCACTTTTCATTACAAAATTATCTTTTAGAAAGAGCCTATTCTCTTAAAGAATGACAATGCAAATAATTAGTAAATGAAATATAATTGATTTTTAGCTTCTCTTAGAGGAGTTTCTGTGGATATCTAGGACAACAAGAAAAGATTTTATACAAATCGATATTCCATAAATCCTGCAAATAATTTTAAACTATCCACCTCCTCATATCATACTCAGTCTTCATGCAATGGAGCTAATAGGATTTTCTAAGAACACGTTTTCCATTTATTTGCTTCCATTTGGAGCCATAATTTTTCAAGTACTTAATTAAAATTGGAAACATTCAAAATTGAATGAACTAGTTGAAATTTCCAATATGATAGACATGTCACCTTTCCATTAAAAATGCTAACTCTGCTCCCTTCAAGGACAACATGCTAGATGCACATGTGTTAGTAATACTAAGCTGAGATATTTTAAATTAATTATACAGTACTTACCTTTTGATAAAACACAGTTGATTCACATTTCAAAGAATGAGAACAGCATAACTAATCACAAATGTTATCATCCAAATTCTCCAGGGTCAGGTTGACTTGATTCTCAGTCTTTTCTTCAGTGTTTTTCAATCCTTATTATGCTTAGCTGATCATAAGATCATAAGCAGAGGTGTAAATGACACAGAGATCATCAAGTCTTAATCTCTCATTTTATAGATTAGGAAACAGAGGTCCAGAAAGATTAAGCAACTTGTCCATGGCCACACAGGTATTAAATCATTGAGCTAGGACTATGTTACTTTTGACATTTTTTATCTTTTATTTTTGTCATTTTCATTTCCAAATACATCCCTTACTCCTTACCCTATTCTGTGAACAATATGAAAAGTTCATTGAAGAATGGGAAAACATATGAACTGATACAGAGTGGAATAAGCAGAGCCAGAAAAAATATATACCCAATGAATACACAATGATGGGGGGGGGGGGATTTAATGAAACTAAATGCCATGTAATTATAACAATCAAACTTGGCTCTGAAAGAGAGTTGAGAAAATGAACCTTCCTTCCTTCTTTACAGAATTGGCAACTGGGGTATGGAATATTGCATATTCTATCAGACTGGATTGATGTGTTGGTTGACTTTGCTGAATTGCATTTTCCCCTCTTTGAATATTTTTTTCTCAGGGTCCAAAGGAAAAAATTCAAAGAGGCACCAAAAATGAAATAGATTTCTCCCAGGAATAGTAGATTTCATATTTTAATATTTAATCAATACTTCCTGTACTACATTATAACAGAGGGATAGATGCAGAACACAGTTCTGAGGCAGGAAAACCATTCTGAGCTTGAACTTCCAGTTTACTGTAAAAAAAAAAAGTGACTAACTTGTAAGCAGGTCTCATAGAACTAGAGAAATAGCTTGAGTAGAGCACCTCTTGGTGGCTAAATTCAATATTGGATTCTGAGTTAATTCAAACCCATAAACTGGATTTTTAACAATGTACACAGCTATGAGCCAATACAAGCAAATAATACACTATGGATCTCTGCCATGCCCACATGCTTACTTCATGGGTTTATGTCATAAGTGAAGATACTCATCCTGAGATAATTTTCATATATTTCTACATTTTTGAGCAAAAGGATAGTTCCTTCTTCAGCTGAATTTTTTTTCCTTCTGATTCTTAAAATGTTTTCTTAGCTAAAATTCTTCATTTTTGGTTTAGATTTTTATTTTTTTCTCTTGGTTATTTTCTTTTCTTGTGATCAATCTACTATATTACATAGGATTCTAAATGCATTTTATTTGTGAATGTAATTGATTATTATTGTGTTATTAATGTTGCCTACAGTCGTATTACACTGTTAATCACTTCTGTTTGGAGTAATAATCGTAAAGTAATATGGATTATACTGATGCTTAAATAAATATGGCATTGAATTCAGTGACAGTCTGCTTTTTCATATTTGAATTATAAGTGCATATTTCTCAGTTATCATTATTACAAAATACCATGTATTATTTGTATTTGCATATTTATTTTAATGATCTTATTACTATATGCAATTGCATGATTATATGTTTGTTATTTGCATCAGTTACTTTGACTTTAGTTTTAACAAAAATTTGAACAAAATAAACCCAAAAAATCTTAAAATATAGTGTGAAGCAAGTTATACAAAAACCTGAAAGAGACCTCTGAGAGTATAGAAATAAGGATTTTTTATTGAAAAGGGATTTTTTAAATTTATATTTTTATCAAAATTACAAATAAAAACAACTTTTAACATTCCTTTTTCTTATTCTGAGTTCAAATTTTCTCCCACCTTCCCTGCCCTCCCCCCACATCAAGAAGTCAAGCAATTTAATATAGATTACACATGTTCAGTCATGCAAAACATTTCCATATTAGCTATGTTGCAAAAGAAAATACAAACCAAAAAGAAAAATAAAGTTTTAAAAAAAAGTATCTCTGGATACTTTTCTTTCTCTGGAGGTGAACAGAATTTTTCATCGTAAGTCCTTTGGAATTGTCTTGGCTCACTGCATTGCTAAGAATGGCTAAATCATTCACAATTGATCATCATACAATATTGCTGTTACTGAATGACAATGTTCTCCTTGTTATACTCACTTCATTTTGCATAAGTTCATATGAATCTTCCCAGGTTTTTCTGAAACCATCCTTCTCATCATTTCTTATAGTTCAATAGTACTCCATCACAATCATATACCAGAATTTATTCAGCCATTTCCCTATTGATCGGCATCCCTTCAATTTCTAATTTTTTGTCACCACAAAAAGAGCTGCTATATTTTTGTACATATAGGTCCTAATGCTTTTTTTTATTCTCTTTGGAATATAGACCTAACAGTGGGATTGCTGGGTCAAAGCATATGCAGTTTTATCACCCTTTGGGTGTAGTTCCAAATTGCTCTCCAGAATAGTTAGACCAATTGACAACTCCACCAGTGTTCCTTCTACATCCCCTCCAACATTTGTCATTTTAAGTATCTGTCATATTAGCCAATCTGATAAGTAGGAAGTAGTGCCTCAAGTACAATTTTAATTTACATTTTTTCAATCAATAGTGATTTAGAGCACTTTTTCATATGACTATAGACAGCTTTGATTTCTTCTTCAGAAAACTGCCAGTTCAGATCCTTTAACCATTTATCAATTGGGGAATGACTCATATTCTTACAAATTTGACTCAGTACTCTATATATTTGAGAAATAAGGCCTTTATCAGAGAAACCTGCTGTAAAAAAAAGTTTTCCCAGTTTCCCGTTTTCCTCCCAATCTTGGACTACATTGGTTTTGCTGGAGCAAAACCCTTTCAATGTAATCAAAATTATCAATTATACATCCCATAATGCTCTCTATCACTTGTTTGGGCATTAATTCTTCCTTTATCCATAAATCTGACCAGCAAAATATTCTATGATCCTCTAATTTGCTTATGATATCACCCTTTATTCTAAATCATGTACCCATTTTGACCTTTTCTTGGTTTATACCTAGTTTCTTCCAAATTGCTTTCTAGTTTTCCCAGCATTTTTTGTCAACTTGTGAATTCTTATCTAAAAAGTTGGGATCTTTGCATTTATCAAACACCAGGTTACTATGGTCATTTACTACTATGAATTATGTACCTAATCTATTTCACTGATTCACTACTCTTATTTCTTAGCCAGTACCAGATTGTTTTGATAATTACCATTTTGTAATACGCTTTGAGATCTGGTACTGCCAGGCCAACCTTCCTTCACTCTTTTTTTCATTGATTCCCTTGATATTCTTGACCTTTTGTTCTTCCAAACAAATTTCATTATTATTTTTTCTAGCTGTATAAAATAATTTTTGGTAGTTCGATTGGTATGGAGCCAAATAATTAATTTGGGCAGAATTCTTATTTTAATTATATTAGCTTGGTCTACCCATGAGCAATTAATATTTCTCCAACTGTTTAGATCTGACTTTATTTGTATGAAGTGTTTTGTAATTGTGTTCATGTAGTTTCTGGATTTGACTTGGCAGATAGATGCCCAAGTATTTTATATTGTCTACAGTTATTTAAAATGGAATTTTTCTTTCTGTTTCTTGTTGCTTGGCTTTGTTGGTAATATATAGAAATGCTGATGTTGCATGTGGGTTTATTTTCTATCCTATAACTTTGCTGAAGCTGTTAATTATGTTAGCTACTTTTTTAGTTGATTCTCTAGGTTTCTCTAAACATACTACCATACCTGCAAAGTGAGAGTTTTGTTTCCTCATTGCCTATTCTAATTCCTTCAATTCATTTTTCTTTTATTATTGCTATAGGTAGCATTTCTAGTATAATATTGAATAATAGAAGGGATAATGGGCATTCTTACTTCACCCCTGAACTTACTGGGAAGGCTGCTAACTTGTCCCCACGACAGATAATGCTTGCTGATGGTTTTACATAGATGCTACTTACCATTTTAAGGAAAGTTTCAATGATTCCTATTCTTTCTAGTGTTTTTAATAGGAATGAGTATTGTATTTTGTCAAAAGCATTTATCTATTGAGATAATAGTATGGTTTTTCTTGGTTTTTGTTATTGTTATGGTCATTTATGCTGATGGTTTTTCTAATATTAAGCCAGCTCTGCAATCTTGGTATAAAGCCCACCTGATGATAATGTATAATCTTTGTGATATATCACTGTAATCTCCTTGCTAGGCCTTTATTTAAATTTTTGTATCAATATTCATCAGGGGAATTGTTCAGTAGTTTTCTTTCTCTGTTTCTGCTTCTCCTGGTATATCAGCACCATAATTGTGTCATAAAAGGAACTTGGTAGGATTTCTTCTTTGCCTATTTTTCCAAATTGAAAAAAGACTTATGAGATTTAGGGAAATATGAAGTGATCAGCAACAATTACTATAAGAAAGACCACACTCTATGGTGCCAGAAATAGCTGATCATTTAAAAATTCCTAACATAACAGCTAGGAACAGTACTAGAAACTGATCACAAACACTCCCTAAATAGGAGTATTTATTTAGTCAATCTGAAACAATAAGAAGCAGAGAGAGTTTGCCAGTGAATGAAATAAAATGCTTAAGTTTGAAAAAGATACTACATGATCTGGCATGGTGAGGATCTCTTGAGACAAAAATCATAGGCCTAAGTTAGGAATCCTAACAGAAAAGAACCTAGTACCCCTAGGGAAGAATTACTGGAAATTTGGGTCTGTCATTCAACTGAATTACTATAGCACTGGCAAGCATCTGAAAAGAAACTTTTTAAAAGAGTAACCTGCTGGACAGCATTAATGCAACAAATGCTGCATTTATAAGGAATCTAAAGATTGCAAATCCTGAAGAAAAAAAAAATTTAGCAGGAGTGCTTGCAAAAATGAGACAGTAAAATTTTGGATGGCTAAAATGCAAAGCAAGTATAATAAGTTTCTCAATATTTTTTGGCCCCAAAGGGAAAAGCCCTGATTTTGTCATACATGTGGACAGTCTACTATAGAGAGAAATTAACACCTAAAGAACCCAAATTTTAAAATACCTTGAAGAACCAAGCAAATTTTGGCATCAATTGACAGACCTGGTCCTTAAAAGGATTGAAATCTAAGGAAGTAGACTAGATCAGGATGGCACAAGTGAGCAAAAGTTTGCAATGCCACAGGGAGCTAACATAAAAACTAATTGCTACTGAGAGAAAAAATAAATAGGCAGATTATGAACATTTGCTAGAAAGGGCAAAACTATTTGCGGAATGGACAAGATCTGGATAATGTGATTTACAACAGGAAAATCCAACTTTAACAGTTCCAGAACATTGTCTTGGATATGGGCCATAGTTGTTGTTGTTCATCCTTCATCCTTGAAGCAGACCAACAACATTCCAAGAGTGACTTGACTTTCGTGTGAATTGGATTTAAGTGAAACAGAGTTGTGCAAAGTTACCAGCCTCACTCTCTCCTCCAGAGTCACTCAAGTCCAGTGAGAAGACAAAGTCAAGACCATGATTCATAGAAGTAAAGCAGGAATTTACCATTATATCTCCCAGACACAAAGTCTTACAGAAAATTTGCTGACAAAAAGAATCATACACAAAATTAATCCATTTAGAAAGACAGGGCCAGAAGTCACAGCTTACTGATGCAAGAAGACCACCAGCAGAATACAACCAAAAGAGAGTTATCTTCACCTATAAATGTGGACTAGATAACCACCCATGTACTACATACATTCAAGAAGAAAATTAAGAACCATGCCTCTGGGATAACTAGGAGAGATGTTTGTTGGCATTTATTAGAGTAAACTCCAATCTATTTGAGGAATGGCAGAATATTCCAAGCAATGATCTGGGACTTGATACCTGAACACCATGATTACCCATGAATCTTGTACAGAAGCTTACAGGAGGATAAAAGCAAATGGTGGCAGTAAATGTCAGCAGGGAACTGTTTCTCCATCTCAGAAGGGGAACCAGAGGAATTTCACTTTAATTACTCTCTAGGCCTTGAAAAATAGAAAGATCAGCTAAAGGAGAAGTACATTGCAGGGGAGGGCAGTGGGAGGGGGAAGGAGAAAAGAATAAGTGTATTCTCATTGCAATGAGATGTACCAAAGGAGCAACCAAATGAAATCCATCTTGCTGATTTCTGACCTTTTCAAGAGAGATCTAGGAAAAATTTTCTGTCTGGACTGGAAGGTTTCAAAAAAACAACTGTTTATCAGCGATATCATCACAGAATCTAGTAGTCTATTACACATCATCTCTAGTAGTGGTGTGAAAGAAGAATGAGAATACAGAAAGGTGTGTAGACTACTGCACTATGAACAAGAGCCCTTCAAAACCTGGCCCCAAACTGTATTTCCAGCCTCAGTAGACATTATTTTCCTCCCACACTCTATGATTGACCTAAACTGGACTTTTCTCACTTCTTCCAATATAACACTCCATCACCCATTTCATACCTTTGCACTGTATGTCTGACATACTTGGAATGAGGATCAAAGAAGGGCTAGAATCATCCAACCAGTCTTTTTGTGTTCCCCACTTTCCTTTAAACCATAAGCCTGAGGTAGGGAGGAAGAAAATCCTTCCCCCATTTCTCTTTATTAGCCACAAGTATACTCAGAAAACAGTTCATTAAAGACTGACCTGGAAGGGAGTGATCATGGTAGGAGGAGTTTATATTGGGTTCTTTTGAATTTTGATTATACTAATGTCAGGATCCCCATGCCAAGACCACCCCTCTCTTTTTACTCCTCTATTAGGACACACCCTATTTTCCAGACCTATGGCCCAGCAAGAAAGTTGTGCCCTGAGCTTGGCATAACAACAATCCTTTGTGCTCACTCTCTGGACGAATTCAGCCACAGAAAAATCCCAGAATTGTTTCACACCAGCACCAGGTGTTCTATGACCTCATACAAGTCCCTTCAGTATCCATGTTCCAGTCACAAAGCCCTGCTATGAATCAAACTTGTCTCATTGTTGCTGTTACCCCTCATTGTTAGGGCTACAGTTCACTGTGTAGCCAATAGTATATGTATTGAGATTTGCCCACATTAAAGTGGGTCCCCTATTAGAGAGAGCCCCAGTACATGTGTCTAGTTTTCCTCCTCCAATGGAATAAAGAAAGCTTTTTGCTTATGACCACTATTAGCTCTTCAATTTTATTTTGTTATTTCAGAGTTAACTATGGTTGTGATAACCTGTGTGAGCAATTTGGTATTTTTGGAGTTACCAGCGGTTGCATAAACTCTGTGACTCTTCGGTCATTTATGACCAGGGTTGACACTTATTTAAAACTATGAATTCATAACAAATTAAAGTTCTGAATCTATAGGTTGATCAGATACTGACAGAGACAATGAAAGATTCTTTATTGTTTTCTTTGTATAACTAGCACTATAGTTGTCACTTAGTAAATGCTTATTAGTTGATTAATACATATATATGTCAGAGGGAATAATATGGGACTTTTAGGCATTATTCAAGTTCTTTAAATATGGTCTAAGAAATATAAATGTTAGTGAACTACCAACTCCTAATCTGGCTTCCAAGTTCTGCCACCAACTCAATACAATTTAAGGTATCAAACATCTAAAGTACCCACTATGTGTCAGGCACTGTAGTAGACCCTGAGTAGTAGAGAGATATAAAATCCCTGCCTTCGTAGAGTTTATATTACATGGGTCAGCATAAAATAGTGGATAGAGTTCCATACTTGGCCACAGTTCAAATCCTACCCCAGTCACTAGCTATGTTACCATGCATAAGTCACTTAATTTCTCAAAGCCTAGGTTTCCTCAACTGAAAAATGGAAATTCCTATATTATCCACCTGAAAGAGTTGTTATAAGGTTTAAATGAAAGAATGTTGTATGGTTTAAATGAGATGATGTATGTAAAGCTTTTGTAGCAACTTTTTGAGAGGGGGAAATAAGTACACAAAATAAAAATGTAGTAAATTTGGGGAGTGGGACACTAACAACTGAATAAGGAAAGGCCTCTTGTAAGAGATGGCACTTGAGCTAACCCTTGAAGTGAAGTATAGATTCCAAAAGTCAGAAGTGAAGAGAGAAAACATTCCTGGCTAAGGGATAAGTGAGTCAGGGATAGGATGTATGTAATGGGGAGCAGCAATTAGCCTAGTTTGGTTGGAATAGGGAAAAGATGTAAAAATCAGTCTGGAAAAACAGATCAGAACCAGCATATGAAGGGCTTTACACGTCAAAGGTTGTTTGTATTTTATCCTAGAGGTACTAGGCTGCCACTGAAGCTCCTTGAATAAGGGAGTGACCCATTAGGCCCAGTCCCTTTATCATTTTTGCAGGTCTATGAAGGATGCATTGGAGAAGAGATTAGATACAGAGAGATCAGTGAGGAGATTATTGCAATAGTTCAAGTAGAAGGGTTCATAGGATCACAGAGAGATGGAAGCAGGGGTGTGCAGGAAACAACTCTAACCAGGCTTTCCAGGCTCCCACTGTCTACTTAGGAAAGTGTTAATAACACAACTTAAATTTTAAAATGTGTGTCCTGAATGCTAAACATTTACTAACATACTCCTGTCTGGAAGGGACCTCAGGGGTCATCTAATCCAACCCATTTTCTAAGATAAAAATAAGGAAGCAAGAGCACAGAGAGCGGTAAAGCCGTGAAATGGCACGGGTCCTCCAAGCCCCGCGCTGCCCACTGCACTACAGACAAGCGCCCAGAGCCATCACAACGGGTTGGCGCCTGCACCCCACGGAAAAGGCTCCCCCGGAGGGGGCCCACTAGGGTCGACGGATAGAAGACGACGCGGAACGTGTCCGCGGGGTTCCCCTCACTCCCTCCCCCGCCTGCAGCTGCCCGAGATGCAGCGAAAACGCCACGGGAAGCGCTCGCCAGGGCTGGCCCCGCAGAAGAGAGAAAGGGTTTCCCATAATTCCCTGCGCGACAGCGAAAGCTCGGGGACTAGCGCCGGCGGCCGGTCGCCTCCCCTTTTCCCTCCCAAGACACCGTAGGCCGCGGTTGCCATGGGGACTTGAGGTCGGCTTCCATGCCTTGGCCACCGGCTGCCCTGTCCCGGGTGTTCGCCGAGCTGGCGCCGCTAAGCGAGAGGGGCCGGGATGGCTTCTGCGGCGCCGCCGGGGAGACGCTGCCGAACCTCCGCAGCCACTTGCCCCTGTGCGCGCCCTCGGCACCGCCATCGGCCCAGAATCCGGCCCGCGAGGTGCACGTGAGCGGCTCGGCGGAGATGTCGTGTGGCCCGGACCGGGCACTAGTTACGGTGAAGGTCAGCAGCACCAAAAACTCGGCGGCCGAGGCCAAGAACAGTGTGGGCCGCCGCCTGGACTACATCGTGCAGAGCCTGCAGAAGCCTGGCATCCAGGTGACAGGAGCGCTTCAGGTGGTCGGGGGGCCGCGGGGCCGAGCCAGCCTGGGCGGCCCCCAGGAGGAGGGGATGGCGGGACGAGGATGGGCGATGGGGACGGGGGGGACGGAGGGACGGAGCTCTGTGCCAATCTGGTTGAGTCCTCTCTACGAATCATGTCGTTAAAAGTGCATAAAATACAATCCATAGGATTACAAAGGAAACCAGTTACAACGAAAGTTATCCTCCCCAAAAAAATGGTTTTTTTTAGTGTTCATGCACCCCAAGTTAAGAACCTCTGCTGAAAAATGTAAATAAATACAAGGGGTGGGGTGCTGCCTTTGATTTATTTTAAAATTTTGATTTGTGCTTTTAAATTTTAAACACACATATGAAATGGTGAGCGTTTAAATTTCGAAAAGTTGCAGGCTGATGCGAAAACTCTTTTTGCCTTCTAATTCAGTCCGTCTGCCTCGGTAGAGGGAGCTGCCATACTTGGAGTTCCCCACCGGACGGAAATCATGGGTCCCAACACTTACCCGCAGACCTCCTGAAGAAAAAATAAAAATAATGCTCCTTGGTAGTGGGAAGCAAGGGTTACCCTTGACCACATTGACGATATCCGTTTTCAGGTTTCTCGTGGGTATTCCCAGTGCCTCTCAAACAGAATCTAGTCTAGTCAGAATTTGCTCGTATGTTGTTTTTAAGACAAGCCCTTGCCTTACTATCCAAATACTCCACTATTTTCCCCCAGTACTAAACAAGTAATTAACTTTTAGCCATAGTAGTTTAAAGAAGACAAGCCAAGCGATATAGTTCACTGGAAAGAGCAATGGACCTTGGTTCAAAACACTTTGCTATCTTGGATAAATTACTTAACCTTCACTAAATCTAGGTTTCCTCCTCTGTAGTGAGAGGAGATTAATTAGCTGACTCCAGAGGGGACCTTCCCACTCCAGATCTGTGATCCTATATAGCAGGAGTTCTTTTTTTTCTTTTTTTTTGTGCAAATTGAATTTTATTACCCAATTATATTTCCTCAATGACTTACATTGTACTTTTCAAGATGCTTAATCTTCATTTTGATTGATCTCCACTTGGAAGTGCTGCAAACACAATTTCTCTGGCCCCCAGGTTCTTATCAATTAGTTAATAATCTGTACAACACAAATGCCCAGAAAATCTTTTTCTAATGCAATCAACCTGTAATTTATCAACCCCTCTGTCTCTGTCTCTGTCTCTGATTTTCACATATTAGGGGTTTTAGTTAAATTTTTTTAAGTAGGTCACACCTCTTAAAATAGAAGATCATGGCTAATTCACTCATCCCAAAGAGATAAAATGTTATTGTGAGGCAGAAAAGCATTTGGAGGCCTGACTTTTCCAGGATGATGCAGCTGACATCTGATGCAGGATTTGAAGTCATATCTTCCTTACTCTGAGTCCACAACTCTCTCTTTCTCCAATACCATGCTGAATCTTCTAAAATAATAAAGTCTTTATTGATGTCTTATTCTGAAATCTCCTTACTACCTAGATCTAATACTGGACATGTGTTAGAGTCTACTTAACCTGGGGTCTAGGAACTTGATAAATAGATAGATTTCTATATTTGTTTTATTAATTTAACATTATTCTGAGATGTACTTATAGACTTCACCAGACTGCCGGAGAGGTCCATCACACAAAAAATGCTTAAGAATTCCTGGTCAGTAGATAGATTTCTAGTTCATAACTGCTTTCTGCCATCAATACTTACTCATATTTCCTATTCAATGTTGGATATTTGCAGAGCTTTAGGAAAGCTCTACTTAAACCAATGATGAGCAAAGACTTGAATTTTGAAGTCCAATACATTTGTATGTTAGTCATTTGACATTTGTACAAAAGATAACTGTAGAAAGTAAGTTGATAACAAATTTTTAAAAGGTTTCACAATATTATATGTGTATTAAGTACCTGTTAAGTTAAAATAACCTATAAAATAGCCAAAAAATAATTTCTTAAAAAAAAAAGTTGACAACTATAAGCTCTGTTACAATCTGGTTCAAAGGTTAAAAAGCCACTGTATATACAGTGTTTGCATAAATATGTATATTGAGATCATGAGGAGTTATCTTCTGCTAGGATATAAAAGAAGTCACTTGGTTCTGCTGTAATTGTACTGAAATTCAGTATTCAGGGCAAGTAAAATAAAATAGTAATCTCCCAATTATCTGTGCCAATGAAGGAAAGCAGTCATGTGGATAATTCAAAGCAGTAGACAATCCAAAAAGTCATTTAAATTATACTTTGGAATGGATCATACAAGGTTTTCAAAGTCATGGGGCACTTTTAAACTTTAATGATTTAGATTGTCACTATTTTTGCAAATGGCACTTAAAAGCAAATGTGCCAAAAGTATAGGGCAACTACATTGCAAACGCAGCTATATACAACATATTCTCATTTCACATTCTGTGACAGAAAAATGTTACAGTATGTTTAACAGAACTAAAGTCCTTATCAGTTGGGGGGAGAGAATTCTGTTGACCTTTATATATGCCCTTTTCAAGATAGCTTATGGTACTTATATCACTCTGTGTTCATGTTTAAAAAAAAATAAAGTTTCTTTAGCTGAGTATCCTGGCTGATTCCAGCTATCATGACGTTCAGAAGGAGATGTAAGAGAGTAGTCTCAAAACATCATTATTACAATTGATATAAGTCCAAAACAGATTGGTACTTAGTATATTTGGTATATACTTTCCTCCCTTCCCCCAGTTCTAAATAAATAGCATCTGACTGCTAGGGCATCATCTTGTTGGATACTAAGTATAAACAATATTTAAATAAAACACAGAGCTATATAATAAAAACTTAAAAGCCAGCAGCTCTACCGTCTTGGGTTCACAATAATAATATATTGTTGCATAAATCTGCATATTTAATAGAAAAGCTTATAATAATAAATATGTAAAAGTGTGACTTACTGCAATTGTATTTGAGTTCATCATTCAGGACACAGACCTAACAGATTTTTAAACCAGATTATCAAATTTAGAACTGAACAGAACTTAAAAGACCATTTAGTCTAACCCTGTCATATTACCAGATGAGGAAAGTGATATCAGTAAAAGTTGCTTATAGTTTTACAGCTAGTAGCAGAGCTGAAACTAGGATGTAGGTCTCCAACTTCAAAGTTTAGGGCTTTTTCTACCAAACAATTAAATTACCTTCTAACCTAGGGACATAAAGGCCTGTGTGTTAAAGAAGACCACAGCCCATAGAACAATGAGAGCCTGACAACTTGGAGCTAAGACCTACAGCTTTTTAATAGTGGACATGGGAGTTTTAAACTAACTAGAATCATAGTCTTAAAAGCTGGAAAGGACCTTAAAAGCTGGAAAAGGTGTCATGGCCAACCCCCACAATTTTTCTTGAAGAACTGAGACCCAAAAAGGTTCACATAGAATCAGAAATCTAAAGCTGAAAGGGGCACCATGTAGCCCAACCCGCTCATTCTACAGATGAGGAACTGAGGCCCAGAGAGGCTGAGTTGACTTACCCTTCATTCAAGTTTACAAAGGTAATAAGTATCAGAACTGGGATTTGATCCCAGACCGTGTGCTACCTCTTACTAATCAAGACACTCTCACATTCTTTTGCTTACTCACAAATAAAGGAAGGAAATAATACTCTTCTATGATAGTTGGCTGAGCAAGTTTCCCTAACTGTTCACACCTAATTTAACTGAGCCTTCCAACTATGGTGATGTCCCTCATAGTGCCTACCCCTTTTGTATATTATCTGCATCATTTATGCCTGCTAATTAGATTGTAAACACTTTTTGGGAATGTAAGTTGAACCACTCACCAGGATGATGTCATGAATCTGTGATTTTTCTAGCTTGGCATGTCTTAAGGCCTTTTCCACAGGGTCCAGCATGCCATGGAAGAGATTAGCATTCAGCTCTTCAAAACAGGCTTGGGTGATTGATGTATAGAAGTCGATACCTTCATAGAGGGAGTCAATCTCATTACTGTCCTGGATACTATATGAGAGGCTGTGCTTTGCATGTTCATAAGCGGTGTGCAGATGGTGAACAACCCTCTTGTTTTTACTGATGGTTTTTTTTGGTTTTTTTTTTTTTTGCCTTTTAGTGAGGCAGTCGGGGTTAAGTTACTTGCTTAGGGTCACACAGCTAGTAAGTGCTTTCCTTCTAACCCTGCTTAGTATTGATATTACTTCATTGTCTATGGTACCTTTTAGCAAGATGTAGACTACCGGCCCTGAAGTCAGGAGGACCTGAGTTCAAATCTTGCCTCAGACCAAACACTTGACACTTACTAGTTGTGTGAACCTGGGCAAGTCACTTAACCCCAATTGCCTAAAAAGAAAAAAAGAAAGAAAGAAAGAAATACACTTGAAGCAAAGAGATACACACAGAGTAAAGATAAGGGACTAGAGCAGAATCTATTATGCTTCAGCTGAAATGAAAAAAAAAAAGCAGGGATAGCAATCCTGATCTCAGACAAAGCAAAAGCAAAAACAGACCTAATTAAAAGAGATAAGAAAGGAAACTACATCTTGCTAAAAGGTACCATAGACAATGAAGTAATATCAATACTAAGCATATATGCATCAAATGGAATAGCATTTAAATTCTTAAAAGAGAAGTTAAGTGAGTTATAGGTTCGTGGCCAAACGAGAGATAGAGAGCATTACAAAATGTAAAATATATAATTTTTATTATATTAAATTAAAAGGCTTTTGCACTAACAAAACCCAATGCACCCAGGGTTAGAAGGAAAGCAGGAAGCTGAGAAACAATCTTTACAGCAAGTGTCTCTAATAAAGGCCTCGTTTCTAAAATATATAGAGAACTGAGTCAAATTTATAAGAATACAAGTCATTCCCTAATTGATAAATGGTCAAAGGCTATGAACAGGCAGTTTTCAGATGAAGAAATCAAAGCTATCTGTAGGCATACAAAGAAGTGCTCTAAATCACTTTTGATTAGAGAAATATAAATTAAAACAACTCTGAGGTATCACCTCACACCTATCAGATTGGATAATATGACAAAAAAGGAAAATTATAAATGTTGGAGAGGGTGTGGGAAAATTGGGACACTAATGCACTGTTGGTAAGTTGTGAATTGATCCAACCATTCTGGAGAGCAATTTGGAACTATGCCCAAAAACAACCAAACTGTGTATAGCCTTTGATCCAGCAATACCACTACTAGGTCTGTATCCCAAGAGATCATAAAAAGGGGAAAAGGACCCACATGTACAAAAATATTTATAGCAGCCCTTTTCATAGTGGCAAAATATTGGAAATTGAAGGGATGACCGTCAGTTGGAGAATGGCTGAACAAGTCGTGGTATGTGAATGTAGTGAAATACTATTCTACAATAAGAAGTGGTGAACAGACAGATTTCAAAAGAACCTGGAAATACTTGTATGAAATGATGCAAAGTGAAATGAGCAGAACCAGGAAAGCACTGTACACAGTATCAGCAACATTGTGTGATTAACTATGAATGACTCAGCTCTTCTCAACAATACAATGATCCAAGAGAAGTACAAAGGACTCATGAAGGAAAATGCTATCCACATCCAGATAAAGAACTGGTGGACTCTTAATGCAGGTGGAAACATACTTTTTTTCACATACTTTATTCTTTTTCATGTTTTTTTTCCTTGTGATCTTTTTCTTCTTTCACAATTAGGACTAATATGGAAATATGTTTTATAGGAAGAGGGGAGGGGCAGGAGGGAGGAAGAAAAAATTGAAACTTAAAATCTTATAAAAATGAATGCTAAAAATTATCTTGACATGTAGTTAGAAAAAAATAAAATACTATTTAAGTGAAAAAAATGATGAGCAGGATGCTCTCAGAAAAACCTGGAAAGACTTACATGAATTGATGCAGAGTGAAATGTGCAGAACCAGGAGAACATTGTGCAAAGCAACAGCAATGTTGTACAATGATCAATTGTAAATGACTTAGCTATTCTCAGTAATACAAGACAATTCCAGAGGACTTATGGTGAAAACTGCTATCCATCTCCCGAGAAAGAACTGATGGAATCTGAATGCAGATTAAAGCATACTTGTTCTTCATATTCTTTATTTTTCTTGCTTTTTATTTGTTTTTTTTTTTTTTTGGTCTGTGTTTTCTTTCACAACGTGACTAACCTGGAAATATATTTTGCATGACTGCATATGTATAACCAATATCCAGTTGCTTGCCTTCTCAATGAGCGGGGGAGGGAAAGGAGGGAGAGAACTTGGAACTCAAAATTTTAGAAAAATGAATGTAAAAATTGTTTTTACATGTATTTGGGGAGGGAAAAATGTTAAAGAAAAAAGAAAACCCCAAATGGGGCCATGAAGAGTCAGAAACAACTGAACCACACCATATATGTGTGTGTACGTATACACACACCCCAAGCTTTTCATTCTCCTGGGTGATATAACCTAAAAAGAGACAAGTAAATAAAGGTAAGTTAAGTAGAGCGTGAACACTGACAACTAGGGAGAAAAAAGCTAGGGATCTATCCTGAGGTTGATATAAGGAGGGAATGAGTTTCAGGCATGCCTGTGCAAAGGCTTGAAGTTAGAGGAAGTTGTGAAGTTTGGGGAAAGGCTAGTAGGGCAGTTTGGCTGGGATCTTAGAGTGTGTAAGGGAAGTAATTTGAAATAAATCTGGAAAGGGTAAGAAGTATGTCATAAAGAGCTTTAAATGATAATTTATGAATTTGTATTTTATCCTAAAGGCAATAGGATAAAACCACTGAAGATTCTTAGGCAGGGTAATGACATGATCATCCTGGTGCTTTAGGAACATAAATTTGACAGCTATATGAAGTATGCATTATAAAAGGGAGAGACTAGAAGTTGGGAACCAGTTCAGATTAAATATGTATTTTATTTAACTGAATCAAACACATTTCCTTAAGTACTTGGAAAAGGAATTCTAATAGCGTCCATAATAATGATTCTTGGGAGGCAAAGGTTTCCATCAGCCGCAATGGCAATTATAAATTTTGTTTTATTTGGTTGGGAGTGGGAAAATTACTTTTATTTGGTAAGTATTGGGGCTTAAGTGGTAGTGACAGCATTGAATAGGTGGTAAAGAGGACTCTGATGATGGTAGTTTCCTATGACATTAATGGCAGGGGCTCTAAGAACAATTTCAGTTTTCACAACAGTAGAAGGGCATAAATGGCCATTTTCACTTAGAAACTTCTTAGTCAGAAATTGCTTTCAGGAACAATCATACCTTGATTTATTTTTCAAATAATTTTTATTGAAATCTTTTGTGTTAATGTCATCTACATTTCCCAGAGCAGATATCCCTTCCTGCTTCCTGTCCAGGAGAGTCATCCCTTTTAACAAAGAATAAAATAGAAGGGGAAAACAGTTCAGCCAAGCCAAGCAACATATGGAGAAAAATCTGACTTTTATGCAATACCCCAACATATGGAAAAGTCTGATTGTATGCAATATCCCAAATTTATAGTATGTCAGCTCTTCACCGAATCAAACAGAGGTTCCTTTTCATATTTCTTATTTGGGGCCAAACTCCTAATTTCACAGTATTTAGCTTTCTGTGTTTGGTGGTGGTGGTTCTTTGCATTTACAATGTTGTCATCATTGAATATATTGTCTAGAATACTAGCTCCTTGAGGGCAGGAACCAGATTTTTGCCTTACTTTATATCCTCAGCATTCAGCATAGTAGCTGGCACATTTTTTTTTTGTTTAGTCTTTTTCTGTCAAGTCCAACTCTTCATGATCCCATTTGAGGTTTTCTTGGCAAAGATACTGAAGTGATTTTCCCTTTTCTTCTCCAGCTTATTTTACAGATGAGGAAACTGGGGCACAGAGGGTTAAGTGATTTCCTCAGGGTCACACAGCTAGTAAGTGTATGAGGCCATATTTGAACTGAGGAAGAGATGAGTATCTCTAACTCCAAGCCTGGCATGCTATCCACTATGTGACCTTGCTGCCCAGCTGGCACATAATGATCACTTAATAAATGCTTCTTGATTGGATTGATTGACTTGTTCTGTTTACTTCACTTGGCATCAATTCATATGTCTTCCCACACTTCTCTATATTCATCCTACTATTTCTTACAGCACAGTAATATTCCATTACATTCATGTATTACAACTTGTTTAGCCATTTCCATTTGATTGGCATCTACTTTGTTACTAATGCTTTGCTATATTGCAGTTTGTTGCTTCAGAATTATATACATATAGCAATTGTTGCTATAAATATTGTGGTGTATAGAAAGCCTTTCTTTTTAGTATTAACCTCCTTTTAGATAGAGGAGGAGAGGGAAAGGCAGGTATATGCCAACAGTGGGATCTCTAGGTTAAAGGTACGAATATTTTAGTCACTTTCTTTGAATAGTTCCAAATTGCTTTCCAGGATGGTTGATATAGTACAGCTGAATCAACTCACAGCTCCGCCAACAGTGCGTTAGTATACTTGTCTCTCCACAACCCTTCCAATATTAAAAGTAAGTAGGTGACACAGTGGATAAAATGTTGGACCTGAAATGAGGAAGACATGAGTTCAAGTGTGACCATAGACACTTACTAACTCTCTAACCCTTGGCAAGTCACTTAACCTCTGTTTGCTTCAGTTTCCTCTACTGTAAAATGAGAATAATAATATCACCTACTTCTCATGGTTGTTTGTGAGGATCAAATGAGAATAGTATTTGTAAAGCATGTTATACAGTGACTGGCATATAGTAGTAGGTGCCATATAAATGCTTGTTTCCTTTTACCTTCTCCCCCACCAATGTCGACCATTTCCAATTTTTGACCTCTTTTCTAATTTGCTGAGTATCAGGTAAAATCTCAGAGTTGTTTTGATTTGCATGTCTCATTACTAATTACATGGAACATTCTTTCATATGACTGTTAAAAAAATTTCAATTCTTTTGAGAACTATTTGTTCACATCCTTTGACCACTTACCTATTGGGGAATGACCTTTGGTCTTACATGTTTCTGTTGCCTCTGTTTCCAATATCAGATCCTTAGCAGAAACTGAATGTCTTCCTATTTTAGCAGCATTAATTTGGTTCCTGCAGTATCTATTCAATTTAACATAATCAAAATTATTTGTTTTCTTTTTTGTGATTACCTCTTTTTCTTGTTTGGTTAATAATTTACCCCCAACCATATCTGCAGAAGTTACATGATCTGGTTGTCTTCTAATTGTTTAATGGTATAATGTTTAATATTCATGTCATATAGACATTTTAATTTTATCATCTATGATGAAAAATGTTAGTGTTTTCTAATAAAAATAACTCATTTATGCTTTATGGTTACAAAATACTTTGCATATATTAATTTATTTGATCACTTTCATGGTACTAGTAGTAATACTACTAAAGTAAGTCTGTAAAGGAAATAATAAAAATATTGTCTTCATATTACAGATAAGGAAAGGTGCTCAAGGAAGTGAAATGATTTTTCCACTCTGTAGTGAGGAGATTAATTAGATGACTCCAGAAGGACGTTCCTGCTCCAGAACTGTGATCCTATAAAATAGGGATTCTTAACCTGAGGTTTAGGAACTAGATAGATAGATAGATAGATAGATGGATGGATGGAGGGAATGGAACCCAGGTCTTCTGATACTAGTCTGGTACCCTTTTCGTAGATCAGCTTCAGAATTTACTTTTGCTCATTTATTTGTTTATTAGCAGTGGTTCTGTAATCTCAATACAAGATATAACGTGTACTACCAATGAACTCCTAGAACACTTATTGTCTCTACCACATATTTGACATTTAGAACATGGTACCTTGCAGTTTTATTTATCCTTTTATGTGTGTATTTTATCTGTATCTCTGGAAGATAAGTCCTTCTAAGTCAAAAACCTAATGTTATATGCTTTTATATTCCCCGTTGTCTTTCTCAGTGCCTGTGCATAGTAGGACATCAATGGATATTTGTTGATGATGTAGCTATTTGGTTTTAATGTGAAATTACAGTTCTAGATTATTTACCATTATTATTATATTGTGTAGTCCCCATTGTCTACCTAAAAAACTGGAAGGCAGAGTAGGGGGAAAAAAAGAGGTTTAAATATGCCATGTAGGTAGACATCAAAAGTAAAACATACCTTAAGGTGCTACAAAAAACAAATTTGTTCCTGGGGCTCTCATAATTAAAATGATAGCTTTTCTAGGAGAAAATTATATGAACAGCAGGCTCAAGAACTGAAGTAAAAAAAACTCTTCTTTGATCTTCTAAAAGTATATTCTGATTAAAAATTAAATGGATAACTCCTCTTGAAAACTTGCAGTCATAAAAAAGAGGGGGGAAAATGCTTTTAAGTAGGACATATGAGCCAAAGCACTTAGTAAATGGGTCATGGATATTAAAATTACTTCCAGTAGTGTTCCTATGAAATTATTTTTTAAATGCTAGATTTCTACCCCATCATATATTTGAAGCATACAATTTAATCAAATAGGAGAAAATCTAGATATTTTCTCTATAACAATTTTGCCCAAAGCCACAAGATGGCAGTGTTCTTAAATATATAAAGCCATTAAGAATTGGGAGTTTTTCAAATAAAATTGATTTTTATACAATATTTCAGTTAATATACCACAAATATATTATGATATAGTTTTTGTTCATTCAACAAAAATTATTTAAGATGTAATTAATTTTCAAGGTCTATTAAAGATAGAGAAAAGAAACCTCTTTTATCACTTCTCCATAGCTATACTACCCAAAAGTCATTTTTAAACAACAATTTAAGAAAGCTGAAAGTTTCCTTAATAGTTAACTTTAAGCAATTATATAAAAAATAACTTTCACACTAGTCAAGTAACCTTCAAAAATAAGTGACAGAGGCACAGTGGTTACTATGGTAGCGAAAATAAGCTTATACTTTTAATTTCTAAAGAAAAGTGTGCCTGTGGCTTTTTTTTAAAACGCCTAATAGGTGGTAGTGCAGGCAGCTAAGGATGGGAGGGCATTGGAAAGTGAGAAGGAACAAGCTGAAACTACAGAATTCTCAAAACAGCTACATTTCAATATAGCATTAAAATACTATAAAAACAAAATCTGGTCCTGTACTAAATATGAAAAAAAAAAAAAAACCAAGATTGCTTCGTAGAGTGAACAAAAGGAAAGAACTCATGTGGAGAGGACAGTTAAAAACACACACACACACACACACACACAGCCTCTCCTGAATATGTATTCAGTAGTAGGAAATAAAGTAGATATTTTTGGTCCTCTTTTCAGACAGTACAGTTGGTTAGGTAGGCTGAAGAAGAGTAGAGATAGCTATATCTTAGGTACTTTAAAAAATATTAGGTATGATAATAGTTACTGTTTTGTCAGGCACTGTGAGAACCATTTAAAAAGACAAAGATAAAAAATGTAACTGCAGTAAGGTCTCTTTAAGGAGGGTTGTAGTATTTTGGGCAGATCACAGTGTGCAGAGTTCCTTTCCCTCTACTTAACATTTTTATATAGATGAAATCTGGTTAGAATGAATATTAGAGGCAGCTTTGATGAATAAGAAGTTTGAATTAGAGGCCCCTTCCAACTTAAAAACTATATAAACAAACCAAGTGCAAACAGAAGAAAGAGTAGCACTCATTTAGTAGAAGTGTTGTAGAGCAGTGTCAAAAAAAGGGCAGCAGACACCTTTAGGGAGGTACAAAGAGGAAGAAGAGAGGATATAAGCTAATAATTACATGTTTTAGCTACTTGGCTGTCTCTCTCCCCTCTTCCCTTAGCTGTACAGTTTCCCAGAGAACAGGGATCAGAATATTTTTAGAGGATATCACTAAACTGTACCATCTATTATGCCATATATGCTTTGAACAGTATAATATATGAAAAATTAAGGTATGCAAAAGGGTGATTTTTTTTTGTTCTATGAAAAGGTTCCCTGTAGGTTTACTTTTCTTAAAAACTAGATCTCAATGCATTTAAACATTTTTTACTGTATAAAATTCCTTAGGCATACACTATATCACATGAATTTTATAAATGTGTCTATGTGGTGAAGTCAAAGTGGCAGTTATGAAGAAATAGTTTTCCAGTACATTTTTAAAAGAATGAATATATTTGACTTCTGCTCTTTTTAGGTAATTTTTTTTAAAACTAAGCAGAATATCCTCCTTATGTTAGGCCTTTGATATCCTACATTCCTGCTTTTTAAATAAGTTATCCAAAGTTCAGGTTTCTATTTTGTTTCAGAGGAATAGCATACAATAGCTAAACTTTTAGTTTGTTTTATTGACTTTAAGAATTATACTGTTCTGCTTTCTGTTTCAGGCAGAAAATATAACTGTGACAAAGGATTTTAGTAGAATAGAAAATGCTTATCACATGGAAGCAGAGGTATGTATTTATCACATCAAATAATTGAAAACAGCATGACTTTGTGGGGGCAATTTTGTCATTTATTTTTATCCTCAAAGCTAATTTATACAGGAGAAAAGTTATGCATAATGTTGAGAAAAGATCATTTTTCTCTAAATCATTTATGATTTGGTATATTTAAGAATTTAAAGGAAATTTAATGAGATTTATTGGAGGGAAAAGTTTTTTGAAGCGAAATCAAAAAGGTTGGAGGGGGTTGGAGAGGGCAGTTCATTGGCACCTAATGACTTATGTAGCAGTATTTTCTCCTAGGGAGCTGAAAACACCAAGAAGGAAATTTATTTCATCCAAATAAATGGTAGAACTAATGTTGTTTATGGAAGATTGGAGCACTCTTCAATATTCTTTTATTTCACAGTATAATTTCATTGTCCCATGGTAGGTTAAGAATCCCTTAAGAGAAATAATCTTAGTAAAAAAGCAGAATAGAATGAAAATCTTTTCAGTACTTTCAATTAATGTTAAGACTTTAGTTCCCAGAACTTCTTCCATTTTTAGGACACATTGATGCATTTATATGGCCAAGGCCTTATGAACAAGAAACATTTTCTAATCATAGTTAAAACACAGTACTAGTGACAGCTTCTAATCTTCTAAGAATGATATTAACTTGACATACAAACTGGCATATTGTCTGTGCTCCCCCTCTGAACACAGGAAACATGCTACCCTGACTCTGCAGGCAAGAAATCAAAGATTTTAGAGCTTGAAGAGATCTCAAGAAATGATGTGCTTATCCTACAGGCACATAAGGTGCAGATGTTCCCATTTTACATGGGAAGTTATTGAATCCTGGAAGGGTTAAGTGAATTAAGTCCAAGGTCAGATAGTAAATAAATGGTGGAGGAGAAACAAAGCTTTCAGAATACAGATGGATTGTTTAAATGTTGCAAGATATGACACTAATATGAATCACTGAGGGTTAATATGATGATTCTCACGTGAGAACTGTTTCTTTCCCAGCATTGAAATATTCTTTCCTTATCAGTGCACATTCTAGGACAGTTACTTAAAATATTGTGTTGTTCCTACACTTAATATTTTTTAAACCACAAAGATTTTTCATGGTGCTCATGAATATGAATGATCTCCTAGTTTATATGAGTGCTTTGAAGAAGCAAGGTCACAAGATCATAGACTTAAAACTGGAAGAGACCTTAGAGGCCATCTAATCCTGTCTTTTCATTTTTCAAAGAAGGAAACTGGAGCCTGCAGAGGTTAAGTGACAAGACAGTAAGCTTTAGAGGCAGGATTTGAACTCAAGTCCTCTGACTGCAAGAACCAGTGCTATTTCCAATATACCAAAAGAACATTGTATTTTAGAGTCTAAAGACCTAGATTTCTTAATATCTGTGTGACCTTCAGCAAGTTGCATAACTTCTCTGGGCCTCCATTTCCTCATTTGCACAATTAGGAAGTTATACTAGATCATATCCAAAGACCATTTCAATTCTAGATCCATGATCCTTTCTTTCTATTTCTACTTTTATGCCATTAAAATCAACAGTGGTCTCCTAACCAGCTTTCCTGCCTAGTCTTTCTCCCTCCAATCCATTCTTCCTGTGGCACCTTATTTGTCTTCCCCAGACTTTACTTCATTATGTCACTAGGCAGTGGAGATTCATTTGATCGTTTTTCAGCGTGAAGAAGTTTAAACTCTTTAGCCTGTTATTCAAGGCCCTTCATAATGGAGCTAAAACCTACCTTTCCAGTTTTTCTTAATGATTGCCTAAATAAATATTCTGGTACAACTAGGCCAGTCTCTTCACTATCCCTCATGCTTTTCTGTCCTCCAAGACTTCATTCATGTCATTCTTTTATTCATTCCCTACTCAAAGCATAAATTCTTTCTACAAAATTTCCCAGAACCTTCTTCCTCCTCTCCCCAGTCAAGTCTTAAGCCATCCTTCAAGATTTTTGCAAGTGGTTCTGCCTTAGTGGTCACATTCTGCCTAAAGGTTAAGAAGGATGAAAGACCTTTAAAAAAAAGGCCATTAGAAGATAATTATGAAATTTTTACTTAGAAGTTTAGTAATGAATGAGGGAAGAAGTATAAGAGAGTAGCTTGAGAGTAACAGAGTTAAAGGGAAATTTGTTTTGTTTTGTTTTGTTTTAAGCTAGGAGAGGTCTGAGCATGTTTGTAGTAAACAGGAACTGCCAGGAAATGAGGAAAGAGTATCAATAGGAGCTAAAGACAATAAATGATTGGGCAAGCTTTCAAGAGATTGGAGGAGAGGGGAGGAGATCAAAGCCTTGGCAAGGAGATGGACTATATTATCCTCTTCGACTTATGCAAAAGACTTAAACAAAAGAGAAGAAAATGAATGAAGATGTGGATATGTTTTTGAGGTGTGGGGAAGGGGAAATCAAGAAGCTTATATTGGCCTATATACCTATCCTTAAAAATTGATTTTTCCCCAATCTGTTCATGAATAATTACTTTCTGCCTTGTAAAGTTTTAAATTTCCAAGTCCTCTAAATTTGGAGAAAAACAGCAGCTGTACAAGGCACAGAACAAGGGTTTTCAGCCTGGGATCTATGAACTTGGTTTTGTTGGTTTTTGTGTTGTTTTGTTTTTTGTATTTTAATAGCTGTTTCAATATTATTGCTATTCTTTATAATCCTGTGTATTTTATTTTATGCATTTCACAACATTATTCTGAGAAAGGTCCATAGGTTTCACCAAACTGCCAAAGGGGTCCATAACACAAAAAAAGGATAAGAACCCCTAGCATAGAAAGTTCAGAAAGGATGCCTTTGATCGTTTTGAAATATGTGTTCATTATGTTTGTAGATATAACACATATATAACTAAACTACATAATACTTTTAGGTTTAGAAGGGTGCCTGAATTTGAAGAAAAACAGCAGAAACAGCAACATTCCCCTACCCCCAACTATATTGCTAGACCTGCTGCCAGCACCACTTTGTGTTTCCAAAAATAACCACTTCCACTGCCTTTAAATCATACTGATAAGGGGAAATGTAAAAAGCAAGAAACCTTACCCAAGAACTACTGAATCAATATTAAAACGCAGCTTTTCTTGCTCTTAAAATATGTGGCATCTTTGACCATAGTGATAGTGGAGGAAAAATATAGTGAATTTAAAAAAAAAAAGCTTGACAGTTTTTAAGATTGATTAGGACTTTGGTAGCCAGTTGTCAAATTCAAAACATGTGGGGTGTATCTCTAAAAAGATCATTATTTGGATTTCTGAGTGAATTTTTTTTACTTCAGACTTTTTGGTTTCTTTTTCCAACTTCATTAAGGCAGATCATTGCAAATTTTTAGACAAAATCAGTAATGAAAAGGTTCATGTTTTGTGCAAATAGAAAGCAGTTTCTCACACTGGGTCTGATTCTGCTAGTTTTAAGGGAATGAACTATCTTTTAATAGTATGGTAATTTTGGGGGCTCCTAATGAATTTAAAGAGAAGAAACTATTTTCTTTGTTGCAAATTGCCTTGGGCATTTCACATGCCTCTATCTTTTCACATAGTAACCAAGAGCATCAATAATGTTTAATTTGGAAAAAGGAGTGTAGGTATGATTTTGTTTTTAATTTTAATGGGAATATACCTAGGAATCAAATTATTTTGAAAGTTTTTATCTTAACCACCTAGGTCAGCCTCCTTCATCTATTATGATTTTATTTAAAAAATAATGATCCCATATGCATCCTAGTGATGTCTGTATAACTATATATGTTTCTATAACTAGAGAGCCTTAAAAATCTCAAATGGATGAACTTAGTTTAAGCGTTCATCTACATAGTCTCAAATGGAACCAGTTGACCTCTTTAAATCTCTTTCCGCTGTATTAGATTATGAAAGTTTTTAAAAAGCAATTTAGAGTTGTGTCATATGTGCCTTTTCATTTTCTTAGCTAACAATAGCTGATTCACCATTAGTACAGAATGTTTTTTGAGGTATTTTGTTGTGATCCATGCGTAGCACACGTTTGGAAGACAGCTGACCCAGGTCTAGAATGTAGTTGATGACACCAAAGAATAAAGAAAAGCTACCAGGTATAATAGCATACAAATTGACCATTTAGGGTTTTTAAATGACTCCCAAGTTAAATTCAATTTATGCTGAGCCCCTTGAAGCAAAAGTTTCCAGTGGGGTTGAGGGAGATTGCCACTAACTACTGGCTGCCACTACAGAAAAGGCCAAAGGAGGAAGGGGGTCTTCGTATATAGGACAGACACTGGAAATATTTTTTAAGTTATTTTTAATGAAACTAGTCAAGTTTGCATTTATAACTGTTTAAACATAGATCTCTTAACAGCTTAGAAGTTATTCCCTTCCTCCAAATAATTTAATTTCTTTGCAGAAGAATTTAATTTGATCTTATGTTCTGTGCCAACTTGTCTTCTGCAGTATGTAGTAATTTAATCATTCAAGATTAAACAAGATTTTGACTTCTATTGGCAGCATGAAACCCTAACCAAATGAGATAACTGGCCTTAGGTATAATTATTGTAAATATTTCAAATAACATTTTAACTCTACATGTTCTTGTAATATTGCCTGTTATAATGGCATTACAATCAAAGACCTGCTCCTAATTAGAAGCCTTACAGGTGTATTTTTGGGATCAGTGATAATAAAGAGAAGGAAGATAGTTGTGTTATGAAAAAATATCTCCTTTTTGAATTCATATGGTAGGTTACTGCAGCTAAAATATATCTACCACAACACAGAAATTATAAAGGTAAAAACCTAGGTTTTATTATGCTGAAGAACAGGTTCAGAGAAGTAAAAAAAAATAATCCTTGAACAATTATTAGGATTCAGGTAAGGCTTTTTAAAGACAAAATTACATCAGTGACAGAAATAATTCTTTTACATTTTGCAATCTCATACATTCTTTTAGGTTATTAAAAAAAGATTCATAATTCCATGCTTCTTTCAGTGTCAAAAAATTTGAACAATTTAGTTAAGCAAAGTCATAATCTCGTACATTCCTTAAGGAAACAAACCTAGTTAAATAGACTCTATAGGTAAACTAAATCGAGTTATAGATTAAACATTTAGTTTGCAAAACCCTACACTTACAAAACTACATTTTAAAGAAGTCACAATGGGATAATTGAAAGAGATCTACATGTCAAGAAGACTTGGCATCAGGGAAATTCTTCTACAAATAAAATATTTTAGGGAGGAGATTTTAAAGATGCTGTGTTCCATTCTTCCTCTCATTTGTGTCTTATTAGTGTCAAAAGTCTTCCCTTAATACTATTATTCCATGAGTCAGGTTTTAGTCAGGTGAGGTTAATATTAACAGGAACAGGCTTTTAGTTAACCACATATTGCAGGAGGAATGGCCCTGAGCCACGAATAATAAAAAATAATAAAAAGAAAATTTAAAACTCCCATAACAATAGAATAGAAGATAATAGCATCAGATTTTAAGATTCCTTATAGCTGGGACTGTGGAATTTTTTAAATTGTAATAATTGTTAGAAATCTTATTTTTAAGAAATGCCCAATATCTAATCTTACATTAATCATTTTCCAGTATGTTATTCTTTGTTGGGGGGAAAAAAGCAAAAATTTTATTTAAGAATTTTTATTACTGGTAAGTTGAATTTTTTCTCCCCACATAAGACATCTCCTAGAGTTAACTCATAATTCTTAATACAGCAGATAGAATTCCTTTCAGTTTTATTAGTAATTAGTATATATTCTCTTAAGTTGCTTTATTGCCTTCTCAACCTATTCTATTTTGTATGCAAAGAAGTCCTTTAAAATCCAAAACACTATCACCTTCCTGACTCTAGGGAAGGTTTTGTGAGATATTAAACTTTATATTCCCAAATGAAGTAGTGGTGTAGGAGTGCTTAGCAAATCTATGCGGTAACAAAATGGTGAGGTTTTTTTCAATATAGCCATATTTAGTCACTTGATTAAAAGCATTTAATTTTTGTGCCCAGCTCTGTTGCTGGTTTCATAAAATAAACACATGCAAAATGTTTCAAAGCAGTAAAGTCATTTGGAAGTCAAATTATATGCATATTTTTAGGAGTAGAAGAGTTAGAGAAATTGAGGAAGGGGGAGTTAATCAAGAAGGACTTCTTAGAGAAGGTAAGTTAAACTAAATATCCAAGCAAGTAACAGACATAGATTGGCAGAGAGCTTCAAACAGGGTAAGAAGTCAAGGTTGAAAATATGTGTTTAAGAATCCTATGTTCAACATCTAGTCACTAAAGCCATTAAAGATGAGCACACTCCAAGGAAATTAATATAGAACACCAAGTGTTGGAGCTTAAAGTATGTCTGTAGATGGAGAGGAAAACAGAGTGGTTAAATAGAAGGAAAACCATAAATGCAGTTCCACAGAATTCAACTTAATGCAGCAAATATTTATTAAATGCCTACTATGTGCCAGATGCTGTGCTGGGTGATAGAGATAGAATTCTTGTACTGAGGGAGTTTAAATTCTACTAAAGGGAGAAATTTTTGCAGAAAAGTAAGTCTTGCCAATGTCAAATAATTCTGGGAGGGTAGGGAATATAAAAACTAAGAAAATTCCATTGGGTTTCAGCAGATTACTAGTGGCCAAAGAAAGTTTCAGTGAAAGGTTAAAGATAAAAGCCAAATTTTAGATTAAAAGGAGGTACAGGGTGGGGGATGGTCATGAGGAAATGGAGGCAGCCAAAGTAAGCCACATTTTTAATAGTTAGTCATAAAAATAAAATAAATAGTAAAGTATTTAGATGGTATGACTGGTCTAACAAAGAGCAAGAGATTAAATTTGGGGATTCATCTACAGCTTGGGGTTTAACAGATGCATGGAGAATTTTCTGCCCTGAAGAGAGTATACAATGTTTGGCGGGGCGGGGGGGGGGGGTGTTCCAATTCACTTAATAGCTGTGGTACACATAGTACAAGTTGGTTTCTGTACTAAAAGAAGAGGTAAAAGGAATACACCAGATTGTCAGGGAAAAATGAAGTGTTTCTTGAAAGAATAGAAAAATATCCTCTTTCTGTGTACCTCAGGTATTCTCTTATTCCTCATAATTCCACAAAATCATGAAAATCAAGGGATTAAAACCTCCAAGTCCACCCTTTGAAACTGTCCAAACTATCAAGGGCATGCATATCCAAAAGAATACCAACTATATGAAAGAGGTCACATAAAAGAACAGTATGTTCTTTTCTATAAAAAAGTAATAGATTTGTCAGGTATGCCCAAACTAAAGAGTGGGGCTGGACACAGAGCTGTTAACCCACAAAAATTGTTTCATTTTTGCTGTACAGGCTTAAAACTTCATTGAGTAATCCGAAAGTTTTAGATGTAGATTGTCTTGTCATTGAGCACATCCAGATCAACAGGTCACCAAAATGCATAAGCATACTTAGAGAGCTTATGACTGAATCAACCCATATGTAAGTTTCCTTGCCATATTGAGATGCTTCTTACTGGGTTGGAAAAATCACTCCTAAGCCAGAAGAGGAGACTGCTAAAAAGAAGAGGATATCCCAAAAGCAATTGAAGAAACAAAAACTTATCGCATGTGAATAAACATAACATTAACATGCAAAAAAAATGAAATTAAGACCAAAAAAAAATAGAAGAGATACTTTTAAAAAGTATCTGATGAGGCATGGGAGAATTCTAATTTATGTTAGATAATGTCTAAGGGTAGGTGATTATAACAATCATAAGAAAGAAAAGGACTCCAGAACATTTGGAGCTAAGTAATAGATGAGGCTGTCTTCATAGAAGAAATTCAGCAGTAAGATTCATAGCTTCAGAAGTGTGTATGCAAATGCATAAAGCAGAGGCACTAGGTAGAGGTCCAAATGCAAGGAAACATTTTTTTCCTAAGTAAATTCTCAGTTTGAGGAATCAGACTTATGAATGGAATGTGGCTCTTGAAGATTATGACTTACTCAAAAGTAGTATAATAAAGGGAGCAGTGCAGTAACCTATAGTATAAGAAGATATACTGTATACTACAAACGTATACTCAAATAGGTAAATACAAAACATAGACAAAATAAATCCAAAGTAATTAGGAGGGAAGGCTTTTGAATTTGACCAACAAAGAAGAACTGGTGGGAAAATTTTGAGGCTTGTGACAAATCTTAGAATTTGTGATAATGAAAAGGAAATTGACCATAGTCTGACCTGCACCCAAGATTTCAAGTAGTGTAGAAAAAATATACAGGTAATATCACATGGCTCCAAATTCTACAAGGGAAATCAGCCCAGAAGGGATAGGAAGCTCTCAAGAATAAAATTCTAAAGACTGAAAAAAACCACAATCCTAATGAAAAACAGGTGAAACTGTGGCTACACCAGGAATTCATCAACCAGCTCAGACTTGAAGAAGCTGTGTATAGAAGATGGAAGGGCAGGTAACTGAGGGTGAATACAAAAAGAGTGACATGGTCCTTTAAAAAGGATCAGGTGTTAAAGTTAATAATAAGTTGAGACTAGTAATGAATGATATAGGGCTTTTGTTTTCTAGCTATGTTGGAAAAGGAGAAAAACCGAGAACTGGATAGGACCACTGTTCATTGCAGCTGTGGCTATGACAGAGAGTGACAAAAGATGACAATGAGAAGGCAAAACTTTTAAATTTTTGCTTCTGTTTTCTCTTTCAAGGAGAATGATCTTTAGTATGGTAGAGACTAGGACAAAATATATAATAAAAAGTTGAAATCCCAGATAGATGAAATATTAAGTGAGGACCTAGCTTTCCTCAATGATTTCAAATCAAAAGGCTTGAACTACATCCCAGGGTATTAGAATTGGTAAGGTGTGATTGCTGAGTCACTGTTAGGGATCAGGAAAGATTGTGGAAAACTGAGAATGTACCTCAGGACTAAAGAAGGACAAGTGTACTGATTTTTTTTAAGGGTGGGGGGAGTAGTGGATGCTAAATTAAACTGTTGGCATCAATTCCTGGCAAAATTTTGAAACATTATAATGGGCAGATTGGAATAGGGAAAGACAGGACAGAAAGCCTGGGTAGAAGGCTCCTTACAGTAGTCCACATTTGAGGTAATGGAGGTCTGACCTAGGGTAGGTGAAGTAAGAAGAAAGGGAAATATAAGAAAGATTTCTGAAGTAAAATCAACAGGACTTAGCAACTGATTGGCTATAAAGGATGAAGAAGGGGGTATTATTGAAAGATCACTCCAAGGTGATGAGCCTGAGGGAATGAGAAGATGGATGTGCTATCAACAGATATAGAGATGTTGAGGGGAGGGGAAATTTTTGAGGGCAGTGGGATTAATCCAGCTTTGTATGTGTTGAGTTTTAGGTGCTGATATGACATCCGAAGGGGATAAGTAGCAGTTAGAAATATGAAACACATAAATGTGAGACACATGAAGAAATTTGCATGTTGGAAATATGGGACCTGAAGCTCTGAAGAGAAGTAGTGTTATAAATTTAAAAAACATGCCTAGAAGTGATAATTCAAGATTTGGATGGCATTATTAAAAGAGAGAATATAGATATAAGTGAATCCATGTGGGTGTCCCCCATGTTTTTTCCTGGGCCCCATTCTCTTTTCCCTCTTTATCATTTCACTTAGTAATTTCATCAGCTTGCATGGTTTCAGTTATCATGTTATGCAGGTGACTCTTAGATGTACTTGTCGAGCCCTAACCTTTCTTCCAATCTCCAGTCTCAAATCTCCAAATGCCTATTAGAAATTTCAAACTGGATGACCCATAAACAACTTAAACACCCACCAAGTCCAGAATTTAACTCATCATTCCCCTAAAAACCTTCCCTCCCTTCCAGACTTTCCTATTACTGTCACAGGCACCACCATTCTCCTAGTCACCTAGACTCAAAACAGGGTCCCATTCTTGACTCCTTTCATTTACTCACCAGCCCCCCCAATCCAATCATTTGTCAAGTCATGTCATTTCTACCTTCATAATATATGTTGTGTGCATATGTCTAGTATGTTCTTCTTTTCTCAGACACTGATACCACCTTTTTGCAAGCCCTCATCACCTCATGCCTGAACTATTACAAGAGCCTGATAGTTGGTCTGCCTGCCACAAGTCTTTCCCAACTCTGATCCATCATCCACTCAGCTTTCAAAGGAACCTTCTATAAAGTTCAGTTCTAACCATGACTCTCACACACACACACACACACACACACACACACACACACCCCCTTTCCAAGGGCTCCCTGTCACCTCCAAGATCAAGTATAAAATATTCTGTTTGGTGTTCAAAGCTCCTCATAACCTGTCCCCTACTGCTTTTCCAGTCTTCCTACACCTTAACCTTTTTCTGCCACTCTATGATATTGGCCTTCTTCCTGTTTCTAAAATAAGGTGCTCTTTCTACTCACTTAGTATTTTCTCTGGCTACCCCTATACTTGGAATGCTTTCCCTCCTAATCTCCACCTCCTAGCTTCCCTGAGTTTCTTCAAAACACACTGCTATGAGCCTTTTCCAGTTCATATTAAAAGGATAATAGACAGTACTGCTTAGTGCCTTCCCACTGAGACTGCCCCCAATTTATCCTGTATATATCTTTTTTGTACATAGTTGTTTATTTGAATGTCATCTCCTTGATTAGACTGAGCTCACTGAGAGCAGGAACTGAGTTTTGCCTTTGTATCCCTAGCACTTAGCACAGTGCCTGGCATATAGATGCTTAATCAATGCAAGTTGACTACTAAATTATAATTTGTCTTTTGCACTATTTTCTACTCCAAACTGATGTCTTAGTGTTCTACTTTTCCTCTTTACACTCAGAGAAACCTGAAACAATGCAGTTCACAAAAAGATAACTTTAATTCATTTTCATTTATAGGTCTGCATTACATTCACTGAATTCGGAAAAATGCAGGATGTTTGTAACCTTCTTGTTGAAAAGCTAGATAGTTCTGTTATCATCAGTCCTCCTCAGTTTTACCATACACCAGAAGCTATTGAGAATCTTAGGTAAGTTAAGCAAATTGTTAAAAAAAAAAATTCTGTTATATGGCTTGTTAATTGTCATTAATATTATTGTGTTTTTTATTCCCAAGACGCCAAGTCTTTCTCTGTGCTGTTGGGAATGCATGGCGAAAAGCTCAAGAAGTTTGTCAGCTTGTTGGTCAGTCACTTGGAAAACCTCTATTAATCAAAGAAGAGGAAACGAAAGAATGGGAAGGTCAAATAGACAATCAGCAGTTATCTGACCTAGCAGGTTCACTAAGTATACAACAGAAAATCCAAAGTGCAACAATATATGCTTCTTCCAGGGTATTTTTAAACTTTGAAGTTAACAAAAAGGAAAAGAAAAAAAAGACTTAAAATTCTTTATAACCAAAATTTTTTTGTCTTTGTATCTTTGTATCTAATTGCCTAAAACCATGGTTAAATTTGTATAATTTTTATAGTTTCTTTATACTAAGATTAATATTTTATGTAGAATGCCAAATTTTATCTGTCAGCTAAAAAAATGTACCCCACAGCATACTTAAACTCTTTGTATTCTTCATTTTCAGTTTCATTCCCATGTTCCCCACATTCTTCTTTCATTGTAATGTCATTCTTTTTACATTTTTCTTTTTTGTGACCATGCGAACAGAATTTGCATTATTAGGTATGTTTTCTCTTTTCTGGAATTTTAAAAAAAAAACTTTTAGACTTTGGTTTTCATGGATATGTTTATAGAGTGCTTTCTATTCAATTTTTACTGGTTTGTTTTAGTCTTATACCATGTTCAGTAGATGCATTAAATATTAATTTTAGTGCAGTATTATCATAAATTAATCTGCTTCACTTCATCACATGACTACAGTTTTACATTTAAATGTGGTTTCAGCTTCTGCACTACAATCCAAAACTGCCAAAACTAAATACTTTATCAAATATTAAATGAACTTAAAAAAAACTGGATTTCAGTTAAAAACCAAGTAACTTTATTTTGTAAAAGTAATTTATTGATGAAATTTGTAAAACTGAAAATGTGGAACACCAGCATGCACTATTGGGCCTTAAGTTTCAAGTTAAAGGGATACACAGTACTGCTTCAGGGAGCTTATAGTTTTTTTTAAATGTCAACCAAAGTTAAGCTAATAGAGCAACTACAAAAGTGAGTAGAAGGTAAGGTTGGAGTCAAGCTTGAAGAATAGAGTAAGTGAGCATTTACCTGGAAGAGGTACATCCTTAGCTTTAGTTGTAGGGAGAGAATGATGCATTATGGTAGGCAAATGATCATTACAAAAATAGATTTTTTAAGTTTTTTTCAGCATTTGGGGGATGATACTACATTAGGGAAACTTTAAAACAGTCTTGAGCAGACTGAAGGAAGAGCTGGGATGGAATAAGAGAAGAGAACAAAAAACAAAATAAGACTATTTGAAGTTTGTATTTTATATAAATGACTGATAAGTAGTGATTTTAGCTCTAAAATGCAGTAAATATATTTGAAGGAGAAAGGAAAAAAGTTTATTGTAAGTTCTTTTAGAGTAAAGACAATACCTTATTCTCGAATCTCCTCAGCACTTTATATAGTGTTTTGCAGAACCATAACTGGTAGTAGAATTTTGGCCTGTCATGGCACTAACAGCTGTGGGTCCATACTCCACGAGGGGTACAAAGCTCCATCCTTTTACCAGGATCTAAGAGAGTTAGAAACAAGGATTTCCTCCGGCCACTTTGGTTTTAACACTCTGGGCACTTCCCTTTCAAGACAAAGTCACATATGTGAGTTATATGCCTGCACACAGGGAAGGCAATGGAGGACTGGAAAATTATATACTTGTCTCACTCTCTATCCACAGATTCCAACTGGCTTGAGCAGACTATAAATCTCCCTACCCTCCAGTTCTTTCCTAGAGGTGTATCAAGATTTTTCTTGTTTAAAATGCACTAGACATTCATGAACCATAAAAATCCAATTAAAATCATTTTAATATTTAAAGTTTAAAAAACACAAAATACAAGAATGAAAAAGGATAAAATAAAACTCCCATTCCAAAATCTGTAATTGAAGAAAACATTCTGCCAGCAGCTCAAGCTCCAGGAAACATTTCTTAAACCTTTCTCCCACCAAACCACAAGGCCTGCAAAGAATCAGGTAAAGGTAAACCAAGGCAGAGTTATATGCTATGGCTACACCAGTGACAAGAGCCCCAGAAGCCATCCCAAACTCCCACTAAATCCCACCTGCCATGGTAACAAAGTTCCAATAATTTTCTGGGGGACCTTTAATCACCATTAAAATAATGTCACAGCAACTCTAAAAACTAGAGACCAAGCTTAAATTTTTTTAAATACATAAAACAACATAAACAATCTTTTTTTAAAAACAGGAAGATAATGTCAGGAACAATTCATTAAAGTCTTTCAGGATAAAATAATCATGATGGCCAGGAACAGCACCAAGAACATTAGGTCCATTGAATAGGTGATATATCCAACATTATTACTGGTCCCCATCACAGAAATGTTCCATCTGAGTTAAGATAGCTAAAAAATTACAAGTCTTTTACATGTAGCCTGTGCTAGGCTAAGTGATATCTAGGATATCTTAGATGTCTAAGTTAATGTTAGGACTCACCCCTAACTACAATGTTCCCAGGCTTACCACCTAAAACCTACCCCTCTCTAACAGCACCAAATTTTGACCCATTTAAAAACATCTCCTCATACCATCTTCCTCCATGTACATTGGATGAAGACTTCCCCTCAGTTTCATCCAAGGTCTTAAAAATAACAACTAAATAAGCCAAAGGATTCCTTTTTGTCCAAGTTAACTTCAGGTTATCATAGTTATAAAAAATAATAATGATGACAACAACAAATTTACATTTCTATGATTAACAAGCAAAGCCCCTCTCACTAATGGCAGATTTTTTCTGAGGAGCTGTCCAAACCATTCAGGGAAGGGAAACTTGCCAATTATAGGGAATCTACACCATATTCTGAAGTTTTCACCAGTCCTTTTGAGGGTGCAAAAACCTTGAGACCTGGGTGACCATGAACAGATGATGGAATAAGGAAGTGCTGGAGAGTATTAATTGGAACTGTATCCAAGAGTAGTCCATTCTGATCAGTCAAATCTTGAAGGGTAGATCCAAGAAACTTATGGAATAAAGAATGCTTCCCCCTTATTAGACTTGCCTCAATGTGTCAGACAAAAAGATTGAACACCCAATCCTGATAATCAGAGGTGTGATGAAAATTTGTTGCTTTAAGAGACCATTCCACTGCTCCATGATACCAGCTGCCTAGGGCTGGTGTGGAAAATGGAAAACCCAGTAATTATGACAACAAGCTCAATCCTAAATTTTGTGGTAAAATGGGTACCCTGGTGAGAAGCAATAGTCACACTCATAGGTATAAGCCAGGCCACATTCAGGCATGTATCAACTCTGCCTGCATTAATGGCTAAGCTCATATTTCTACTAGCTTCTCCCTTTTCTGAAGAATCCAAGCCCTTGCCTGGGGCTGAGCCTCCCCCACCACCAGCATGGGAAGATGGATACTAAAGGCATGCCTGTATGCTAAGAATGGTGGTGGTGGTAGTGGTGGTGGTGGTGGTGGTAGAGAGGAAAAGCAAGTGATTGGAGAGGTACTTTGGACTTCTCAAACATACATCTGCCATCATGAATAGGTTTTGTATTGCCTAAATAGCACCCAGTTTGCAAATATAGTGTGTATCTCCTATATCTCTCCTTGTCACAGCCACACACCTAACAGAAGCTTTCCATACTCTGAATCTGGCATAAGACCTGACTGATGACTAAAGCTCTCTCTAAGGTTATTTAGGATCTCTTGCTAAATCCAAAAGCCTTTTCTCAGGCTTCATTCTGAAACTCAGCAGTTTTTGATACTACTGACCATCCCCTCTTCTGAGTGTTCTTTCCTCCCTTTTAAGTCTCAGCTCATGTACTACCTTCTATAGAAAGCCTTTCCTATTTTCCCCTCTCTCTCCTTCAGATTATCAGAAGTATTATGAATATGCTTATTTCTTTGTATGTTATATCCTCTTCCTCCTTCTAACAGTGTACACACTTTGAGACTAGGACTGTGTACCTAGTATAGTGCCTTGAACATATAGTTAGTTGTTAACTAAATAAATGCTTGTTGAATTGGAAACTACCAGATGAGCTATAGGTGTGAGCTCTTCCCAACCTTCCTCCCACCATTGTTTTAGGGTTTCTGTCTCTCCCTCTCCACTTTCTATTCCAAACTGAGAGCATATTTTCTGCCTTTTGCCCTCGCTGCAAAAATATCTAGTTATAATGCTTTGCACATAGTAAATACTTAATAAGCATGCACATTTCATCATTTTCCTTTCTTCTTTGGAAAACATAGAATTTAGAGCTAGGAAGGAATGTAGAGATCACAGAAATCACAAAAATTGAGAGTTGGAAACGGGTGTGCTTGTGCCCCTGGAGTCAGCTAGAAACTGGCTCATGAGAGCCAATTGTAAAATTTTCAAAGTGAGCATTTATTTCTTGGAAATCAGCAAATGCTACAAATCAGGGCTTAATTTTTTGTTTTGTTTATTGTTTAGACTCAAGAAAGTGATGGAGAAAATGTTAATAATGTGTATTAAACTTAAAAGTGTGTCACTCATCCTTTTTTTTTCATATAGCCAGATGTTAAACATTTATCAGCACATTCCTGGTTGGAAGGCCCCTTTAGCCCAATTCATACCCAAAAAGAATACTTGACAAGCAGTCATTCAGCCACTATTTGAAGACTTCCAGAAAGGGATAACCCAACACCCTTTGAAGTAATCAGTTCCCCCTTTTGAACAGCTCTAATTGTTAGGAAATTTTTCCTAACATCAAGTCTAAATTTGTCACTATGCAAATTCCATCCATTGCTCCTAGTTTTGCTCTCTGGCAAGAACAAATCTAATCTCCACATGACAGCCCTTCAAATACTGTTGTGCCCTAGCGCCATGTCTTTTTCTCTCAGTAAACAGTCCCTTTTCTTTCCAATGATTGTCATTTAACATGTACTCAAGTCCCTCCTGCATCCTAAATGTCCTCTTCCAAAACCATTCTCCATCCTTAATTCATCACTTCTTTATGCCTATCCATCGCAATCCCAGCCCCACCCCCAAGTTTCCACTCCAAATCTACCTGTCCCTTCCACTATGCCCTCTGAAATACCTTCCCCATAATTAACACATTGCTGTTCATCATAAACCTTCCTTCCTCATTCTTCCATCTTCCCTCCCTCAAAGAAACATGGCTTCCTCCCAACAATACTGCTTCCTTTGATACCCAGAGTACTGACTATAATTTGTCTAAGCCACCCTAACTTGTTCTTTTGGGGAGAGTCCATATACTTTTTGCTTCCCATTGCCACTTCCAGATCCACTTCAGTCTCCTTTAAGGTTCACACTGTCCAAATTTATCACCCAACTCAGATCCTGATGGCTGTCATCCTATAGACCACCAAGGTATTCTTTCTTTCTCAATAAATTCAATGCCTAACTCACAGTCTTTCTTTCCAACTCAGCTCCTGCCCTTATGCCAGGAAATTTCATTACACATATTAAGATTCTCTCAAATGCCCTAACTTCCTACTTTAATCTACTCAATTGCCAAGATATTTCTCTTCTACCTTAAGTACACACAGAGATGGGCATACCCTTGAAGTTGCTAGCACCCACATGTATGCCATGTACTGGTTCATAAATTCTGGTATTCCTTTATCTGATAAATGATCTGAATTTTATCTCATCCTTCACTGGCTATCCCCTATTCATTTAATGTTCTACCTCTCTCACCTCAAGACTTATCTCTTTCAGGAGGCCTTTCATGGTCTCCTTAGTTCCTAATTCCTCCCTCTTTCAAATTACTTATGATAGGTCTGTATATATCTTGTATGTACTGGTACTTAGATATTATCTGACCCATTTGCATGTATGGTCCTTGAGATTAAGGGCAATTTTTTTTGCCTGCTCTTGTATCCCCAGATCGTAACACAATGTCTGGCATATAATAAGCACTTACATGCTTATTGACTGACTCTCCAGCTTATTAATGTTCTTCTTAACAGTGGTACAGAAGGACTGTCACCTTATTCTTGGAAACTGCACCTCAGACTGAATTGGCATTTTAACTGCTTCATCACACTGCTGACTCATATTAAGCTTACAGTCCACATATATACCCCAGACCTTTTTCAGACCAATTCCTGTTGAATCATGATATCCCCATCTTCTGCTTCTGAAGTTAATTTTTTTAAGCCAAATGCAAAATGTTTTATATTTATTCCTACCGAGTTTCATCTTATTAGATACAATCCCAGTACTGACAAGTACTTGGGATTGTATTAGATACAATCCCAGTAAACTGACAAGATCTTTTTGGATTTTGAGTCCATCACCTAATATCTCTCCTGGCTTTATGTCATCTGCAAATTTGTTAATTATATTAAACAGCATAGGTTCAGGCATAGATCCATAAGGTATTCCACTGAAGACTTCCTAGCAAATTGACATTAAATTCTTTGACTTTGGTCATCCAACCAGTTCCAAATCGATCAAGTGATACTATTGTCTAGTCTACATTTCTTCATCTTCTCAAAAATTATATGAGATACTTAAGAGTTTTGCTTAGACCTAGGTACACTGTATCTACAGCATTCTCTGACTTGTTCTTGATGTTTAACCATTTTTTAAAAAAAAAAATTTTAGGTTTTTCCTAGGAATTTAAGTCTGGAAAGGGAAATGGCAAGCCTCTCCATTATCTTTGCCAAGAAGACCCCCAATGACATTACAAAAAGTCAGACATGACTGGAGTGACAACAAAAAGAAATTTAAGGAAACCTATGGTTTCTAGATTCTGTTCTTGTCTCCATTTTGAAAATCAGAACAACTTTGGTCTTTCTTCAGTTTTGTGGTACTTCTTTTCTCCATGGAAGACCATCAAGGCCAACTCTTGTCACTTTCTTTTTGAGAAAACTAAGGCCCCAAAAGATTATGATTTGCTTGAGCCTCCAGAGTTCAGATTAGAAGTCAGGTTCCCTGATTCTTATTCCAGTGCTCTTTCTACAATACTATGGATATTTGTTAAATGAAGAAAGTAATTATCCTGAGAAATAAATATGTATATGATTAGGGACTAGGTCACCAGATGCATTTTGTAACTAACTAAGACAAAAGTTAGGGAAGCCTAGAAGCAGAGAAGTAAAACTCCATAAGAATAAGGAAGTTTGATTGCTGGTGGGTTGAAGAGGAAGGAATAATATGAATCAAAGAGCTTTCAGATCATATTCCACACCCAATTGCCATAACACATATACATAACATTCCTCAACAGAATTAATGTAATTAATGATAATGCTACCTTAGAAGAGATGGCAGAGAAGGATGCTAGGAAACACACAATATAACTTTTGCCAGAAATAAAAACATTGGTACTATAAACTTGAATACCATTAGATATGAAAGTATCCTAAGCAGGATACTATTCTAAGAGCATTTACGTTGGTTACCCTATCATTTTGATCCATTATTTCAGGAAAACTTCATCAATTCTTCACTTTACACCCTTGTCTTTAACCAGATCATCTTGGCAGTCTCATCAGCAGCCTTGCTCCAGCATATAAATACATTCATACATACATACATACATGTATGTATGTATGAAAAAGTATAAAATGACAATGATAAAAAAGACTAAGCAAAGAAAGAATAAAGATATTTCTCAACCTCCTCCAGTTATAGAACTGTAATCCAGTCAGCTCTGCCTCTGTTCCTGCAACTGGCACATTTCTTCTACTCCTTGGTTGCTTCATTCACTTCACCAGCCTTAACATTCTGGACCAGTGTCCCTCCCTAGCCACCAGTCCCTTGTGTGTATTCCCTCCTCCACTACATTTGAAGATTAATTCCTTGAGGTCAAGGACTATCTTTGCTTTAGTACAGTATGTGGCAATACTATAAGTACTTAATAAGTAAATACTTTTTCAAATTCATTCATCCATGAACTTGTTTTAGATTTCGTTACACAAAACTGCATAGTGTCCTTTCTACTGTATTATTATCTGAAGACATGAAAGGGCAGCGTATTTGCCTGTCTACTTTTTTTTTTAATCATTCCTTGCTACTCAGGTATGTCCTAGTGTTCTCTGCTAGAATACATTCTGGTCCAGGACTACTACCATCCACTATTCCTTGGCACTGAAATAGCTTTAGCTAGGGGTAGCTATGTAATATAGTAGATAGGATACTGGACTTCAGAATCATGAAGACTGGAATTCAAATCCTGCCTCAGATACTTACTCGCTCTGTGGCCCCAAGCAAGTCACTAACTTTTTTCAGCTTCAAGTCCCTCAGCTTTGAAATGGAAATAATAATAGTACCTACCTCACAAGGTTGTTATGAGGATCAATGGAGATTATACACCTCAAGTGCTTTGCAAACCTTAAAACACTATATAAATGTTAGTTCTTTACCCTTGTCTCATTGCTAGGGAAAAGAGCTATGTTTAATTATGGAGGAAACTGGTTTGCTTCATTAACATGAATAAGAATTGACCCATTTAAAAAGATAGCACTTAGGATATCATGTTTAAAAAGAGTTCATTTATTTATTTCAGAACAATTTGTCATGACAAAGGAAAAATTTAGATGTGGAACTGTACAACAAATGCAGTTATTGATTAAAATAGATTTAATCATGAGGATAGATTTGTTTTAGCCATGGCTGCATAATGTATTTGGCTCCATCGTACTTGCTGAAGTAGACTTTCAAGTCAGGATGGAATACCTAAAAATCATTTTCCTTATTAGTTCATAAGCACAACTTTAGAGAACACTTTTTTCCAAAACATTTTTTTCACCATAGATAAGATGACTAAAGGAAGAAATTACTTAAAGAAGAAAAATAGAATATTTCCATGTCATCCTCATTTAAAGATGTCAGGTGTGATATAATAACTATGAATTCATGATCTGTGCCATTGATGGAGCCTCATTAGGGAGAGGTGCTGAGATTTCATGGCACTAAGGAGAGCTGAGCCAGCCCAGATTGTGTTTCAAGGTAAGTCAATCTCTATAGTTTCTCAAAATGGGTGAAGCTCTGGAGGCATGAACCTTCTAGGGTTTTGTTGTTGTTTTCACCTTTCAGTAAGCAGCATGCTATTGTCATTCCTCTTTTCAGAGGAATTGTCATTCCTTTTCTTTTCAGAAAAGTTCTTAAAATGAGAGATTTAATACAGACCAAAAATATAGCATGAAGCCCTGTTATAGTAACATGCCACATAAGGTTACAGTTCATTATTATTGGAACTTAATGCTACATGCTGAAAGTTGCACTATTTACACAGTTTGGTATATATATATATATATATATATGTATATTAATAGGCCAATACTTATTTTAACTTTTCAGTAAATAAACCCTGGAGAAAGACATAGCCTTTAACTTACTTTACCTCATATCCCGTAATAACTTTTAGGTTCTCCTCAGCAATATAGGCTGTAGATATACCAATTCTGTTGGACTTGTTGACTAAAATTCGATAATGAGGAGATTTTCTTAAATACTATGAAGAGAGAAATGGAAAAATAAGTAATAAGAATGTATGAAAATTAATGTTACTAATTTTAGAAAAGTAATGTCTAAACTAATTTTTTTAAATTCAAATAATATACTATAACATTGCTACTATAAAATAACTATAAACACTATAATAAACTATAAATACTATAATTAAAAACTATAAATACTATAAATAACATTGCTACTATAAAAATTATGTAAGTTTTCCATACCAGGTTACTTCTGATTTGTAGCATCAAAATGTCAGTTAGATACACCTCTATAGCAAAAAACTAAATGATTTTAAGATTTCAAAGATATAGTATGTACCAAAAAGTTTATATTTCTTAACCTGAGCCACAGTTTCACTCAGGTATAGGTGCTAGAAGTCAGAAAGTGAGACCATGATGAGGCATTGAACAAAAGCTACAGCTGTGCTCTGAATAATTTAGGGCCTAATTATCAAGACTAATTATTCATCATGGGATGCTAGGTGGCACAGTGGATAAGAGTGCTGGGCCTCGAATCAAGAAGACTCATCTTCATGAGTTCAAATCTAGCCTCAGATACTGTTTGCCTCAGTTTCCTCATTTATAATATGAGATGAAGAAGGAAATGGCAAACCACTCCAGTATTTTTGCCAAGAAAACCCCAAATGGGATCACAAACAGTTGGACACAACTGAAACTGAACAATAACAATTATTTTTCATAATTCATGGTCTAAAAGGGTACACCACAAAAAAAATCCACAAAAACTGTTTATTCAAGTTTTATTCTTTAAATAGTTTCTCTAAGATATAAAAGCAATAAAAGCAATTACCTAGTTTTCTCATGTCTTTTGTTTTGTTTTTTTTGGCTAGGCAATGGGTTTAAGTGACTTTCCCAGAGTCACACAGTTAATAAGCGTTATGTGTCTGAGGCTGGATTTGAACTCAGGTCCTCCTGAATCCAGGGCCAGTGCTCTATCCACTGTGCCACCTAGCTGCCTCGTTGCATGTCTTAAAAACATATAAATCACTTGTCATTGCTTTGCTTCCATTCATTGGCAAGAGAAACAATATCAATCTGTGGCTATCTAGGATTTAGAAATAACCTGTTTCATTTGATACTAAAGCAGATTTGTGGTGTTTGTTGGTGATGTTTACAACATACTACATAGCCTCTCTGCTATATATTTTCACAAATAATTTTAACTCAAAAAAATTACAAAGAATAATAAATTGTATTGAGAAGAGCATGGAAAAATCTGGGTTCAAGGCCCATTCACTTATTAACCTCCTCTTGGCCTTTATCTTCTCCATAAAATGTAGAGGTTACACAAGATTATTTTTAAAAGTCTCTTGTAACTCTAATAATCTATGAGTTTCTAATATGATATTCTTCCTAATATACATATTTAGATCTTCTTTAAAGCTAAACTCATTTATGACTAATTTCTACGTACCTGGATAAATTAAAATGCCTTTCCATCCAAGTGAATTATCTGTACTTATCTTGTTTTAAAAATTACATGTTTTCTAACCTGTTTCTCAGGAGGATACTTCTGTTTCAGCCACTCTTCTGGAGCTCTGGCTTCTACATCCCAACCAATAATTACTCCTGAATAACCAAGTTGCTTGTGCATTATCACCATTCCCACTTTAAACTGAACAGATTCTGGCCTTGGACTTCGAATTCGAGTTGGTTCTATCATAGCAATGACAAAAAATATTAAGCAAAGAAAATATTTGATTGGTACAGCAGTTTCAAGATTTGTTTGTGTATCAAGTATTTACCATCACCAAAAAGCAGTCTAATTAATGGGCTCCAAACTAAAAAGAACAATTTAGCTACCCATGATGAAAGGGAAAAATAAAGCATGAATGACAGACTGTAGCTTCAACTATCTACACCACTAAGCCATTATCAGATTAATATTTGACTCATTTGAAATGTCTTAATATCTCTTTCTACTGGTACTAATATGTAGAAGAGTCTTGATAACAGAAGGTGCTAGTCAATGCAACCAACAAACACTAATTAATGTCTGAATTTTTAAAAAAAAGTGAAGGGATGAGGTACAATAGCATAAGAAATTCACATATGAAAAAAAAGAAAAAAAAAAAAAGAAATTCACATATGGAAGTAAATGCCCAGAAAAATATATGGACTACTTAGCAAAACCCTTGTCTGTCTCACTTTTCTCATCTGTAAAATGAGCTGGAGAAGAAAATGGCAAATCATTCCAGTATCTTTACCAAGAAAACCTCAAAATGGGGTCACGAAGAGTTACACACAACTGAAATGACTCAACAAGGAATAAGAAAACTAGTTCCAGATATAGCTTACTATATTCCTCAACAGATTTCCATATTTCTTTTTTATTTTAGAAACTATAGGGGCAGCTAGGTGGTACAGTGGATAGAGCACTGTCCATAAAGTCAGGAGGACCCGAGTTCATATCCGGCCTCAGACCAAACACTTTACACTTAGCTGTGTGACTCTGGGCAAGTCACTTAACCCCAATTGCCTTAAAAAAAAAGAAAATATATTTACTATTTTATTTTGTCCCCAATTACATGAAAAACAATTTTAACATTCATTTTTAAAAATTTTGAGTTCAAAATTCTTTCCTTACCCTTTTCCCTTCACTGAAAAGGCAAGCAATTTGGTATAGGTTATACATATGCAGTCCTGCAAAACATTTCCATATTAGTCATGTTGTAAAAGAAAACAGACTCCCTCCCCCCCCCAAAAAAAAAGAAAAGAAAAATCAAAAGTATGCTTCAATATGCATTCAGATTCCATCAGTTCTTTTCCTGGATGCCTAGCATTTTTCATCAAAAGTCCTTTGGCATTGTCTTAGATCGCTGAATTGCTGAGGATAGCTAAGTCATTCATACTTGATCATTGGGTAATATTGCTATTACTGTGCACAGTGTTCCCCTGATTCTGCTTATTTCACTTTGCATCAGTTCATGTAAATCTTTCTAGGTTTTTCTGAGAGCATCCTGCTCATCATTTCTTATAGCACAATAGTATTCCATCACATTCATATACAAAAGCTTGTTCAGCTATTCCCCAATTGATAGATATCCTCTCCATTTCCAATTCCTTGCCACCATGAAAGGAGCTGCTATAAATATTTTTGTGCATATAGTTGCTTTTCCTTTTTGTTTTGTTTTGTTTTGTTGTTGTTGTTGCTTTAGTTTTTTAAATCTCTTTTGGATACAGACATAGTAGTGGTAATCCTTGGTCAAACAGTTTTATAGCCCTTTGGGCATAATTCCAAATTGCCCTACAGAATGGTTGAATCAGTAGACAACTTCACCAATAGTGCATTAGTGTCAATTTTCCCACATCTACTCCATCATTAGTTCTTTTCCTTTTCTGTCATATTAGCCAGTTTGATACTGTGGGGTGGTAGCTCAGAGTTGTTTTAATTTGCATTTCTTTAATCAATAGTGATTTAGAGCATTTTTTCATATAATTAGAGATAGCTGTGATTACTTTGTCTGAAAATTGCCTGTTCTTATCCTTTGACATTTATCAATTGAGGAAAGGCTCTTATTTTTATAAATTTGACTCCATTCTCTATATGGTTGAAAAATGAAGTCTTTATCAGAGAAACTTACTTTAAAATTTTTCTCACAATTATGATTACCATACATCTCCCTTCATCTTATTTCACCCTCCTTCCTGTTTATCCTTCTCTCTCCTTTTACCCTGTCCATCCTCAAAAGTGTTTTGCTTCTGCCTTTTATCTACACAATCCACCTTCCTATCATCCTCTCCCTTCTCTTATTTCCTTCCTCTCCTACTTTCCTGTAGGGTGAGACAGATGTCTATATCCAACTGAGTGTGTATGTTACTCCCTCTTTGAGTCAATTCTGAAGAGAGTAAGGTTCACTAGCTCCCACCCCCTCCTCCATCTTCCCCTCCACTGTAAAAGCTCTTTTGTGCCTCTTTTATGTGATATAATTTATCCTATTTGATCACTCCCTTTCCCTTTCTCCCAATGCATTCCTCTTTCTCATCCCTATTTTTTTTTTAGATAATCATCCCATCATATTCAACTCACACTCATGCCCTCTATGTATACTCCTCCTAACTGCCCTAGTAAGAAAGTTTTTAGGAGTTAAAAATATTCTCCCATGTTAGAATGTAAACAGTTTAACCTTATTGAAACCCTTATAATTTCTCTTTCCTGTTTACCTTTTTATGCTTCTCTTGAGTTTTGTATTTGAAAGTCAAAATTTGTTTTTATCTCTGTCTTTTCATGAGGAATACTTGAAAATCTTCTGTTTCATTGAATTTCCAATTTTTTCCCCTGAAGGATTATACTCAGTTTTGCTGGGTAGGTGATCCTTAGTTGTAATTCTAGCTCCTTTGCCTTTCTGAATATCATATTCCAAGCCCTCTGATCCTTTAATGCTGCTAACTCTTCTGTTATCCTGATTGTGGCTCTGCAGTATTTGAATTGTTTCTTTTTGGCTGCTTGCAGTATTTTCTCCTTGATCTCGGAGGTATGGAATTTGGCTATAATATTCCTGGGAGTTTTCATTTTGGGATCTCTTTCAGTAGGTCATCAGTGAATTCTTTCAATTTCTATTTTTTCCTCTAATTCTAGAACATCAGAGCAATTTTCCTGGATAATTTCTTGAAAGATGATGTCTAGGCTTTTTTTTTATTATAGCTTTCAGGAAGTCTAATAATTTTTAAATTATCTCTCCTGGATCTGTTTTCCAGGTCAGTTGTTTTTCCAGTGAGATATTTCACATTTTCTTCTATTTTTTTTTACTCTTTTGATTTTCTTTTGTTTCTTGATGTTTCATTAGCTTCCACTTGCCCAGTTCTAATTTTTAAGGAGTTGTTTTCTTCAGTGAATTTTTGTCCCTCTTTTACCATTTGACCTGTTCTGTTTTTTAAGTGTTATTTTCTTCCGTATTTTTGTCCCTCCTTTACCAAGCTGTTGACTCTTTTTTCATTACTTTCTTGCATCACTCTCATTTCTCTTCCCAATTTTTCCTCTACATCTCTTCTTGACTTTTACAATCCTTTTTGAGCTCCTCCATTGCTTAAGACCAATTCATATTTTTATTTCTTTGAATGCAGCAATTTTGACTTTGCTATCTTCTTCTAGGTGTTTTGAGCTTCCTTGTCACCATAGTAACCCTCTATTCAGTTCCCCCTTTCACAACATGACTTTCCCCATCACAATTTTAATATATCACAGGTCACCATAGGAAATTAAATGGGATTTGGGGGAGTTTTACAGAAGGCACAGAAGACACACAAAGGCTAGCAGACAACATAGAGCCAAATATTTAATGCAAATTTTACAATAAGGTACCATAAACACCCATAACAGCAAAAATTTCAGATGTCTTCTCTGGTATACAAGGAGGGCAAAAAAAATTTTACATGGATTTTCCAGATCACAGGGGTACTGAGCCTATAACTCCTGGAATATGGAAGGAATATCTGTAGTCAGAATTTTTTTCTGTTGTTTGCTTATTTTTCCAGCCTATTTCTTGACTTTTAACTCTATGCTAAAGTGGGGCTCTGCTTCCAGGATGAGAGGGCACACTTTCCCAAGCTTTAGGGTTTTTGTGTAGCTGTTTTCAGAGCTAGTTCTGGGGGTCTGTAAGTTTTCAGTTCTTCTAAGATGGTATGATTAAGGAGACGTGTGTTTACTACTCGGCTGGCCTGTGCTCTGGTCTTTGAATGAGCACAAGCACACCTTTTGGCCCTAGAAATGTGACCACAGCCCCCACCTCCTGCAGCCACAAGTTCTGGTGTGCTACTGCTCCTCCTAGCCCCAGAATTGCCACCCAGGACTGCAAGCTGGATCCATGTATGGGCAATGCAACAAAGTCATGGCCCCAGTGCCAGCAAATAGATTCCTGTAAACGCCTGACTACTTGTCCAACCCCATTACCATCTGTGGGCTGAGAGCTCTGGAAGCAGCTGCTGCAGCTACTTGTTCAGTCACTCCCAAGGCTGTCTCCTGGTTTGCTGGGGCCTGATCTGTGCTGGCTACAAGCCTGCACTAAACTGCATTTCATTCTCACCTAGGAATAGCAAACCTGTCCTGCTGATCTTCCAAATTGTCTTGGGCTGAAAATCTGTTTCACCCTGCCCTTTTGTGGGTTCTGCTGCTCCAGAATTTGTTTAGAGGCATTATTTTAAAGGTATTTAGAGGGAAACTGAAGAGAGCTCGAGAGTCCCTGCTACCTTGACTCCACCTCCTTTCTCCTTTGTTCCTAAAAAAATTCCTGATCAACTCTCTTATCTATCCCATCCCAGGTCATTTCCTTTCTGGTGAGGCTTTTGTTTGCCATTGTTACTATTTTTTAAGGATTAATCTCAAAAAACCAAGTCTTATCTCTAAATTTTGTTATTATCCTCACCATCTTCTCCCTCCCCTACAGCTATTTGACTTAGAATAGAAACAAGAAAGGTTGTTAATGATGATAGAAGGAGGTGAAGTTTTCAAAGATGGGTTTTATTCACTAGTAGAGGTCTGGTCTTATTTATCCAAGAAGGCAGGAGTGGAGTTTGTAGACCTAGAAGGAGGTCATTTGCAGAGTTTGTAGGGACTTGTAGACCAAGGAGGGGAAACTGTTCTCATAGTATACTGAAACATCATGTTTATAAAGCATAACTTCAGGAGATATATTGAAAGCTTTGCTGCATCCCAGCTAAAGTGTCTCAAATTAAGGATAGTACCATTAAGGGACGATGCAAAGTAGTTCAATAAATAGCTCATTCAAATGTTTTTAGTAGACAAAGTCATTACTAGGCTGTTACAACTTTAAATTATTACATCCTAAATATGAAATATTTTTAGAGACCTATATACATAATCCTTCATATGTTCTATGTCACTATTGATGCTAATTATTCTCTATTCCACAGATTCCTGACCACAAACCATTCTACCCTTTATATTCAAAGGCCATACTTTAGTTTTTGTTGTGGTCATTATATGCATCTGTATCCTGATAAATTCAGCTAACTTACTAGGCTGCTGTTTAAAAATTAGTGTTTTCGTTACATGTATTCTTTTTTTAAAACCTACTTTTAAAATGTGCACAGTAATGAGTTTTAGAATTTTGCAAAGATGGCTTTTAGATATTTTTTGCTTTGATGGATGAATTATATCTATTATAATCCCAATTAGAAAAATTGAGGCAACAATCCAAAATAAATAACCCCAGCCCAAATAAATACAATGTGATCAAGTGAAAAAAAATTTTCAGTTCATGCACAATTTAGCACCAACTGTTCAAACATTTTGTGCTGCAGTAAGGATTGAAATACATTAAATTTCTTGTTGATCATAGAGAGAAGAAATATAGGATTTTTTTTAATGACCATTTTATGACTGGCCCAATACCTGCAAAGTAAGCATGGATATATTCTTCACCTTCATTGTACCAGTTCCTGGAAGGAAAAAGATGCAGACTCATTTATTAAAAGAGTACAAACAAATAAATCGATATGAATATGCAATTGATGTAAAAGTTAGCTTATTTAAAAGAGACCATGAAAAGCAACATAAAATGCATCATGGATATTCAATGACTTATTCTATTACCACTGTAGAGTTCATCATTCCCAGCACTAACTATTCTCAGGCTTCAAGATTAAGTTTAGATATTCAATTGCTGAATGTAGAATTTTAGGATGAAATTATCTAAGGAAAATACTGAAATCAGATCACCTCCATGGTCATTCTAATTTTAAAAAGTTTGCTTGTAGTGCTTGGAGATCTTATGTCTATAAAAGGGAAAGATACTTCATGAACCATTTCTTGATGGCTATTCACATTATTCAATTTCCAAATTAAACTCCAAAAATTTCAGAAACTGAGTAGCTCTGCAAGCATACCATTTATGAAGTATGATGAATGACACAGGCTTACAAACTGAAAGAACTTCCTATATCTCTAGATATATCTATCTAGAAGGCAGGAATATAGTAATAGCCAGACACACAGAGATGAGCAAAGCTGTAGTGAAATTATAGTAATGATTGAAGGGTACGTGGGCAATTGAGTGTTGGAGGGCAGAACTGTGGCATACAGGGGGTGTGCATGGAATCAGCAACCTTGAACCCATTCATAAAACCTAGTTTCCACTGGAGAAAATGCCAAAATATATATACTGTAGGTCCCATCACAACTCCTGTGGCAATTGTACTATTTCTTTAGAAACTCCACTTAATAAGTGAAGGGCATGTGAATATAAAGGCAGCTAGGTGGTACGGTAGATACAGTGCCAGTCCTGGAGTCAGGAAGATTCATCTTTCTGAGTTCAAATTTGGCCTCAAACACTGACCACCTGTGTGACCCTGGGCAAGTCACTTAACCCTGTTTGCCACAGTTTCCTCATCTATAAAATGAGATAGAGAAGGAGGTGGCAAACCACTCCAGTATCTTCGCCAAGAAAACCCCACAAGGAGTCCTGAAGAGTCAGACACAAATAAAATGACTGAACAATAACAATGTGAACATAGGAAGAAGCTTTTAAAATTCTGAAGATCAAGAACCTTTTAAAATTATAATTTTAAAGATACTGTCCCACCTAGAATACCAAGGCCACAACATTTCTAACCAGTAGAAAAATACTATTAACTAAGAGATACCTGAAGGAAGGTAAAAACAAATTCTCATTTTTAGCTTGAGCTACATGTATTTAGAAAACATTCCCTCTACTCTACACACAAACCATGAGCAGTTGCTATTTCCCTGGCTGTTTTATAGAAATTAAATGCTACTGTCTGGAAAATGGTATTGAGTAAGTCAATATTTATACAAATTCTGATTAGTTAAAATGGAACTTTTACTATTAAAAAAATAGACTGACACCTGAAAAAGAATTCACCACTGAAAGTTAATTAAATGTGCCCCACAAATGAGGATTGCCCTGAACAAATTGTGGTTATGTTAATGTAATAAAATATTACTGCTCCATAAGAAGCAATAAATATGAAGAATTCAGAGGTGTACAAAGACTTAAATGAGTGGTACATAGTGAAGAAAGTGAGCCAAAAGTACAGTATCAACATTGACTAAATGAAGAAGACAAGAAAAGGCAAGAAAACTCCAGTCAAACAGAATGGATAATGAGAGTATCAAACTGTTAAAAGTACATATCCTTCCTTTGAACACACTAGAGTACAAAAAGTTAGAAAGTGGTTACAATTAAGTAATTTTGTTTATTTATTTTGGGGAAAATGTGCTTTCCCAGGCAGGAGGTATTTAGATGTTTGTTGGGATGTGTCTGTATACACACACATATATACATACACACGTACATGTATATATACAGACACACATTTTGTTTTGACAAAACCAGGAAGGGATATGTTTGAGGTGTGTGTGTGTGTGTGTGTGTGTGTGTGTGTGTGTGTGTGTATATACAGACACAGTTTGTATATAGACACGCAGACATAGCCCTGGTTTTGTCAAAACAAAATGTGTATACATGTATGTACATACATACACATGTATGTGTGTAGACAAACACATTTTGTTTTGACAGCAGACATATCCCAACAAACATCTAAACACCTCCTTCCTAAGAAAGTAGATATAAAGATATATATATATATATATTTATAGTAATATATACATTTTGCTTTTATACAGCATATACACATGTATGTATGTATGTATATATGTATTTTTAAGTCACTACTAAAGGGCCCTTTTCTGATATGATATGATCAAGCGATGGAGGTGCAAACCCAATGTTCTCAAAGGCTGTCTAATTGAACTCAAGTTCTGTTGGGCCTAGTGAAGCTAACAAGGTTTCAAATACAAGCCAGGAAATGAAAAAGCCTATTGTTTGAGCACCCAGCCTAGCTAAATTCCTAGAGGTGCATTCCCAAATGGAGACAAGGTAAGGAGTTTTTCAGCCACAGCAATAATCAAAGACCATCGACTGCTAAGTTGTGGAGAAGTTATTATCTGCATGGGTGAAAAGACAACCTGTGCCAATGAAACTGAAATATCAAAATATTCAAATTGAGATAGTATAAATTATATGAATATAAAACAAAATCTGGCTTATATAATATTTGAATATAGTCCACAATTCCTCATATTACTTTAATGATGGTAAGGAAATGGCATACCATAGTAAGAGCTGCAAGTGGAAGGGGGAAACCAAAACCAAAATAATAAAGTTTAAAGAGGTCAGTGAAGTTTTTTTTTTTAATTTATTTGAGATCATTAACTTAGGTAATAATTTTCATGGAACCATTTTTTATAATCATTTTTTAGTGTTATCCATATTTTTCCATTTAACACTAGTTATACAGCCTCTAAGATTTGGGGGCAACCTGTATCAAGAACACAAAGTATAGCACAAGGAACTGTTTGGCCATAATGACTCATCTCAAGATGTCAGTTTATATTGTTATCTTATTGACACTTCATTCTCTTTTTCTTTGCCTTTCATGGCCCCAGAGGGCAGAATTAGTAGTACTAGGTGAAAGCTGCCTGAAGCAGATGTTACCTTCCTAACAATTAGGAAGTTTTCATTACCATTAGAGCTCTTCAAAAGTAGAGTGGATTAACTGAAGAGGTAATAGATTCCCATTCACTGGAGGTCTTCTACTAGAGACTGCAGAGAGAATGTAGGAAGAATTCCTTTTGAAATGTAGGTTGGACAATATAACTTCGAGGTTCTCTTCCATCTCTTAAATTCTTTGACTTTCTTTGGCTCATTTTTTACATTCTTCTCTCCAGCTAAACCTCTAACTACATTTTGGAATAGCTGATGAGAAACTAAGTTTCAGAATAACTGATGAAAAAGGGTATTTAAGGCCCCTGAATGGTTACTTGAACTGCCTGAATCAGCTGATTGATTAATTGACAAGCCAATGTCAATCTATGTGAATTGATGCTAGCAAATGTGACCTACAAATTTTGGAAAAAGTCAAATGCATATTATTTCCAAAATTTTCTTTTTTATTTACTAGGTATTCAATTCAACCAATATTTATTAAGTACCTACTGTTGTTTGTGCAAGACTAGGCACTAGAGATACAAAAATGCCAAATGACAGTATATACCTTTAAGAAGCTTACAATCTACATGGATAACACAATGTACACAGGTATAAATCACAGAAATCACAAATTCTGATTAGTTAAAATGGAACTTTTGCTATTAAAAAATAGACTGACACCTAAAAAAGAATTCACCACCAAAAGTTAATTAAATTGAAAGGAATTTCCCAGCCTTGCACTAGATTATTTTTAAATACTATGACAGTGTCATGGGGCAAAGGAAAGACATAGATCCAGGGATATAGGGATACTTCAAGTTTGGATTGTCAAAGGGCACCTGAGGACCTAGAGGGCCACATGGCCCTGAGGCTGCAAGTTTCAGTTGGAGGATAAAAGGAAGAAAGGGAAGGGAAGGCCTTCAAGGAAGAGATGGCACCTGAACTGAGGCTTAAAGGAAAAGAAGGGTTCCTTCAGACTTAGAACCCAACTCTTCTCTTTTCTCTTTTTGTTAATTAGCACCTCTTTGCCCTCAACTATAAAATGGGGCAAGATCTACTTTCATGGGCAATACTCCTAACTACTGAGTGAGGATTTCAAATTTAGGCTTTCAAATTTCAAATTCAAATTAGTTGAATAGACTGACTTCTTTGCCCTTATACAGAACAATGTCTAGAATCAGGCAGAATGCTTATTCAACTTGTAAAATTTGTGCTGTTACTTTCCTCAAAGGTCTAGATTCTATTCTACTATTTTAATTCAAGACTCATGGTATGGGGGGGAGGGGAGAAGAGAGGGGGAGAGGGAGGGAGAGGGAGAGAGGGAGACTGAGGGAGGGAGGGAGGGAGAGGGAGAGAGAGAGAAAGAGAGAGAGAGAGAGAAACACAGAGAGACAGAGAGTCCTGTACAATGATATCTGCTTTGCCCTAGTTGTGAAAAGAGGAGTTTATGATTTTTGCCATACCCTTTATCACTACCACTAACATAGCTGTTTTTAAACTAAATGGTGAGAATTCAAATTTTTTTTAAGAATTTGAGAATTTTCTGTGTTTAAAGCACTGCGCTGGTGGAGCTATGGTATGAACAAAGATGGATGAGACATGGTTCCTACCTTTATGGAGCTTACAGCCCAGGAGAGAAGATTTATAATCATTATGATAGAAAGTAGAATATGAAAGAGCATCAACAGTTACAAAATGCCATGAAACTATCTTATTCACTTTCTTAATCAAGAATAAGTGTCTCTATTTTTAATATGCTATATTATTTATTTTAGTCTACATTAAGCCTATGCTACATAGTTGAATGTTCAAAGCTATGGAGAAGAGACAAGAAAAGAATTTTCCCAACATTCTCATTTTTATACCACCTGTCTTAGGCAAATAATTGTCTTTTAATCATAACATTCAAGAAAGTATACGTTTGAGGAAGATAGTCATCAGATTGAAATAATATTCTATAATTATTTTCATTGTTATCTCAGAACAAGATTATTGGCATAATTATGCCCTACCTCATCTTTACCATCTGGTGCTTTAAATATCTGGTCCATGCATTCTGACCCAGGTATGACCATCTAAAATTGTTCCAGTAGCCAATTAACCTGAAACAAAAATATTGTTTTAAGTTAGCATATAGTTGTAAAAGTAGGCATAGTAAAGAAAAAGAAAACTTCTTGCAGGCTTTATGGAGTTAATGGTTTCTTAGGTTAATGAAGTTAAATATGGGGTGTTGGGGACAGTCCATGAGTTCAAATAAAATGAATGCTATTTTGTCTCAAAATTTTCTCTTTTATTGAACAGAGGGAAGAAATTATTCAGGACAAGTATCATCCATAAGGTTAGGGACAGCCTTAACTAAACTTTCTATCTTTTCTACACAGAGTAATTTCTTCATAAATGTTTAAATAAGTGTATAAAAAAATTTTGAATCTATAAAACAAAAAATATATGGCCAACATGAAAAGAAAATTCAATAAATGGATATATTTGTTTAAAAGGGGTTTTTCCCCAGAGATTAAATCCTAACATTCAAAATCTATGAGGAACTGGTATCCATTTATAAGAGAAACATGCTGTCTACAGTGGATGTGAATAGTTTATGGAAGAGGGGTATACAAGTTGTAAATAATAACATAAAAATATTCAATCACAAATAGTCAGGAAAATGTAAATTAAAATAACTTGGCAATATCACTGCCTAGCCATTATATTGGCAAAAGTAACTAAAAGTGACAAAACAATCCTCGAGGAGCTATAGGGAAACAGGTACATTCATACTGTCATGAGAATTGAAAATTGGTATAGTTCTTTTGGATAGCAAATTAACAGTACTAAATGAGAATTACTATATGAAATTGATCAGACCCTTTGACTTAATTGTCCATTACTAGGAAATGAACTCTAAGGATGTCTAGTTTTAATTACCTATACAAAATATTTTCAACTATGTTACCTATGTAGAAAACTGGAAGCATATGTCCAACAATTGAGGAATGACTGAATAAATCTATGCAACAGAAAAATACATTATTGAAATGAGAAATATGGAAAAACAAAATCCTAAAAAGTAAAGAGAGCAGAACCAAGAGAACAGTATACACACAAAAAGTATAACTATAGAAATGTGAGTGGACTAACACTGGAAGGAGACATTCAATTGAACAAAATTCTGTGTGCATAGGAGAAATACAAAATTTAGGTAAGATATGTCTAATAATAGCATAAGACAAAAACACAAAGAATAATTGATAAGCTTTTCAAATTATTTGTGAGTTGAAATGTTTTACTATAGTTTTGAACATATATTCATAATGGGATTTTGTATTAATAATAACATTAGTTTTCTTAAAACTTAAGCAGACCTAAAACATGAGCAAGTATATGGTGAACATATGCAGGTATATGTAAAACCTGTGCATGTAGATAGCTGATTTCTTCAAGGAACACTATGAAGCTAGTACTGTCAGACAAACTATTAAAATTGAAACCTATTGCTACAATAGCCTGAAAAGGTATGGTGGACTACTGGTTTCTTGGAAATAAGTTAGATAAAGCAAGTGTTAAGTATGTGCTATGTTTGCAAGGTTTTTTTTTTTTTTTAAATAACATACAGAAATGATACATGCAAAATAGGATTTAGTCAGGAGTGGTATCTGAAAAGTTGAATATAAATGTATCATTCTGCCATGAATATTTCAAAGCAATATTAGGTACTCTTAATAAGAAATGATTTTTAGAAAAAAAAAATCTAAGTTATATGCATATCATTCTCCAAAGAGAACAGGCAGGGGCCATTTGAACAATCTGAATTATGGCACAACTCTAATGTGTTCACATGTATAAGGAGGAATACAGCTTATGCAGTTATTCACCCTACTCACTAAACTCTGCCCTGTCCTACCCAAGTAAGGTCTTGGGTACTTATGGATATTTGTTTCATCAGAGAATTATAGCTTTTGTCTTTTTAAAAAGATTTCCTGCATTTCTCCTAGTTATACCTTTGGAGACAATTTTTTTTTCTGTAAAGGAACCTATATTTAACTTTATTATTACACTAATGCAAAAAGAATCGTAAAAGAATTATAACTTAAAAGATGACTTTTCTGAATGATTTTCCAAATCATTTCTAAGTAAAACACACATCTATTAGACCAATAATGCATCTCTGAAATTCAGTGTTCTGTGCTTTCTATGTGGAGTATCCTGTTTTCTATGTGGATCAAAACAATTCCACAATTCCATCTATACCATTCCTGTCTTCCAACAGTAAAGAAGAACTTAAAAGTCTTGTGTATCTGTATTTGGCTTTGAAATGTGTTTTTATAGTTAGATTGCAACACAATTACATGACATTCTGGAATATGGCCATGATATTTAAAAGAAATAAATTCATACATTGAAGAGCAAGCTCAAGATGACCTAGAAAATGGCAAGGTTTCCTTTATCCTGCCTTGCTGCTCAACTGTACTTGGTCCATAGTTCAATGATGAGTATTCATGTTGCTTCTCAGATTGATATTAAGAATTGGTAACTTTTATGAATAGAGATAGTAATGTCCAACAAGTAATAGTAGTCATCGTGAGTCCTCTGGAATCATGGTTGACCATTGTGTTAGATTTCTTAAGTCTTTCAAAATTGTTTGCTTTTACAATGTTGATGTTATATTATAAATTGTTTTCCTGATTCTGCTCACTTCACTTTGAATCAGTTCATATGTCTTTCCCAATTTTCTCTGAAATAATATTTCTTATAACACAATAGTATCCTATTACATTCATATGCCATGATTTAGTTCAGTGTGACCTATGAAAAGTCTAAGAGAAACAATTTCTAGGTAATTAACAAACATTTTATTAATTATGGCTAGCAAATAAGTAACAAAATGTGGTCAGTGGCACTTTTGGGAACCAGAGACAAATCATGGGGGCCTGCTCGATGCTTGGAGGGTGGGTATTCCTGACAGGCAGAAATCAACTCTGATTGGTTAACAGTTAATGACAGAATGAATATTATGAGAGGTGAGTTTATTCTAATGAGGGGCTAGGGGACACTATTCTGATCCTGTTACTCTTGGAAAAGAAATCTCTATACCCAGACCACCCTATTCCAGCAATCTAGACAAAATCCACCCAGTCTTGCCAGAATAGAACACAATGGGCCAGAACTCACCTAGATTAGATTCTCTTTGTTACGTCTTCTGTTTGGGTGGGGAAAGAAACATGTACCCAGAGGATCTGGGCAATCTCCTCTATCAGTAATGTCCTCCACAAGGGCTGGGCTTTGAATGAGGAGATAGAAAGGGAAAAAACCCTGGATCTCTCCAATATTAATTGGTTATTAATATGAGAGAAAAGTAAGCATTTCTCTCATCAGTGACTCCTCAATTGATTGGTACCCCCTTAGGTTTTTCCTACTGCAAAAAGGCCTACTATAATATTTTTGTACATATAGGACCATATTTTTCTTTTATTTCTTTGGGGTGTAGGTCTATCAATGGTATCTCTAGGTCAAAGGACAATATCCTAAACTCTCCCCCATGCGAGTTACTTTAGTTTTTTTTCTTAAAAGATATTTAGACTTGGTTAGCTCAGAAGACTAAAGGTTCAAATTGTTGATATCACTTCTTCATCACCGGAGTATAAAGTAACCATGAAAAACTCCAGGGACATTCCAAAGTTTGACTGGTGGTTCACAATGGGTAATTTAGAGGCAAGGGAGCTTTGCTAAGCTATATGAACTTGATGTATCTTCAGTTTCCATCTTTATTAAATATCCTTCTGCTATGACTGAGTAAGTATCTTTTAATTGTTTAATGATATATGAATGTTTTATTTTGTTCCAATATTAAACCTAAATTACCCTGAGTCCATCCATGCTTGCAACAGGTATGCACAATAAAACTATTAGACTAATTATGTTTGTTGAGGGCTATTTCTGGATGATTCAAAGGTAGACTATATAATTCATATTTTTTAATTACAAAAAAAGGTTTTGTGACCACTATTTTAGGTCAGACGTTTGGCTGTTAAATATAGTATGATATTTCAAAGTAAATGTAACACTAAAAGTTACATTCCTGGAACATACAAACTGTTATTCTCCCTTTCAGAAAGATGTTGTTCTCCTTTGGTAAGATACTTACCATTGGTAAGTTACATTTTCTTTTGGAATATCTTTTGAGATATCTTGGGATACCTCTGTACTACATTGTGTACTACACTGTGCATGCATTGTAAAATACACAAATTCATTTTCAAAGATAATGATATTTTATTGGGGAAATAAATGCCAGTGTGCTGATCAAGAGGGAATAATAGCAGCCTATAAGTATTTCTTGCCAAGTAAATTGCAAGACAACCTTTTTTAAAGTTGCTTTGAGAGTTGGCTACAAATAACATATACAGATCACCTTAGAAAATTGGTGGGTATTTTTCTAAGTATTAAAGAAAAAGAAAGTCTAGTGATAAAAAGAAAATAAAGAATACCATCTTTCTATTAATTGAAGGCTTTGAGTAGAATCTGCTCCATACCACTGAGAAAGTAAATATTGAGCTGGAAATGCAGCTACAAGGACACAGAGTTGTATAATCATAATAGCATTAATCGTAGGCATCTCAGCAGGGACACTTCCTCCAAGTTGCTCTTCCTTACCAGCCTGTCAAAGAAAAAGACGAAAAGTTATTTACCAGTCCATACTGTCCAACTCCCAACCCATTAGTATTTGCAGCTGAAATATTCAACATTTTCCCAGTCACCAGCTACACCTAAACACTCATTGTATTCCCTTAACCAAAACTAAATTCAAGGCATATAATTGTTTTCTCTATGTTAGCATCTGAAAAATGTCTAATTAGAAAAGGGCAGACATTAGTGAGGTTGAGGGAGCCTTATACTTCCCCAGCCCATCCACAGCTTCTCTTTTTAAAAACTTTCATACGGTTTATGGCTGTGAACCTGTAACTTGGCTCAAATTAAATCATATATCTCAGATTTATACATATGGTATATGAGTTATATGCATACACCCTGAAATATTCATGATGGCTATAGGGTATACTGGAAAGAGCTCTGGACTTAGTCTTTTCCAGGGCATGTAATCCCTAAGCCTGCTATAATGGAATCCTAGAATTTCAGAGTCACATCTGGACAAGAATCTCCTCTATAGCACCTTCAACATGTTGTCAGCTAGCATCCACTCAAAGATTCCCAGTAAGGAAAACCCCACTACCTCCCAAGGTGGTCAATTTTGGATAGCTCCAATTATTGGAAAATTTTTTCCTTACACCAAATCTAATTTTTTCTCTGCAACTCTCACCCATTTCACTCTCAAAGGGGGTACATCATAATGGGGAAGACAACAAATATGTAAATAATTAGGTGCATATAAAATTTATATAGACTAGGTAGAAGGTAATTTGAAAGGACAGGCATTAGCAGCTGAGGTAGTGAAGGGGACTGGGAAAGGTGGGACTTGAGCTTAAAGGAAACCAGAAAATAAGCAGTACAGATGAGGAAGTAGAACATTTCAATCATAGAGGACTTCACAGACACACACACAGACAGACAGAGACACACACACACACACACAGAGCTTCTTTTAGGAACTATCTTCCTGATTGATTTGTGTTCCCAGAACTTAGTTCAGTGCCCAGCACATAGTAAAAGATTAACTGACTGGCCAATGAGATCAGCAGTCCAGCCTTGTGTGTGTCTGTGTCTATGTCTCTCTTTCTCTGTCTCTCTGTGTATGTCTGTCTCTGTCTCTCTCTTCCTCCACCAATACTACCAGTGGTAGTAGCTCAAAGGATTGAGTGTTGGTTTTGTCTCTACAGCTATTCTCCCAGAAGAAAGTTATAGCTTTGTAGTAGCAGTGCTGAACAAAGTTATAGCTTTGTACTAGCAGTAGCTGTAGTAGAGTGAAGACCTGGCTGGATTCAGTTAGGGTCAGCTATTCACCAGATACTGACCCTATTCAAGTCTTAACTTCTGAACCTCATTATCCTCATTTGTAAAATCGGAATTTTAATACTCTTACTTCTTATCTCAGAGTTGTGAAGAAATTACTTTGTAAACCTTAAGATGCTCTGTAAGGTCTTTGAAAGCAGGAGCTGGTTGGTTGTTTTGGGGGTTTTTTGGTTTTGTTTTGTTTTTTATCATTAAATCCCGATGACCTTGCATATACTAAGTTCTTCCTCTTAAAAGAATTAGAAATGTAAGCCATTATGACAGTCAAATCACCTGCAAATAAGTTCAAATGTAAGATGACTCCTACTTCCAACAAGGAACTTATTTTTGCTACTGCTCTCTGCCCTACCTCTAGTTATCATCTAGTCTAGTTATCTCAATATGAAAGAAATCCTAATCTTTAGAAAAAATGTTTTCATCTTATTTTACCCATAAATTAATAGAGAATAATCCATCTTCAATGCTGGGAAGGCACCAAGAGCTCAGAAAATCTAACCACCCCTAATTAGTCACAACAGGGGACCACTGCTTTGGGGAAATCGAAAAAAATCACCCAGATATATCTGCTTCGTAGTCTTCCACTAGCCATTATGAATTCCAAACATCTCTTCTGGGTACATAGAATATATAGGGCAGGCACGGGTTTTGGGGTTTTTTCCTTTTCTCTTTTTTAAAATTATATTGATCCTCCAAGTACGTTTGGAAGCTGCAGGAGAAACCGCCTTGAAGGTCTGGGAGGAAATCAGGTGAGACCACAATCCCAAGAAATGCCTTACGGCGCTGCTAGGGCCTAGAGAGCTTGGTGTAACAGATGGAACTCGAGATTTTGAGCCAGAGGACCTAGGTTCAAAACAGGCCTCCGATGCTACTTATGTGACTAAGCAAATTGCTTCCCTTTCCTGGGCCTCAGTTTCTACATCTGTAAAACGAAAAGATTGAATTAGATGACTTTTTTCTCCCAGTTCTACATCTATGCGCTTATAACGCTTGTAACTCCACCCCTACCCTCCCAGCCCCTACTCCTTGGATTTATTGACAACCTTGTTAACGTCCTTCTTCCACCCCGCCCCCCCCACCCCGCACAGCATTCCCACCCTCTAACTACTTCATCCTTCCAGACTGTATACGCTCTTTGCAGTGCCTTTTCGGAAAAAGCCAGGGTCTCCAATCGCAGGTAGGACGAGAGGAGCAAAAGGTAATTAGTGGCTGCCTCCTTGCTCCTAGACTCCAGGCACCTCCTTCCTGGCGCCCGACACCCACAAAGATCTCTTAAGCTGCTCCCTTTCAGCACCACATAGATGCCAATCTCCCCTAGAGAAGAGAAGATGGGCGACCTGACTCCAGCCTAGGGGCTGACCTGGAGGTGCCACGTACGCCTCTGCCCTCGGCAATCTGAATCTTGAGTGCTGCAGGCTGAGGTCGGGTGGGGCGGGGATGACAATTCAATGGGTAGTCCTGCTCGTCTGCCCTCTCCCTCCATCTCCAAGTCCACCCCATTCCAAAGTCTGTCTGCCCCGAAGCAGAGGAGAATGTGTTCCCAACACTTGGAACTGAGTTTCCAATGTTACAAGTGAGCTAACATGTAAAGCAGATGCTAGCTGTAATTATTTTTTACTGCTAATTACAAAATCAGAAAAATTGAAGCTGAAAGGGAATTTAGCGTGGGCACACACACACACCCCTCAAAAAACAAACTCCTCATTTTGGAGATGAGGAAACTGATTCCTGTGGAAGATATTTGTCCAAGATCACACGGCTGGTCAAGTGACAGAGTTCAAACTTACGTCTTTTGGCCCCAAATCCCTCACTCTTTAGAACCTCAGGCGCTCCCACTTATGACTGATTCTTTCCTCCTGGGGCTCTGAGCCGTGGGTCCTGAAACGCCTCCGCCTGGTTTTGTGCTTTTAGAAAATCCAGGTGAAGTTCCCAGGGAGTTCCCGGGGCTGGATTTGCAAATGAAAAAGCCCCGCGGTTTACTTTAACTCTTTAAAATCGAAAATCAAATCTATCTATAGGGTAAACAAGCGGGGGTGAGGGCTGAGGGCTGCTGTAATTAGAACCTTTAGATTCTTGTCCTGGTAACTGTTTCTGCAAACTGTGAGGACCCCAGCTGCACCTGCACCGAGAAAAGTGGAAGGGTTGGGTTCTGTGTTTTCAGTTGCAGAGTTGTGGTAGAAATATACAAATCATACTGACTTGTTTCTTCATTTTCTGCAGCAACAACCCTGTTGTTTGAAAGACAGGAACTACTTAACTCTTCTCACTGAATTTGAAAATTAGACCCAAGGAAGCCTTCCGGAAGGCCTCGGGTTCAAGTGCTGCTTCTGACTTACACTGGCCTCCTGACTCTGTTCAATGAACTTAACTTTGAAGGGTCCCAGGACACTCTGTTAATACGCTAAGTTGCAGAGACGTTGCTGATAGGGCTTCGTGGCTGGCCAGATGTCCCACTCCAGGAGTTCCTTACTCGACTGAAATTACAGGTCCAGGCTATCTCCTTCCCAGCCCCTCCCAAGAATTTTGCCAGGTATTCTAAAGAGCAGTTTCCCTTGTCCTACCTATTGTGGGGCCAGGCCACCTAGGAAGAAGAGATGTATGTCTCATTCCCCTCCCCTAAGAGGAATGTACCAAAATGTTTTGAGTATATATTTAGAGCTCAAAGGGATCTTAGAGGTTAAGTGTCAATTTTTAGTCTCAACTTAGGAGATTGGTTCCTAAATACATAGTATGCTTTGCTAAGGAGTCCACAAAAACCAGGAATTAAGAAGTATGGTCCAAAGACTGTCCCTCAGTCCCTTCAGGTTTATATAAGTAGCATTCCTAAGTGTCAGTTCCTAAAGGCCAAGAGAGATATTTTCTTGATAAATCAACCCAATTCATTCATAGTAATAGACACTGAAAACTTTCCATTGTGATTCATTATGTAACTGAACTGGACTACTCTTATCTGAGGAAATTTCTTTACTTTGACTACTCTTTATCCCTGTACTTTAACTACTAGCCTTTCTTCCAACAGGCTACTTGTCACAGGGCCTTGACCTACCCTGCCCCCTTAACAGGCCTGTATCCTAGATTTTCTGTGGCATCTTAGCGGAAGATGACTTGGATTGAAGAGAGAGACAGGAAATAGGATATGAGAAAGGGACATATTAAGAGATGTTGTAAAGGTAGAAATGACAAAATTTGGCAACAGATTGGATATGTGGGGTGAGTGGGAATGAGGAGTCAGAGATGACACCAAGGTTTCTGGCCTGTGAGACTGGAAGCATAATGGTGCCCTTAAGTGTAATAGTGAAGTTTAGAAGAGAGGAGGATTGGAGAGGGGGAGGAGTGAGAGGGATGATGAGTTCTGTTTTGGACAGCAATATTCTAATTAGACTATTTCTCTTTGGTATTTATATCTGCAATGTCTGACATGTAGTAGGTACTTAATAAATTATTATTGATTGATTGTAGGCTATATTATGGAAGTTCTAATCAAACTTTGACCTACTTCCTATCCCCAGTCCAATAACTAGCAAATTCTTATCTCCTATTCCCCTGATCCCTAGGATTTGGAGTCAATACCTGCCTTAGCAAAACCCCTTTTCCTTGCTACTTCTTGAAATTTCAACATTCTCTTCAAACTCATCCCTTCCGAGTTCCTATCTTCCTCTGCCCACCCCTGATCTATTAACTGATCCTTTCATTTTAGAACTCTCTATCATAGTACTTTCATATTCTGGTTCTCCCTGATATCTAACTTTCTCCTGAAGATACCAACATCGATTGCTTTCATCTAGAATGCAGGGTGCTCCTCTCTGTTTCCCTTCCCCTTTAAGCACCCCAACCTCCAAGGTCAACCGACTCAGTTCACATTGAACTCCATCTTCATTCTACCTAATCCAACCCATAGGAGTAGTTCTACTTTAGACCTCATCACCACTTAATCAATTCAACCTGTCACTCAGAGCTCAGGGGACCCTTTCCCATAAAAGCTCTGATTTTTATAGTGAGTGGGTTCAGTTCCAGGAGAGCCTGATCTCTGAAGAGAAGACCAAGCTTTGTTTGTATTCTATGGCTCATTAAACACCACCCCAGAGTAAAACTCAAGGGAAAATCTCTAAGACAAAGTTGAGATTTGGCTCCTGTCAATGGTCTCCCAAAAGAAATTATTACAATCTCTTCTAGAAAAATTAATCAATGCACAAAGTAGCAGATATCAGATAGAAGACAGCTATTTATTGTTTGGGGGAGGGGCAATTGGGGTGAAGTGATTTGCCCAGGGTCATCAAATTTGAACTCAGATCCTATGACTCCAGGGCTAGTGCTCTATCCAGATGCTCTATTGCACCACCTAGCTGCTCCTACACAACAATTTATTGTTTAAGAAATGCTTAAAATATAAAAGATCCATGTGTGCATTGATAAGTACTGCCACATTCAGCCTCAAGCCCATCTTTCACTCAGTTTTCAAGGTGATCTTTCAGAATCGCAAATCTAACCATGTCGCACACACACACACAACTTAATAAACTTCAATGGCTCCCTGATTCAGGATATAAAATATTCTGTTTGGGATTTTACAGTCCTTCATAAACGGACCCCTTCCTACCTTTTCAGTCTTCTTAGAACCTGATTTGCCTCCATATTTGATATAGTGACAGTGGCCTCCTTGCTCTTCCCTCCCATATTACACTATATCTCCTAATATCATGCATTCACAATGGATGTCCCATTATATCTAGAATGTTCTTTTTCCTTATCCCAACTTCTTGGCTTCCTTGACTTCCATCAATTCTTAGTTAAAATCCCACCTTCTGCAAAAAGTTTTTCCTTATCCCTCCTAGTGCCTTCCCTCTGAAGCTTATCTCCAATTTATCCTGTTTGTTTGTGAATTTGCTCATAGTCTCCTCCTTACCTTGTGAATTCCTTGAGGGCAGGGATTGTTTTTTCCTTTCTTTGTATCCCCAGTGCTTATCACAGTGGCTGGCCCCTAGTAGGTGTTTAATAAGTGCTTATCGTATTTAACAAAGGCTGACTTGACCCGTTCCCCTTTTAGATTTCGGCATTTTTGCTGACTGAAAGGGGCAAAGGCCCTTTATGCAAATTGTGGCTTATATAGGAAAAAACACCTAGAAAGGAGTCTGCAGAAACACTACAACTACATTTTTTCAGGGCAACAGGTGGCCAAGTTCCAAGTTTTCCAACTGTTCATTTGAATATCACTAACAAGAAAACTTAAGAATGACTGGGAAAACATAAACCCCTAAACTGTTCTATAATTATTAGACAAACATACATTGCCTGGTTATTGCTTAGCCAGTCGAAATGAAGATTTGGCAAGTTATCGGTTGCCGTAAGAGTGAGGTATCTAAGGGATCACATCCTTGAATCAGGAACGTTGGTATAGGAAGACCATAGATTCTAGTGAAAGAAAAGACTACTTTTTTGGACTGCTACCTAAAAGAATGAATTGGTCGGAATCTCTCTTCCTAGCTATCTGCCACTTGGGATGTGAAAACCTCTAAAAGCACAACCAAGTTCTGCAGATCCCAGGGTAAGGGTATCTTGCCCTTTCTGAAAGAGCATAGCACTACCATAGCAGGAAAGAAGTTCATCCCAGCTCAGAAAGAGAAGAGCAGAAGAACTGCCCAGCCAGAGTAGCATTAAGGCAAGCAGTTCCAGAGTTGTGAATTACCTGAGGTACCTGTGTTCCCTCACTATCTTGGTACCTTCAGTTTGAGCTCACTTGACCCCACAAACACTTTCTGCATTGGTGGGAGATCGTACCCCAGGTTTATGGGGAAATGTTATGTAACATAATTACTGTTCCTGCTTTGCCTTTTGAGTAAATTACTTTATTAAGAGTTAATTGAATCAACTGGTTGATTTGTTAATGAGGTACACTGGTAGAAGCTCAAGAATTACAGCACTAAGAAAGTATCTGCTCAGACCACTAGAATCTTGGGAATAGCTGTAGCAGCTGCCCCTCAGAGGGATCCAACTTGCTAGCATAAGTACACAGTTTGGGGGAACAACCCACAACAGAGAGAGAAGAAAAAGAGGAATAAGGTACCAGCTGCTACACTTAAAATGTGAAACAATATCTCTACTCGAATTATACTCTCCTATGAGACAGAGGCTACCAGGGGACTTTGTGGGACTGCTAAAAAGGCATTTTACTTCCACCTCAGATGTGTACCCATGATCCCTATCTTCTGATCAGTCAGGAATGCATAGATCAAATTCCTGTTGGTGGTCATTGGTCATATTTTGCTCTGAGAAGGTGCACAGTTGAGGAAGCACACCCATGCAGTGAGACAGATAGGTGAGTTTCTACTTATTAGAGAATGCTCCAGGACATGAGTAACCTTAGTAACCTTGCTTCTGATGGAGGGATTGTGTCAAATGGGAAGCTCAAAATTGGCAGAAAGATGGCACCAGTAGGTTTCAGTTCTCATCTGGTTGCTATTCTGGGAAGCTGGTATTCCCAAGATAGTCCAAAGTTTCAGTGTTTGTATAAGTATTGAATGAATTGGGGTAGGGGAGACTATTAGTGCTTGGTACGTGTCTGGCATTAGAGAGACAAAGACAAGCAAACAAGAAAATCCCTGCCTTCAAAGAAATTATATCATAATAAGGAGAGACAACATTTAATCAGAGACCTAGAATCAGAAAGAGGACAAGGGTACATTCTTATTGGCGTGATTTAGAAATGGCCATGAAGTGGCATAGGAGACTGGTTCTGAGCAAAATGAGATGAAATTTCATCTATCAGTGCCCAGGATACCAGGGATGGAAGTCCAAGTTCTAGTAGTGAAAGGAGGTAGAGGCCAGAGTGCAGGCCACATGGTTTAGAAATGGTATGGTGGCTTGGATCCAAACAAGATAAGATGAAAACTCATCTATCATAGCCCAGGGTCCCAGGTATTGTATGTACCAGGAATCCAATGTTGGACTGCTACAGTAAGATGGAAAGGGAAGTAACTCAATAGCATTTGATATGTGCATATTCTTCCCTATTACCTTTCTATGAGTGAAATGATGTATCTCTCTCCCATTGTGTCAAAGAGACCAGAGAGTTGTTCAGTCATTTTCCAGTCATGTCAGACTCTTGGTGATCCCATTGGGGTTTTCTTAGAAAAAATACTAGAGTGGTTTGCAATTTCCTTCTCCAGCTCCTTTTACAGATGAGGAAATTGAGGCAAACAGGGTTAAGTGACTTGCCCAGGGCCACATAGGAAGTGTCTGAGGTCAGCTCTGAACTCAGGAAGACTCATCTTCCTGATTCCAGACCTGGTACTCTACCCACTGTGCCACCTAACTGCCCTCACCAGAGGTTTAATTGGTAGCTAAGGGTAATAGTACCTGATGAGATAGGAAAGAGGAGAGGTGGCACTTTTTTGAAAGTGAATGCTATAGTATTTAATGAACTTGTTCATTTCCTAGTTATTTACCTTGCAAATCTGTTTTAATTAAATGCCTTTTGTCATGAATTCATGTGTAACCTGGGTTGGTCTGGTAAAAGATATTATGTCAGTGGAGGCTTAGAATTTGTTTCTGAATAGACAATTATCCCTAACAGAACCTAAACCTCGCTGTTGCTGAGACAAGAGCACATTGAAGGGTCGCCAGGCTGTGTACTCTACCTGAATGACTTTGAGTAAGTAAATTATCCTCTTTGGCTCTCAGCTTCCTCATATAAAGAGAGAGAGATTGCAGTAGATGGTCTTTGAGGATTCATCCAGTTCTTAAACATGATGATTCACTACCACAGAATCATAAAGTTTCTATTTTGTCTCATTGTTTGCACTGAAACTCAGGCTTATGCATCAGTCCCCACAGTTCTGATTGTCTCCATGACTGATAACTCAACTTAAAACATTTATTAAGAACTTATTGTAATCAAGGCACTGTAGTAAGTGCTCCAGCAATGGTATCTTCATTCTACTGGAAAGATAAAATGAACGTTTAAGCTCAAAGAAAGATCTCTCACACCTGGGGGGGAGGTTTTAAGGAGAAGGTGTCACCTGAGCTGTTTCTTGAATGAAAATAAGGATTCCAGGGGACACCCGTAAGCCCAGAGTTCAGGGAAAGGAGAAGGGAGTATCAGAAGTTGAGGAGGCTTTTTGAGGAAAGGCATGGAGATAGGAGGTGGATGCTGTTTGAGGAACAGCTAGCAGGCCACTTTTGCCTAGGACACAATGCACAAAGAGAAGTAATACGAAATAAATATGGAAAGGTACATTGGAGCCAGAATGTGAAGGGTACT
>NW_020940360.1:616735-861208 GCF_900497805.2 Vombatus ursinus
GTGAAGGGTACTAAATGCCTAGCTCAGAAGTTGGCATTTTATCTTAGAAACAATAGAGAGCCGGTGAAGATTTTCAAAAGGCCATTGAATTTAGCAATTTGAAGATTATTGGTAACCTTAGAGCAGATTCAGGTGAATGGTAGAATCAGAAGCCAGTTTTCAAGGAGCTGAGAAATGAATGGAATGGGGAGATGTAGAGATAAGGAGGGTAGATGACTTTTTCTAGGAGTTCAGACTTTGACACATGAAGAGTATGCCTCAAGAAGGAAGGCTCTTAAGGATGGGAGAGAACTGGCTATATTTTTATGCAGGGATGGACTCAATCAGAAGACATTGAAAATGAGAGAATGAGAGGAAGTAGTCAAAAGAATATAATCTTGGAGGAGAGAGGAGAGGATAGACTCAAGGTCACAAATAAAGGACTCTCCCACTCAGAGATTAGAGCAAAGGCAGGAGAAAGGAGAATGATATAGAGGGGCACTGAAGTGTGGAATAGGGAAGAAGAGAGAGCTCATAAAAGACAATCACTATTTTCTCAGTCCTCATTCTGGGCAGCTTTGACATTCTGAACCTTCTGCTGAATACTCTTTTCTCTTTTGGCTTTGGTAACACTTTTCTTCCTACTTGTCTAATGGCTTCTCAATTTTCTTAGCTGTATCTGTCTCCAGTACACTAAGTGTGGATGCTCCCCAAAGCTCTGTTCTGGGTCCCTATTGTCTCCTCTTTCTAGATACTCTTTCCAAAGGTGAACTCATCAGCTCCCATGGATTCAATTATCCCAAAGTAGTTGACACTGAAATTTATACATCTAGTCTGAATATCTCTCCTGAGTTCCTGTTCCAAATTACCAAATGCTGACTAGATATCTCCAAGTGGATGTCTCGTAGGAACATCAGAGTCAATAAACATAAAACATAACTTATATTTTCCCCTAAATCCATACCTTTTTTAAACTTCCCTAATATCTTGAAGATCCACCCATCCTTTCAGTCCCCCAGTTTGAGGCCCCAGTATCATCCTTGACTCATCCTCATCATCTTCATATTGAATTAGTTGTCAAGTTTTGTCATTTCTAGCTTTACAACTTCTCTTATATCTGTGTCCTTATCTTTGCTTACTTAGCTCTCTGCTGTAGTTTTAAAAATACAGAAAATTACTCATTAATGACTTGGAAGTAATTCCTGAGCCAGCTACAGTCAAACTTGTTCAAGCAAAGATCAAAATTAATACAAAGCTATAAAAAGAATGAATTGAAAAAATAGATGGCAGAGAATTAAAAGAACTACAGAATGACTTATTTAAACACATTCTAAATGCTGAAAAATGGAAACTGGATAGAAGAAAGGCTATGAATGCCAATTATAATAATTTTGTATAGGAATTTACATGATGTAAATCAATCACCATAATAAGGAGTCCTAAAGAATTTAGTGGTTAATCATTTTAGAGGCAAATATATGATTTCCTTGCTAAGTAGAGAGGTAAGTCAGGAAAAGGTAACACCAATTTAGTACTATCAGATCATAGATTTAGTGCCTTAGATTTCATCTCATCCAAACCCCTTGTTTTACAGATCACGAAATTGAGACCTGAAGAATTTAAGTGACTTGATACTAAGGTCACATAGGTAGCAAGTGACAGAGGTTGGATATAAACCCAGGTCCTTTGACTGCAAAGTCAGAAATTTTTCAGTGTAGGATCATATCACAATATAGCAAGAAACAATGGAGGGAAAAAAATTAGAGCTTGGTGAATCATTCAAGGATATTTAAGGATTTCCTCTAGAGGATGAGGTCCTTGGGTGTTCCTGTCTATGGATGACATTGTGCTGGTTGCGTTAAGCTCCAGAACCTCAGAGGATCTCCTAAATGAAATCCATAATCTGACAAAAGCATTTGGCCTACCTGTCCACAGAAAACACAATTCAAGAGAATGAAGGATGCCTGCAGTCCAGAGCTGGGGTGGAGAACCTGTGAAGGCCACATATGGTCCTCTAGGTTCTCAAGTGTGGCCCTTTGACTGAATCCAAACCTCACAGAACAAATCCCCTTATTAAAAGGATTTGTTTTGTAAAACTTGGACTCAATCAAAAGGCTGCACCCAAGGACTTAGAAGGCTACATGTGGCCTCTAGGCCACAGGTTCCCCACCCGTGGTCTAGACTCTAGATTCTGATATAAAGTTAAATGGATGACTTGTAAAGCTCATCCATCAGTATATGAGAGGTGTTCTAAAAGTCTTAGTCCAATTTTAAGCTATTCAAAATTAAAGCTGCATGTGATAAAACTATTAAATCTGCATATATTTATAGAAACACTATACGTATACAATGAGCTGGGCATAAACTAGAATGGGAAGAAGACAACAGACTAAATTGTCTTTGGAAAATTGAAATTTTTTAAAAATAGATTTTTGTTGATATCTTTTATTTATATATCATGTAAGTTTCCCCCTGTATCCCTCCTTTTCCCAGAGAGTCATCCCTTATAACAAACAAAAAATTTAAAAGAAAAAGACAAAATACTGTTGGTTTTTATGGGTTTATTTTGTAGGCTGCACCTTTCCTGAAGCTATTAATTGTCCCAAGTGCTCTCTTGGGAATCTAGAAGCTCTTTTGCCTCATCAAGTGCTAATTCAGTTTTTTTTTTTTCATTTACAATATTTATTCAAAGATGTTTGGATTCATTTACATAATCTGGAGACCATCTTCTCTCCTGTTATCAATATCTTCTCTGTTGATTTATTTGCTTGTGCTCAAGGTTTTTAACTGAGTTCTCTTCACCTTAAGAGCTTTAGTAATTTCAGATTTTTTTCCCCTTATATTTCTCGATTACTCACTTTCTGATTCTTCTCCCTTTGATGGAAGATCCTCCAGAGCTGTGTCCCTTAAAACTCTCAGCCTCCACCTATTCTGAGGAATTTACTTTTCATTAGCCTCAATCTCTGCCTCAAGTGACTTCTTGTGGGGCAGAATCCTAAAGTCCAGTGTACCTCCTCCCCCACCACCACACGCTGGTACCTTGTCCCTGTTTCCTCTGTTCTTTAGTTCTCTAGTCGAGTGATGCTGTAGGGCAGCATGTTACCACTCCCAGCAAGAGGGTTGGGGGGAGGCATAGTTTGAGGTCTGCTGCTTGTGGCCACACACTGGGGAGGGGACGGGAGGGCACAACACGGCACAGCACAGTCAGAGAGTCCTGGAAGAGACTGAAGGAGCAGCAAGGAAATTGCCTAGTAGCCATTTTACCATTCTGCCTGAGCATGGAGACTGGTGGAGGAGGAAGTATTCAGTGAGCTCCTGAGGGATTAGCCTTCTTCATTATTAATTCATCAGGTTTTTATCTCATTAGATTTCTTGGTATTTTGGCCTGTGGAGAAGGCCACAGATTCTTTACCTCATGTACATAATTTTTATATTGAGAAATTTTGAAAGTTTGTGAGAATTGGAGAAAAAGTCTAATTTCCCATTTTGTTGGTTACATTATCCCCATCTATCAGGCCCTTACATTCTCAATTAGTGTATTTTCAATTCACACAAGGCTCTCCTTCCAAGGAACTCATGATTCATGTACTTGATATTTCATTTCTCAAAATTCTCATCAAGGAAGGGAATAAAGAGGTCAAGGAGGCTAGAACAGTTAGTTCCAGGTTCTATTTGACAGTGTCCACCATCACTGAGAGAGACTCAGTAAATTTAGGTTCTATACAGTAGAGCAGGACCATCTTCTTACTCAAAAGCTTGTCCATGATGCTGATTTCAATATCTTGCTTCACAGTACTGTCATATGAAGTCTAGGACAAGTCATGCAGTTTGAAGGCATCAAGGAAATCATGTAGACAATTTACCTCAGTCTTTCCATTCCTTTGCTAAAATGTTGGAACATATTTCTGATCATTCTTCTCTTTACAGAGGTAGTCAATATTGCCAAGTTTTTTTCATCATATTATAAGTTGCTTGATGCAGTTCAGTTTCTCTATGAGCCTTCTCTGTCACCTTTCTAGCTTGTGCTCTCAAATGCCAAGTTTGTTCAGCTGTGACCATCAGTTTATAGGTAGCATTTGCTCTGATGAATCCATCAGCCTTCTGTACCGGTTGGGCAAATGCTATTAGGTTGCTGGGGTCACATGTATCAAAGGCCTTGGTGAGAAGTACAAACATTGTATACAGACCTCTGTTCTGCTTCTGGCATTTCCCCTGCAGTTTCTGGGCAGCAAACACGATGTCGACTGCTCCTCGGCCCTTTCTGAAGCCACACTGACTCTCTGGTAGATGAACATCTTATAGGTGAAGGATCAGCCCATTAAAGAGGACTCTGGCAAGAATCTTGCCAGCAATGACTAAGGGAGAGAACCCCAATGTGATTGTCACACAGCAATCTATTTCCTTTACCTTTATAGAGATGGACAATGGAGGCATCCTTGAACTCCTTGGGGATAAGCTCCTCTTGCCGTAATAGGTATGACAGGGGACTCAACAAGCTCAGGCTGGCAGAACTTGGATCCCTCTACATAGGTGAAGGCGGGGAGGGGCTGGCTTCTTTTTCCTGCTGTTCCCCAACTCTCCCTATGTTCTGTTCCACAATCAGCACCTCAGCTGCCATGACCCAGATAAGCCTTAAACCTTTGCTCCAACAATCTCTTTCATATAGTTATTAATCGTTTCAATTCTTTTTTAGAGAACTCTTTGTTCATATCCTTTGACCAATTGTCTATTGCAAAGTGACTTTTGGTCATGTGTATTTCTGTTGGTTATTTATATATCTTGGATACCAAACCCTTATCAGAAATATTTAAAACAAAGATTTTTCCTACCTAAGGCCACAGCCTCTCTTAGCCTAGATTTATTCATTTTGTTTCTGTAAAATTTTCATTCGATCAAAATTATTAACTAATCTTTCATAATTGCTTCTATCCCTTGTTTGGCATAGATTTTATCTCCTACTCATAGCTGTGAAAGGTATATAATCCACTTCTCTTCTATTTTTATGGTATGATCTCTAATATTTAGGTTGCATATATCTATTTTTAATTTTTATGGAATATGGTATAAAATATTGGTCTAAGCCTAATTTCTGTAAGAATGTTTTCCAGTTTTCTCAGTTCTTTTTTTCATTAGTTTTTGTTGACATCTTCTGTTTCTTACATCATTATAGTTACCCCAAATATCCTTCCCCCAACTCCTCCCAGAGAGCCATCTTATATAACAAATAGTATTTTTAGATAGGAAAAAAGTCAGCACAACTAATCAATACATCGAAAAAGTCAGAAAACATGTGCATTATGTAACCCCTATGAACTTCTCACTTCCATGAAGGAGTAGAGTGGCTTGGGAATGTCCTCCCTTACCTCTTCATTTGAGTCTTGCTGGGTCCTTGTAACTTGGTTACATTTGCTTTTGACTTTTGATGTTGTAGTTCTTTCCATTTACATTGTAGTTACTGAGTATATTGTTTTCTTGGTTTGGCTTACTTCACTTGGTATCAGATCATCTAGATCTTTCCATGCTCTTCTGTATACATCACACATATTATTTCTTGCAGCACAATAAAATTCCATTACATTTATGTACCACAATTTGGCAATTGATGGGCAACTACTTTGTTTCTAATTCTGGAAATGTTACAAAAAGTGCTTCTATAAATATGACTTTCTCAGGATAATAAGTCCAGAAAGGGAGTCTCTGGTTCATTTTATTTGCATAATTCCAAATTGCTTTCCAAAATAGTTATACCACTTCATAGCTCTACCAACAATGTATTAGTGTGCCTATTATTCCACAATCTTCCCAATATTAATTATTGCCATTTTTTGTCAGGTTTTCCAGTTTGCAGAGTATAAGGTAAAACCTGAGGGTTGTTCTGATTTGCATTTCCCTTAGAGTGGTTTAGAGCATTCTTTCATCGGTTGTGAATGAAATTCTTTTGAGAATTGTTTATTGATATCCTTTGACCACTTATCTATTGGCAAATGGCAATTAGCTTTAGATACATGTACATATAATATATACATATGCATGTGTGTGTGTGTGTGTGTGTGTGTTCTTCTGTGAATCCATCAGGACTGGAAGTTTTTTCCTTTGGTAGTTCTTTAATGCCTAGATTTATTTGTTTTCGTGAGGTTGGATTATTTAAGGTTATCTATCTGGTCTTTTGATCAATTTTACTAGTCTTTTTAAAAAAATCAGTTTTTAGTTTTACTTATCATTTCTCTTGGGTTTTTGTTTCCAGTTTATCTATTTCTTCTCTAATTTTTAATATCTCTATGCTAACTTTGGGTGTGCTTATTTCTTGGCTTTCTGATTTTTTTATGATTTTCATTTACACAGTTATTAATTGTTTCTATGATTTGTTCTTTGACTCACTCATTATTTAAGATTTCATTGTTAAGTCTCCATTTGGGTCTATATCTTTTATTTGTAGTCCCTGAACCAACTGCTATTTTATTTGTGTTATGGTCTATAAAGGATATATTAACTATTTGTGCCCTTTTACGTTTATTTGCAATATCTCTGTGCCCTAGTATGTGGTCAATTTTTGTAAAACTTCCATGTGATAATGAGAAGTATGTATATTCTTTTGCTGTGCCATTTAGAAGATGCTTTAAGTCTTTTTAACTCTCATTTCTCCAGTGATAAGTTCCACATTTTTCTTTTTGTTTATCTTTCTGTTAGACTTACCCAAAACTGAGAGATGGATGTTGAAGTCTTCTGTCATTGTTATGTTACGGTGTATGTCTTCTCATAGCTCAAATAATATTTACTTTGTGAAACTGGATGCTAAGGCTTTTAGAGCATATAAGTTTATTACTAATATTGGTTTATTGTCTATGGTGCCTTTCAATCTAATATGGTTTTTTTTCAGTTCATCCTTTTTAATTTTTTAAATGTTTGTTTTTTCTTTGTCAGGTAGCATGACCGTAACCTTTTTGTTTTATTTACTTGATGAATAGTGAATTTTTTCCGTCCCCTCAGATTTACTTTATGTATATCTTTGGTTTTTTAAACATGTTTCTTGTAAGCAACAGATTGTAGCATTGTATTTCCTTATCCAATCTGTGCCTCATTTTCATTTTAGTGGATCATTTAATCTATTCATATTTAAAGTTATGAAAGTTAGGTTTATATTTTCCATCTGTATCTAATATCATATTTTTGAAATTATGATAATTTTCCTCTTCTGCTGTAAACACAGTACTATGTTCCTTCAGTTGCTTTATCTTAATTGTTTTTAAAATAGCCTTGTTCCCACTGGATCTTGTCCTCCTACTCTCAATATCTTCCTTTCATTTGTTATCTCTTTGCATTTGAGGTTTCATTCATTAGTTCCTTTTTCTTTTCTGCTTTTATTTGGTTATATAATTCTACACACACACACACACACACACACACACACACACACACACACACACAGATATATATATATATATATATCCTGTCCTGTTTACCTTTCCCATTCTCCCTTTATTCTTCAGTTCTCTGACTGGCAGTTCAGAGCTTTGCAACACTGTTTACCCCAACACCAGCAATTCAGAGCTATGGAATTGTGCCCTGCTTTTGCTCCTGAAGGGATGTCACTACCATGGTTGTCACAGCTTGAAAAAACTTTCACAGTTTGGAGCTGAGGTTTCCAGGGCACTGGAAAGAACTGGAAAGGAATGACTCAATCATTTGGTGGGTTTTGTTGTAAACTGTGTTGGGTCCTTGGGTCTACTAGTGCAGCCTCACTATTAGTAGCATGGGAGATGAGGAAGAGGGGCTGACTGACTTCACGGTCAGTGAGCATCAATTCATGGGTTTGGAGTTTTCTTTTTTTTTTTTTTAAAGCTTTTGGATTCTGGTTATCTTAGACCATAAAAACAACTGCTATTGCTTTATCTTTAGTAAATGAGATGTTTGAGAGGTTATTGGGATAAGAGAAAATGTCTAGTTCTCCATCTTGTTGCTCATTTGACCTGGAAATCTTCTCAATAGTTCTTATAGAAGGAGTCTTTCATAAGAAGCTTGCATTTCATATTTATTAAATACTTGATCATCTTCAGTGTATTTATAATGACCTTCTAACTATCACCCTAACCAAACAACCATGTTTTTAACACCAATATTCTTTTTGTGATGTTGCATGGCAGTAAGCCACGAAATACTGAAGCTGAACATCACCCAAAGGGGAAAAGAGAGGCACATGGTAGGTGTGAGAAGGCTGCAACCTTTTTTTAGAAGGAATTATGGAGAAGTGTTAGAAAAGATGTTACCCAGAAATTCCAGACACAATGGTTTGGGTTCATGGTCAGAGTGAACATAATTGATAGATAGTCTTCAGGCTCCATTAGTATCTTTATGATGTCAACAGAACTTAAGAAAGATCCCCAGCAGATTGGATAGATCTCCTTTGACAAACATGATGAGATATGAATAAGAATAATATGGTAAAAGTGGGTAGGGATCTGCATTGTTGGAGGTATCACCTACATTGATGAGGTCACAGATTTATTTTGAGTATGCTTTGTATTTACTTATAATATCTATGGACATGTTAGATCTCCTCAGTAGAATATAAGCTTCTTGAGGACAGGGTCTATTTTATTTTCATATCTTCTGTACCTTGTGCCTTGAACATAGTAGGCACTTGATAAATGCTTTTAAATTGAATAATATGGAAAATGAGTCTATATGTTGAGGGGGGAGGTCATATAGGGGAATATACATTTAATCAAGATGACGGGCAATGACCCAGGATGCAGTGGATGATTCTGGAATCTTTGATGTCTAACCAAGCTCCAAGTGCTCAACAGCACCTGCTTCAGCTGCCTTCATGACTGTTGGAACAAATTGTTCTTATCTGCCCATTGTGCTGGGGGAAGTCTTCACATGCTTGGGGTAGATAACCCCCTAACTGACCAATGGGTTTCAGACCCCTTGGTTTTCCTCAACCTGGTTTAGGCCGTCTGCTGAAATGGTTTACCTGGATGTAGCTTCTGTGCATGTTACAGCTTCTTGGAGCCACAGGTGAGAGTTGAGTGAATCAGGTGGACACCAAAGGTGGAAAGCAGCCCTGAAAAGGGCTCTACAGCCCTTGCACTAGAGGTACTAACTATTCTTCCCTGAACACTCTGTAAGAGAGAGAGAGAAGAGAGGCTGATGTCTTTGCACAATTCTGCCTCACTTAAGTCCAATTTATGCACGAGTCAAAAGACACCCATACATTTTACCATTTTACCTGTCTCAAAGTCCTGTGGCGACGGCCAAGTGACAAAGCAGCAGGTACAGATACACTGGGAATTGTAGTCACAATCCTGAATACAGGTGGCCCAGGACACAGAATCATCTTACTTGACTGAAGTAGCAGTATGTTTTGGCAGCCTCTTGAGTGCCTGAGCAGATTTTTTAAAAGGACTGTACTGCTTACTTGCTGCGGTGAGGAGGAGGCTAGGACAAAGGTGCCTTAAAATTGGTCTGCTTCACCTAAGCCTTCCCTGCTTACCTCAACAGGCAGGGATCCTATCCTGTGGTCAAAACACACAAAAAATGTAAAGAAACCTGAGATGCACAAATTTAGAGATACCTCCACTCCAGATGTTCATATGGACTATTTGTGCCTGACCTATGGTAAAGCCTTCTGAACTCGTATTGGTCTGATCAGTCAGTCAGACACACTATACATTGACCCCAACTTAGCGATGTCATTTTTGGTCTTCTTCAAGAAGGAAGGACAACAACCAATTACATTTAATCATTCATTCAACAAACATTTATTGAGCAAAGTACTATGTGCCAGGCATTATGCAAAGTTCGATGGAAACAGACAAAAACCAAGCCACCCTTGCTTTCAAGGAACTTATTTTCTCCTAGGAAGGCAGCATGTACATAAAGTACATACAAATGGATACAGAGTTAATACAAAGTAATATGAGGTGGCAGAAGGGAGAGCAATAACAAGTTGAGAGATATGCTATAGGAAATGGCACGTAAGAATAATAATTGTAACAGCTAGCATTTGCATTGTGCTTTAAGGTTTGCAAGGAACATTACAAATATTTTCACATTTCTTCTTCACAGTAACCCTGGGAAGTAGATAATATTAACACTTCCATTTTACAGATGAGGAAACAGAGGCAGACAAAGGTTAAGTGATTTACCCAAGGTCATGTAGCAATTATCTGTGGCTAGACTTGAACTCAAGTTGTCTTGACTCCAGGCCAGTGCTCTATCTACCTCACCACTTAGCTGCTTTCTAAGGAAGACAGGAATTCCAAATGAGGGATGGGAAGAGAATTCTAGGAATGGAGGGAAGCCTATACAAAAGCACAAAAGGCAAAAGATGGAATATTCTGTATGAGAAACAGCAAATGGGGCCATTTTGGCTGGGCAGCAGAGTGGATGAGGGGAAGTGATATGAATTCAACCTGGAAGTACAGATTGGAGTCAGATTGGGAAGGGCTTTAAATGCCACACATAATAGGTTTGATCCTAAAGACAAAGGGTTGGACTTCTTGAACAAGCGAGTGATGTGGTTAAACCAAGCCAAAGGTAGGGAAATACTATAGGCTATGATGTTGTCCAGTTCTTTGGTGATATCTGAATCTTCGTGACCTCATGGATTTGTCCAGGGGATTTTCTTGACAAAGATACTGGAGGGGTTTGCCACTTTCTTCTTCAACATGTCCCCATTTTACAGATGAGGAGCTGAGGCAAATTTGGGTTAAGTGACTTACTCAAGGTCACACAGCTAGTAAATGCCTGAGGTCACATTTGAACTCAGGTCTCCCTGACTCCAGGACTAGTGCTCTATCCACTGCACCACCTAGCTGCCCATATTTGCTGCCCATTAAAGAGTAGCTGGAATCTACAGTCATGATAAGGAGACCAATTGATCTGCCTGTCTATCAGAGACATTATTCCCCACCTTTTCCAACTGAATACTAGTAATAGTTGCCTCGTAGCAAAGTGGCTTACCCAGCAGAGTATGGAAGCCACTCTCCAGCAGCTGCCTAGCCCAGTGCAGTAGCAACAGAAGCTAATGAGGAATAAGCACTCTACTGAGTGACCTGCCAGGTCCTTAGCAACATGTAGCCTGGAAAGTAATAATTATAATAAATAAGTGAATGATAATGATAATGATAATAATGCAGCTACCATTTACATGGCATCTACTGTGTGTCAGGCACTATTCTAAGCGCTTCGCAAGTACTATCTTATTTGATCCTCAAAACAACAACCCTGGGAAGTAGTTGCTCTTATTATCCTCATTTTGTGGATAAGGAAACTGAGGCAAACAGAAGTTAAGTGACTTGACCAGGGTTACACAGCTAGTAAGTGTCTGAGGTGGCATCTGAACTCAGGTTTTCCTGAGTACTCTATCCAGTACTCTATCCAGTATACCACCTAACTGCCTTTACTGAGTTTTAATTTAAGAATATCACTGCAGTGATAACACACCAGTAACACAAAATAACCACCAAGTGACCTGCTCTGCCCAATCCAGCAAAAGATTGGTCCATTCTATCAAGATAGTATACCTTGGGAGGTAAAAACTCAGGTAGTGCTGTGGAGGCTGAACTTCACTGTGCCCTGTGAAGAGCCAGTCTAGCTGAAAGAGAGAAGCAACTCATAGTGAGGGTCTAGAGAGAGGGAGGGATCAAGTTTCAAAGTTGGCATTTATCTTAGCCATTAGTCTTCTCTATGAGTGTGCCTCTTTGCCATTACACTAGAAATTCATGCCCACTCTTCTCCCCTCCTTGTGGATTCTGGGTATATTTGTGGGAGATTGGGATTTGTGAGCCAGCATTTATGAGGATATTCACCTACAGGGTTACCCCTAGAATTCTAGGAATAGTAACAGTCATTGACACCTCTGGGGACCCAACCTCCTAATAGCAGTGTGTTGGGCAAGTGAGGCTAGAAGGGGCATTATATTTATATATATGTTACAGAAAATGTGTCTACTAAGTCTTATTGCTATTTTAAGTTATTAAACTTGAAATTTATTAATTTCTTAAATTAATTACTTAAACTTGGAAATTATTAAATTTTAAGCTATTAAACTTGAAACTGCACTAAGATTTTTGAGATACTCTATATTTATGGATGAGCTCTATAGATTGCACATCTAACTGTATGTCATAAGGTGGACAATTGGCATTTTTCATCCACTTTATTTTCCCTCTTTGAACAGTTAAGACAAAGTCTTTTGAATAATTATGGATCTCATCCAGGAAGCTCTACAATGTTCCAGAGCTAGATGCAACCAGTATGATATAATCTAGATAGGAATATCTGGATAACCCATCCAGTTGGAAAAGGTAATCCTTTTTCCACTTTGTAATCTGAGATGGACCCTGCTGGAACTTCTTTATGCCCACCTGGAACAGTGGACCTCTAGACTCAGACTTCCAGAAATCAAGTCAATCCATAGGAGGCATCCTGTTGAAAGAAAGCCATTTTGATCGACTGAATCAAATGCTTTTCTTTAAATAATAATTTAAAAAATAAGCATCATGGAATTTTGTGTTTTCTATACTTTCCAATCAATTGTATGATGGTAAAGATGTAGTCCACTGTGAAATTTAGCAAAAGTCTGCCTCCATGCTAATATTCTCCACAAAGATTTCCTACATATGAGCATAGATTACTATCATAAAGATTTTATATAGATGGAAAAGTAGGAATACAGATTTATAGTATCTGATGTCCTCTTGGATGCCTTTTGGGAGGGGGGAATATTAATAAAATCTGAATTTTTCCCATGTCTTTTTTATCTTCCCCTGTTTAATACACATTGATTGCTAATTCATAATTATGTCATATCCAACACAGATCTCCTCTATGTATACTTAGTTTAATCCATCTTCCTAATTTTGATCTTCTTATTCTCTTTATATGCACATCGGGATCTATAATGCTTAAGTATGGTGACTCATAAAAAAAACAAACTTTGCTTTTGTTTTTTAAAAATATCTGCAGATATTTTCCATCTTTCTTCTGTTTGTTATTCTTCTACTGCTTTCATCCTTAAATAGCTTCAAGCTGACTTTATTAAACTGGGTCTCTTATAAAGCTTTCCTTAAGCTGGTGTTTTGTTCCAAAGCTCCTCTCTTTGTTTTATGGGTGATGCTCCTCATGGTCTTCCACCATGCTGCTTTTTTTTTTTTTATTACTGAAACTTAAATACAAAATAAGAAAAGAAAAAAAGCATGTTGTGCACACAGAATGTAAGAGAAGATTCAAAATACATAGCAATAATTTCCATTTCAAGAAAACCTATATAATAAATACTATGCATTATGTTGAGTCGTCCATCTTTTCTTTGCTTCCTTATAAGTTTTCTTTTGTTCTCTGCTGTGCACTTTTTACTTTGTTCTTTTTTCCCCTGAAGTGTAGATATATTTATGTATAGATATAGATACATAGGTACATATTTACATATATACAGACACACATATGTAGACACGAACTTTCCCTAACAAATTCTACTTCTGATCTTTGTTTTTGTTTGTGCGTATCACTTATTTCCTTTCCCTCCTAACTCCTTTACTTCTACCACTGCTTTGCCTTCCTATTACTTAACCAAACTCCCCCCACAAGGATCCCTCCCTTATCCTCCCATTCCCATAAATCTATACACTTGTTTATACCCCTATTCCCTCTCCCTCCCCTCTAAAGATCCCTCCCTTGTCCCCCAATTTTCATTAATTTTAATATTCTTCTATTCCCCCCCCTTTTAACCTATTCCCTCATCCTCCCCTCTAGAGATCCCTCCCTTAGACTCTCCCCCTTATCCCCTTGGTGTTTTCTTTCTTTCTGAATTTAGAAGACTTTTATACTCTTCTAAATATATATGTATTGCTCCCTCTTAAACCCATTCCTGATGAAAGTAGGTTTCCAGAACTAACAACCCTCCTTTCCTATCTAATTCCTGTGTCGATTCTTCCTCTCATACCTCGTTTGTATAGGATAATTACTCTTTTTAGCTATTCCTAAATGGTTTTACTTTTTAAAGTCATATCATACTCAGCTCTACACCAATCTTTCTTATGAACTACCTAGTTACTAATAACAATCTTAGACATAGGTTTTACGTTTTACATACATAAAAAGTAAACCGTCTGTCTTTATTGAGTCCCTTGTAGTTGGTCTTTGATGTGTACCTTATATTTATCTTGGCTCCCGTATGCGAAATCTTCTATTAAGTTCTGTTCTGTTTTTTTCTTCTTTTTAAACAAAATCCTGAACGTCTGAGTTCATTAAATGTCCTTTTTTTTTTTTTTATTCAGGATTATGGTTACCTTTGCTGGGTATATTTTTGGCCAGAACCCTAATTCTTTTGATCTTTGATACATCATGTTCCAAGACCTGTAGTCTTTTAGTGTCGCCACTGGTAGATCTTGTGTGATTCTAATTGTGGCACCATCAGTTTTTTTTTTTTTCCTTGTTGCTCATAATATTTTATCCTTGAGGTGAGGGTTTCAGAATTTGACTTTAATATTCCTGTGGGTTTTCCTCAAAGGATCTCTTTCAGGTGGTGATTGGTGGATTTTTTTTTTCTGTTTCTACTTTCCCCTCTTGTTCTAATGCTTCAGAACAATTTTCTTTAATTATTTCTTGTATTATTGTATCAATATTTCTTTTTTTATCACAGCTTTCAGGTAGTGTGATTATTTTTGTTTTCTCTTTTTTTTTTTGGGTAAGGCAATTGGGGTTAAGTGACTTACCCAAGGTCACACAGCTAGTACTGTTAAGTGTTTGGTCTGAGGCTGGATTTGAACTCAGGTCCTTCTGACTTCAGGGCCGGTGCTCTATCCACTGCAACACCTAGCTGCCCCATATGTTTTCTCTTTTTAATCTGTTCTCCAGATCAATTGTTTTTCTTATGAGATGTTTCGCATTTTCTTCTAATTTCATTCTTTATTATTTTGTTGTATTATTTCTTGATCTCTTATAACTTTGCTGGCTCCCCTTTGTTCAATTCTAATTTTCAAGGGGGTCATTTTCTTCCTTAAGATTCTGGATCTCTGGGACACCTAGGTGGCACAGTGGATAGAGCACTGGCTCTGAAGTCAGGAGGATCTGAGTTCAAATCCAGCCTCAGACCGAACACTTGACACTAGCTGTGTGACCCTGGGCAAGTCACTGAACCCCAACTGCCTTTAAAAAAAAGTGAAAGATTCTGGATCTCCTTTTCTAATTGATTTTCTTTTCTTAATCTTCTTGTTTTTCTTGGATTGTTCTTATTTATTTATTTATTTAGTTTTTCCTCAGTCTCTCTCATTTGATTTTTAAAGTCTTTTTTAAGTTCTTCTATGAATTCTTTTCGAGCATGTGACCATTTCATGTTACTCTTTGGGGTAGAAGAGGGTTTCTTTGCTTCAGTATCCTCTTCTGAGGCTATCCCTGGACTCTATTTCCATTAACCCCTCTAGTCCTGGGGTTTGGGGGATGGTGCCTCTGTCCTCAGATCCTCCTTCACTTCTCCCCTCTAGCCTGGAAGTGGAACCAAAGCCTCCAGTTTCCTGTATGTGCCCACAGCCAAAAGGGTCCCTGTCCCACTGCTTCTGCACTCACTAGGCATGTGCTGGTTCCTTCTCACCCCCACCTGGTCTGGTGTCCCTTGATCTTCCCAGCTCAGACACCTAATATTCCTCACTGTCTGGAGGTAAAAGTTCCTGTGGCTGAGGCCAAGACAGTTTCCCAATCCAGCTAATCCCCAGGGTTTGCCACTTGTTGTTTAAGTGACCTAGGATCTAGCCAGGAGGCATTTACTCTTCACAGGAACCAAACCTCATCCTGGAACTTTTCTTCTGATCTCCAATTGTCCCAGGATGACCCCTGTTCTGCCCCTACTCTTATTTATTTTTACCACTCTATGTTCACCCTGAGGTGCTATATCATCTCTTATGGGGGAAAATCTTGAGAATTTGGAATTTTCTGACCTATTTTGCCATCTTTCCAGAATCCTTTCTTCCACCATACTTTTTTAAAAATTTATTTTCAGTTTTCAATATTCACTTCCCTAAGATTTTGAGTTCTAAATTTTCTCTCCTTCCCACTTCTACCCCCACCTTCAGAAGGCGTACAATCCGATATAGGCTCTACATAGACATTCATGTTAAGCATATTTTCTCATTAGTCATGATATAAAGAGCAACTAGAACTAATGGGAGGAACCACAAAAATGAAGCAATACAACAAAACAACAAAGGAAAAAAAAAGCAAATAGTATGCTTCCATCTACATTCAGACTCCATATTTCTTTCTCTTGGTGTGGATAGCAATTTCCATCTTGAATCTTTTGGAGTTGTCTTAGATTCTTGTGTTGCTGTGAAGAGCCAAGTCTATCTAAGTTAATCATCCCATAATGTGGCTGTTATTGCATACGATGTTCTCCTTGCTCTGCTCATTTCACTCTGCATCAGTTCATGTAAATCTTTTGAAGTTTTTTTGAACTCTGCCTGCTCATCATTTCTTATAGCACAATAGTATTCCATTAAATTCATATACCATAACTTGTTCAGCTATTGCCCAATTGATGGGCATCCCCTCAATTTCCAATTCTTTGCCACCACATAAAGAGCTGCTATAAATACTTTTTGTACATGTGGATCCTTTTCCCTTTTTTATGATCTCTTTGAGATACAGATCTAGAGTGGTATTGCTGGGTCAAAAGGTATGCACAATTTTATAACCCTTTGGGCATGGTTCTAAATTGTTCTCCAGAAAGGTCTGATCATTTCATAACTCCACCAACAATGTATTAGTGTTCCAATTTTCCCACATCTTTCTCCACCATTTATCATTGCCCTGTTTTGTCATGTTAGCCAATCTGATAGCTGTGATGTGGTACCTCAGAGTAATTTTGATTTGTATTTCAATAGTGATTTAGAAAATTTTTGCATATGACTATAGATAGCTTTAGTTTCTTCCTCTGAGAACTGCCTGTTCATATCCTTTGACCATTTATGAATTGGGGAATGACTTATATTCTTATAAATTTGCTGCAGTTCTCTATATATTTTAGAAATGAGGCCTTTATCAGAGACACTGGTTGTAAAAATTCTTTCCCAGTTTTCTGCTTCCTTCCTAATCTTGGATGCATTGAATTTGTGCAAAAACTTTTTAATTTAATGTCATCAAAATTGTCCGTTTTGCATTTCAAAATGTTCTCTATCTCGTTTGGTCATAAATTCTTCCCTTCTCCATAGATCTGAAAGGTAAACTATTCCTTGCTCTTCTAATTTGCTTAGAGTATCAGTCTTTATATCTAAATCATGTATCCATTTTGACTTTATCGTGGTATAGGGCATAAGATGTTGATCTATGTCCAGTTTCTGCCATACATTTTTCCAGTTTTCCCAGCAGTTTTTGCTAAATAGTGAGTTTTTATCCCAGAAGCTAGAGTTGTTGGATTTATCAAATAGTAGATTAGGATGGTCATTACTGTTGTGTCTTGTATACCTAACCTATTCCACTGTTCCACCATTCTGTTTCTTAGCCAGCACCAAGTAGTTTTGATGATTGCTACTTTATAATACAATTTAAGATCTGGTACAGCTAGGCCACCTTCTCTTGCATTTCTTTTCGTTTGTTCCGTTGATATTCTGGACTTTTTGTTCTTCCAGATGAATTTTGTTATTGTTTTTTTCCAGTTTCTTCCTCTAAAATTAGGTTTAAATTCTGAATTTTTCTGTTGGAGTATATTTTTGTTAATTTTCATTTATTTAGGTTGCTTTATTGGCAAAACTATCCCAATAATATCCTTTATTTCTTCTTCATGTGTTATGAATTTTTTTTGACACTGATAATTAGGCAATAGCAAAGAAACCCAACAACTTTAAAGAGGGAAACCATATTTTGCTTAAAAATAAAAACAAACTCGGGCAGCTAGATGGTGCAGTGGATAGAACACCAGCCTTGGATTCAGGAAAACCTGAGTTCAAATCTGGCCTCAGACACTTGACACTAGCTATGTGACCCTGGACAACTCACTTCATCCCATTGCCTTGGGAAAAAAAAAAGATAAAAACAAAACATATGTGCACTGGATGGTATAGCTTCTGAATACTGAAAGCAAAAACTAAATTACAAAGAGATAAAACTATAATAATATAGGTCCTTGGTACACCCCTATCAGGCTTAGATGTATCTAACAACAAAAAAAGGACTTAAATAAAATTTTAGAAAAATAAATATGATAGACCTCTGCCAATTATGACATGGAAATACAATGGAGTTTACATATTTCTCTACTATGCTACTGCTGTTCTCTACCATTTGCTACTATAAAAATTGATCATGTCTTGGCGACATAAAAATTTCACAAACAAATGCAGAAAAGTAGAAATATTAGGCATATCCTTTACTGACCACAATGCAACAAAAATTATACTACATAAAGGGCCACTGAAAACCAAATAAATTGGAGACTAAATAAATATTTAAAGAAATTAAAGAGCTAGTGGGCTAAAGAATAAATCAAAAAAGTGATAATTTCATTAAAGACAATGACAGCAATGAGACAGCACACACTCAAAGCAATCCTTAGGAAAATTTGTATCTCTAAACATTTTTTTTTTTTTTAAACAGAAAGGGAAAAGAACAGATCAGTGAATTGGGAGTGCAATCAAAATACTAGGGGGAAAATTGACCTAATTAATCACTAAAATAGTGAAAATGAAGATTTACAAAATTTAAAATAAAATGAAAACATTGAATAAGACTAGCTCTTTAAAAAAAAAATAGAAAAACCATTAGCTGATTTGATTATTCTGTAAGTTCATGCATTCTTACATAACTAAAATGGGTTAAATGATTTTAAATATCTAAATACCAGGAATAAGCAACACTTGTCTGTACACATCTAAACCCCGAAAGTATCCAGAAGTGACATTCCAGGATGTGCAACAGTAGAGAAAAGATAAATAGAAAAACCATTACTGTGGAGGGAAGTGTGGTATATTAAGAGGGCTGAACTTGAAGTCAGAAAAGAGTTAAGTTATAATCTCCCTTAGGCACTTAACATAGTATTGGGCAATTCCCTTTACCTCTCTGGGTCCTTATCTGTAAAATGAAGAGATTGGACTCTATGGTTCCAAAGATCTCTTCTAGTTCTAAATCTATGATTCTATGATCTCCAACAACTGCAACAGTACAATAGTGACTTCTCTGTTTTAAGTATTATATAATCCAGTGATCTCTCTATAATCGTGTTAGATTTAAAACTCATCTCTTTGCTATATGTAAATGACTAAGGAATGCCCAGTTTAGGATAATCCATCTCTACTAGTTGTAAGTGAAATTTACTTAGCCATCTATGTATCACATCAATAAGACAGCCAAATAAATATGAGCAGTCTACACTGCAACTCACTATCAACCTTGATATATTATGGGCTTGAAAAGTGGTTAACTAATAAATTGAAGTACTAAAATATATCAAATGACAAGTATGTCAAATATAGTATATTAAAGTAAAAATGTAGAACACAAAGACTTTTAAAAAATTTAGTTGTGGTGATGGAAGGGACCAGTTTGTTACAAAACATTCTGCCCATTTTTCTGGCTATCAGCAGCTATTCAGAATGTTCTCTCTCTTGTCCTCTGAAATCAGTGAGCCCTTTCTAAAAGAACAGTTAATACAGTTAACAGTTGTTTGATTGCGGGCAGCCAGCAGGTGACTTAGACCAATAATTTCTCTGCCCATTTCTTTAAGTAAACTAGTGATGGGAACTGACCAGGGACTGATAAGGAAACTGTGGAAATGAGCAAGATCATAGTTGTGAAGTCATAACAGTCGACATTTAGATAGCTTTTTTTTCCCCTCTCACAGTCAAATAGTATTTATTAAGCTCTTTGCCAAGCCCTGGGGTACAAAGAAAGGCAGGACTCTCAAGGAGCCCACAGTCTAAGATACACACACATGATCTTACCTAATCATCACAACTCTGACAGAGGTAGCCTGTAGTAAAGGGCCACATAACCCTGCACATGTTTTCACCTGTCCGTGCCCTGGGAGGCTCTCTTAAGATTATATATTAGCAATCTGCATTGCCCAAATTCCTCACACTGATGAAATCAAAGATTCATACCCAAAACAACAAAAACGTAAATCCTGTGAAGTATTATTAATGGTACAAATACAAAAACACAATTAAAAACCTATGCTGAAGGTCTCAAATGCTCATTATTTCTATTAAACTTGTTTTACATATGTGATTTTCTTTAAAATGGAAATGTGGAAAATTTACGAAGGCTTTAATCACTTGTCAACCTGAACCATTTCTAAGAAAATAGCAACAAAAGGCTCTCTAGATATCTTTGCTGTTTCATTATTTATATGATTTTACGGTTCACAAAGTATTTTGTGTTACCTTACTTGATCCTCACAATGGTCCTGTGAAACAGGCACTATTTTTCCATTTTATAAATGAGGAAACCAAGGCCCACAAAGGCACTATCACCCCAGAGTCACATAATTCCTAAGTATATGAGGTGAGATTCAAACCCAATTATCCTGGCTCAAGTACAATTATCCACTGTTATAAAAATCCTACAAAAACAAACCTCCCCCCTGCCCCCCGACATTCTGTACTTTATGCTTTCCAAAATGGTTTTCCTAATGGTTAGCTTTGATCATATCAAAAAACTTTCAGGGACTATTGGCTAAAATACAAACTCCACAGTGTGCCATCATCTTTTCAGCCTTAATTTACATTATTCATGTTGCATCCTAGTTTCAGCCAAATCAGATTATGAACTACAACTTAATTTTGTTCTGTATTCTTCTATATTCTTCCATCTCCATGCATTTGTACAACTTGTTCCTATACACAGAACTTGGGCACTCAACATTTCAGTCTATTGCAATTCTTTTTTTTTTAACCCATACCTAGTGCCACATCTGGATGCAGCTTTCACTATTTCTGCCAGCTGAAAGAAATTTCTGCCTTGTTTATACTTCTTTCCTCTATCCCAAATGTCCATTTATAACTAAGGAGAAGAGAGCCATCAGACACTTCTTACTGTGAGTTCCTTATACCAATGAAATCACAGTTTGGGTTGAAAATACATACTAAGAAAAAACTTCCTGAAGGACAAACTAATTTTTTATATTTGAATCCCATTTTGCAATGCCTTACATGGTAAGTTTACATACATACATACATACATACAAGTATATATTCTGTGAAGTTTGGATTCAGTCAGAGGGCCACATTTGAAGACTTACCTGGCCCCATGTGGCCTCAAGGCCACAGGTTCTCCAGCCCTGGTTTACAGGATTGAAATCTAGGTCTCACTAGACAATTTAAAGCACACAGGAAATTCACTCTCTGGTAGTAGCACACAGTGAATTATGGTCTTTAAATTCAGATTCCCATAAATAGCACGACAATTTGTGATGTTAAGTCTGACCACTAGGTAGGTGTCAAACGAAATCTAGTGAGGATATCCACACTCCTGGGAATTCTCACATTAAAGAGAAATATTTACTTTAACACTGAATGCATGGGACTTCTCCCACAGAATTAAAATTAAGCATAAAATGGACTTTTGAGATTAAAACATTATAGTATATGAAAAGGTTTATAATGACAAAAAGGCAGTTCAGTAGAAAGAAGAGGCACTACTAAATAGCTTAGAAAAACAAGTTTTCTATTTATTTAAAAATAGGTTTGTAGTTACTACATTGCAGTGACAGGAATTCTTACACATACATTCTAGTTTGTATAAAAGGATTCAAAGAATTATGCATCAAAACTAACATAGAAAGTGTCCACATAACAGTAAAGAAAGGTCCAATCAGTATGTACAAAAAGAAAGGGCACTGTTATCCTGTTGTGATACTGCAGGTTATAACAACATGATGTTCCAGGTTTCTGGAAGAAAAAAACTGGATAAAGCTAAAGAATTATCTTGTTTTGAAACCGTATGGTATTTATTACATACAACAGATTTAACATTGTATTCTGTACAAAATAAGTGTATTTTAAATCTGAAAATGTGTCAGTTTTCAAAATTAACCCTCTAGGTCACTTTCTTAAAATTGAGCTACATTCTACACATATCTAAATATCTTAAGTGACAGGATTTATATTTTTCTAAAAGATCTTTAATAAGATCCCTGTCTTGGTTTGCAGTTTTAATATGGTCCAAAAATGTAACTTTTATTTGTCTCATACTCTACAGCATACCATACTGGTAAATCAACATGCACAACCTTACATAGAACATAGCATGTATGTGCACGTGCCTTATATGCATGTATACAAGGTGGACATTGATATACCATTCAAAACCTAACTTCTTAGTTCTTTAAATGTAGAAATTCATTGTACAATATCACCACCCACCATCATGTATTTGGTTTGTGCCATATAAGGTTAATTTCCTGATGTGTTTATCTGCATCAAAAATAATTACAAAGTAGAGCTATCAGCTATCCAAATGAAACCCCAAAACTATATAGCTCAGATCATTTATAACTATTGTATTTTTATTGCAGTGTGTACAAATTAATCTCTGGAGCTCCAAAACTGGTACTTGTAGCTTTCAGACATTATTTTACCTTTTTTATGATAATAAGCAAAACTAACTTTCTTCACTGGGAGTGTTTAAGAGTATTTAGTATAGTTAGTAGTTAACAATTCTTCTCATAGCAAATGAAAGATTATAGAATTTAAATGACCTAAAAATGAAACCAAAAACAAAAAACCCCAAAGTTTGAATGTTTATTGAAAATACAAAACCAAAATTTCAGATAAGGAAATAAAAATGCAGTAATTTGCAACCTTGGTAGAAATAATATTCAGATTTGGGGCCATTCCTAGAGCACAAAGTCCTTTCCTTGCTACAATGTGCATAAATGTTAAAATATGTAGAGAAACTAAGCAGAAAATGCATAGCCCTTTAATCAATTGAGTATCTCAGTCCCCCCCAACTAATTATAAAACACTGCTAGGTATTATGAAAAATATAAGATACAAATTAAGAATTACTTAAACATCAAATTTCAACAGGTAGTAAACAGAAAATAAGACTGTTTCCAGCTGAAGTTTGAGCGGGTATGAGCAAAGTATATGTCATGGAATGTTGTTAGAATTGAAGCAACTGCAAAGCTTGGATGTGCTAGTTTAGTCTACATATAATAATCTTCAAAAAACTGCTGACATCCAACAAGCTAAAATTGGTATTTGAATACATTTGTACAGTAACAGTGTATTGACTGGTCTACTGCACCATACAGACAAGTGACAGTTCTAGAAGTTAACATACATGCGGCATGAGGGTCCTTTTGTCAGTCAATAATATATCTTACATAATTCATTTCCTAGTAATACTAAATTCAGTCAATCCCATCTTTTAAAGTATGCCAAAACCCAATCCCAAATTGTACAAATAAAATGTACACAAATATTTCATACAGTCATTCAAATCACATTTAAAGAGGAAGACAATTTGTAAAGATATAACTACTTGTCATAATATAATGACAATCAAACATTATTCTTTTCAGTTGCAATGAAATTGGATACTTAAATCAGTGGAAATAAATCTAATAAACTCTGGCCTCAGTTCATATTTACAGACAGAAAATAGTCTAAAACCACAATATCAGAGCTGAATGGATTTAGATTAATGAAACTACAAATCTACTGTGCCAGGTTATGAGGCCATAATTAAGATTTAATGTTTTAACTGCATATTTGCAACATTTATGTGTTTTGTAAAAAAAAAAAAAATCACTTTGGGACAAATTTTTGTGAGTTATGTTTTAGGTAACTGAAAATACAGATGGCTTTTATATATTACATGCACACAACAAGTAAGAGTTTATGAAAATTATTCCAACAAATGAGATTATTTTATTGCTCATGTAGAACAACTTGGTGTGTGTGTGTGTGTGTGTGTGTGTGTGTGTGTGAGTGTGACCACACAAAGAATTGGTATCAATGTCTCAGGACATTTTCCTAAACAGAAAACACACAAAAGAAGGTAAGGACTTAAAGCTTTTGAACTAAACCTTTGCAACACAGTGAAGCTAAATTATAAAAATATAAAATTTAAATATATCTTGTTTTACTAATAAAAATTTGAAAGTGTTTCAATTAAAAAGAACCTGACCCAAATAATTCATGATTCATAAAGAAACCAGTGTCTAGTAAAACTGTAAGCTTAAGGTCATAAATATACAGTGTTTGCAGAACAGAAAGAATTATGTGCTGCAGATAAGACCTTAAATACTCATTTCTTTGCTCAAGAGTTAGAATCATCCCACACACTGTACTAGAAGTGTTATTATACTCTCCAAGATGGTATATGGGTCCTTCTTGTCAATTCATAGCTTTAAACTGTACACACCATAAAAATATATATGTATATCTGTATATATTTTTACAGAAGATGAATTTTTAGATGAATGCTATTGTTCTTAACACAATGCAGATAACATCAGGAAATTACATATCTGATATTGATTGCCTTCAAAAGCAATGAGATCTTTTAAATTAATCATTGTTAAAGGTCAAACACACACTTCATTATTTTTAATGGTATAACTGAAAGACTGCATTTTACTGTACAACCAAGCAAGCCTTCCACCTTCTGCATTATGAATGATTTAGCCACTGAACTTTAACTGAATAGTTAAATAACCGTTAGAAAAAATAAATATACAAAGATACCTGCAAAGTTTTCAAATTAGTTTTTTCCCCAAAATGTAAAATCATAGCAATCCAGTCAAAATTTGGAAAATGGTTTACTTAATTTTACGTGAGGATTTTTTTGCACAAATCTAAGCATAAACAACCTAAAAAATCCAAATGCATCAACTATTATTTTTCTTTAGAATAATTAAATGATAGCTAATACTTAACATAACCAGAACATATGAAGATTGCTATGCAATTTAATTTGGCAACATTCAATTTAAAGACCTTTATTCTTCTACAGCTGGGTTATGATAATACATTGTTTCCTAATCCCATTTCAAAAATGTAGTATCTGAAATTTTTGGTTACATTTTTGTACCATACCAGTCCTCAGAAAATACTACATCCTTTAAATTTTTCTTGTAATGGACATTTTTTGAACAGAAATGGTATTTTAAGTTGGTTTTTAAGGTATAAAATAACTAAATGTACCATAAACAAATAAATAACTGCTTTCCTTTTCCATAGCAGTACATATAGCAATACATTCCCCTAAGTCATATAGTTATCATTTACAATAGACAACTTAATTTTACTAAAGATGCAACAACAACAAAAAAAAATAGAATACAAGGCACAATCATTAAATGGAATTTTTCTTTAGGGTGTATATTGACTTTATCAGCGTGATAAGGATACCGTAAAAAGTGCAGAAAAAACACAATGTGCAATGAGACCACTGTATAAAACATGATTGCATAAAAAGTGATTTGGCCTATTTTAACCTTTATAATTGAAAATAACCAATCTTCCTCTTAAAATTAAACTATAAAGTATGACATTTTGAAATTATTTTTATTCTAGTGCTATTTAAAAAATCCTGAAAAGAATTTTACCTGGGTAATATTGTATACGCATGTGTTTGTATATATATTTTTATATAACCATCTATCAATATATACACATACACATACAGACACATTTCTTTGTAAGTCATTTTAGCCTAGCAAATGTCTAAACTGGTAGAAATGATATTAATCCAGATCAAGTAAACAGCAAATCCCATACCTTTCCTTTAATTTCCTTGAATCCTTTAACCACTTAAATATTTTGTCTAAAACATCTCTGTCAAAGGACTCCCACCAGTGCATTATTTTTAAGTACCAAAAGGATAAATCTTAGCACAATTTTAAGTAACTTGCTAATTAGAATAATATATAGCCTTTTTAACTGTTGAAAATTGTATGCTGTATGGAGAGTCAAAAATAGGCTTCCCACTGCACTGATGCTCAGTCTTTGGCACAATAAACAGAGATTTAGTGATTGATACAAGAATCAAGGTCTGAAAAATTAGACACCAGTCAAACTTTTTCCAATGTGGATATATTTTTTATAAGAACTTTTTTTTTCTAGGTTTGGCAGAAATGGGATAAAGCAAAGTCTGTTCTAAGCTTCTGTAGATGAATTTTCCATCATTACTGAAATTAAAGATTAGCAAAGTTTGGTAATTTTATATGTATCTTTACTGGAAACACAATTCTTAATTTACTGCCACTCTTTGCAACATTCTGTCTTCCTAGGAGACGACTTCTATAATTGATAGAAATGTACCTTGCTTGGTCAAAAATAAACATACATTGTAGCATGAAAAGTTCTGTCACTAGGAATATGATGCACCTCCAACAGTGCAAGCAGATCTTTCTCTTTCATAAATAAACTAGGAATTGCTCCCCTCTCCCCTCTGAATTGTGAATAAAATGACTGTTGAAATGTATAACCTATTTGAGGGCAATAAATAGCAAACATTTAAAATATATATTTCTTTAAAGAAGTGTTCTTTAAGTTTTTTTTCTTTTCCTTTTTTTTTTTTTTTTTTTTTTGCTAATTCTTTCAAATTATAACATTCTCTAATCCATAATAGCAGCAAGGAAGAAGCCTTGGTTCTACTTGTTCCTTAACTGTACCTGCTTTATATCATTTAAAGTAAAATATTTTGGTACATGTTACCAACCAATTAAATTAGCTTTTGCTTTTTCAGTCAACTTTCGGACTCGTCCTCTGCTCGATGTTCCAAAAGTCAAAGAGGTGTCTTCAAATAATAGCTGCCTTTGTTCTTCTTCAGAGTCATCTTCATTGTAAAATGCTGTCCTTCGACCCTGGTTTCTAGTTCTCATGTGGGGCTCAGAGCCCTTAAGTTCCTCAGACCCTTCATCCTCGTCCATAGGTTCATCTGTCTTTTTTCTACTACTTCTTCTTAGCATCTTAACACTTGCAGGAACCATAAGGTCTGAATCTGGCTTCTGTGCCTTTGTCTTTCTTTTGGGCTTTCTGCCCCCACGGCCCTTTTTTTGTAACAAATCTTCTTTTACAACATCAGTTTCAGAAAGAAAATTGCACGCTGAAGAAGCTGCAGTTACTTCATCATTAATCACATCTCTAATGGTTTGTACTATGTTTTGCTCTGAATTTTCCTGTTTTATACACTGTAATTTTTTGGGCTTTCTGCCTCTTTTCTTGTGCACAACTTCATTGCTGCTTATATTCACCTCTACCTTAGGTTTCCTTCCAGGGCCTCTCTTTACAACGAGTTTTGATGGCTGACCTCCATGTCCATTTACTTGGATGCTTCCTGATGCCAAAGCATTATTCTTGCAATCTGCTAAGACAGTACAATGATAGTGTATTATTACAAGATATGGAGGAGATGAATTTGCATTTTTGTTAGCTTTCATAATGCATAATAAACTCATCATTTTACTTTTTTCAAATAATAAAAACATAACCCTCCCAAAGAAGTCAAGTCACAAGATGTTAACATGACTTGTCTGAAACAACACAGCAAGTCAGCAACAGAGGTGAGACCAAGAAATCAGATTATCTGACAGCCCAATTTTTTTTTTCCATGTCACTCTACTGGATTTAATTCACTTTTATACACTGGCTACCATTACTCTCATTGGTAACAAATATCAAGTAGAGTTGAGGGATAAGGTCATGTGTAATATTGTGTCAATATTCTCTTATACTGTTCCTTAAATTGCCATATAAGACAATAGACTTTCTCTTCAAAACCCCTCTTATGAAGGAGCTACAAAAACACTACTACTCCTAGAATATTAAAATAATTCAGTTAACAATTCTGTAAGGATATGATGGCAGTTTTAACACTCATAATATAATAATAGAAATAGAATGGAATACAAGAACTATATGCAGGATGATAACAAAGTTGAATGCTGATTTTGCACAGCATAGAGAAGTTCCTGTCTGTTAATAAAACCCTATAGTTCTTTTTCCCAATAGTTAAATGATTTCAAGTAAATTCTTTCACTTATTTTGGTAATATACCTGTTAAACTATTAAGAATAGACTTTACAATCAAGGTAAAAATTTTATAATAAATTTTACATCTCACTCAATTACTTGGTGTAAAGATACTCTCGTAACAAGAACACAGTGCTAGAATCCATATTTAGTTCGTAGGATCTAGACATAAAACACAACACAATGCCCAGGTTCTCCAGCGTATAAAGAAGTAATGAGAGAGATACACAACTCATAAGCTATTCTTACCCATTTGTTCCCTCCAGCTACTGATTTTTCTGTGTTTTTTGACAGGTGGTTAGTGAAGTTTATATGGGCAATTTACTAAGGTAGAAATTTCTTTGACACACCACCTCTATTAAGCCTTTCTTTTTCCTTCTCATATACCCTCACTGAAAATTCCCTTCTCAAACTTCTTACAGCACTCTGTATTTCTCCTTTGCATCAATCTGACTTTTCGTGTTATAAAGTTGTTGGTGTACTTGTACATTATGCCATAAGCTCCTTAAGAAAATGGCTTGTGTTGTATATTATGTATAGAATAGGATGTATTAGGCACTTAATAAATGTTTCTTGAAAGCAAATAGTGTTCACAATGATACAATTTAACCTATATCTATATTTAAAAAAGAAATAGACTAGTTAAGTGATTTTCTTCAAGGTCACACATAGCGTTAGATCTATAATTAATACCCTCATTTTCTGACTTCAAATGTAGGACACTAACTACAGTGTGGAGTTGACAGAGAGGCTCTCCGCATTCCTAGATGGAATTCTGAATACATTTCCCTATAAAGCATTGTTACGCATAGGGGTTACATGGAACTATAATGGAAATATATTATAGTTCAAACTGGCTTTTTGTGTGGGCTGACCTGGGAATCAAGTCACTGTACATAACTATTTCTGGGGGAAAATTTATTCAGAATTCTAAACTACCAATTACAGAACATTTAGAATGCAACCCATTTTTAAGTTGGAAGCAGCCTATAATATCAATGTTAAAGAACTAACTATTCACTAATTAATATACTTCAGACAACTGGCCAACTTTACTATGATAGTGGTTTGGTTGCACCATTTCCAAATTGAGAATTAAATGCACTAGGCTACAGAGTTAGTTATGTTATATTAGAGCTACAGACATTAATATTTAAATATGCAGATATTATTTCAGAGTTTAGAATTTTGAAAGTGACAAGCAACTGAGAAGAAACATAGGTCAAAGAAAGGATTTAACTATTGAAAAGGTGAGGATAGTACAGATAAGGAATGAAAGAAGAAAGGATACATGAATAATTTAGGATGTATTTGTTGATCTTGTGAAGTCAGTTTTAACATGTTCAGTATTGTTTTAACAACCAACCACTTTACTGAATCTCCCCTGAACAAAGTTTGTGCAAAAAATATCTGTATCCCAAGGAGCTTGGAAATATATCCTTTAACTTCAGAAGAAACCTGACAATTTTTTCAACATAGAAGAATATAGGAAGTTTTAGGCATTACATAATTGAATGAGTGTTACTACATAGGTCTCTAAATTTGTTTTGTTTTAAACCATATCTTTAGATGTGTCGACTCCCCACAGGAAAGATCTAATACAACATGAGCAGTCTAAAAGTTGAGTGTTAGTCCTAATAGCAGAACCAGTATTATTAATGAATTCTAGTATACCTTCAAATACACCTGAAAAGTTAACAACGTACCTTGCTGAATTGGAGTGGGTGACTTGGTAAGAGTAGATGACTTCATTTTACGTTTGACTGGCTTTTCCTTCTCCATATTTTCTCTTGCAGAATTATTCCTAGTGCTGTGACTAAAATTAGATTGACTAGGGCCTGAAAGAGTATTTACATTTTTGGAATGTTTTGCAGAATTCTCCAGTACTAAAAAAAAAAAAAAAGAAAAGAACAAGATCTTATAAGCCAAAATTCACTGAAACTTATCATGGGAGGCACTTTGATTCCCATTTCTTCACCCATTAGGAAACAGGCTATGACTGCCTCGAATGCATAACTAGATTAGTAAGGTTCAAAAACTCTGGGCTAATACTCACAACTTTCAACTTCAAACACTCAATTTTAAAAGAGGAGATGACGTCTCAGAAACGGAAGTCATTTATAGTTCCTGCTTCCTTTCCTTTATGAGAAGCTGTTCCACCATATTTTTGATTCATCTAGGTTGATAGAAAGCCCTGGGACAACTATTTATAATGATTATTTATACATGCTGTTGATGAACTTCCATTAAAGTTGTGTTCCTAATAGTCCATTATGGTGTAGATATGACCCAGTGTTCCCAAAGGCAATACCAGCTACTGCAACTTATAGCAAGTGCTACAAACTGCTAGGACTTCTGGTGTATGGGTCCAGAGTCAATATGTTATTATTTTTTTTAATTTAGCATTTTATTTTTCCCCAGTTACATGTAAAAGCAATTTTAACATTCATTTACAAAACTTTTGAGTTCCAAATTCTCTCCTTTCCTCCCTCTCCAACCTCACCTCACTGAGAAGGCAAGCAATTCGATATATGTTATACACGTGTCGTCATGCAAAACACTTTCATAATAATCATGTTGTGAAAGACTAACTGTATTTTCCTCCATCCTAAACCCCCTTCAACCTCTCCCCCCTTGTTTATTCTATTTTTCTCTTGTTTTACCCTGTCCCTTCCAATATGTTATTTTCAAGTACGTGGCGCTGTGGATAGAGCACTGGTCCTGGAGTCTGGAGAATCTGATTTCAAATTCAGCCTCAGACACTTACTAGCTGTGTGACCCTGGGCAAATCACTTAACTCCTTTTTGTCCCAGTTTCCTTATATGTCAAATGAGGAAAATAAGAGCAACTATCTTGACACCTTGTTTGTAAGATCAAATGTAACTGTAAATGTAAAAATGTAAACATAATTGTCAAGTGCTTAGTACACAGTAAGCTCTATATAAATGAAAGCTATTATTATTATTAGTTATTGTTTCTGGTCTAAGAATTAGCCTTACTAATTTCAGAGAGGCTCATCAAGCAATCAAAAAACATTAATTAAATGAATGCTGCCTAATTTCAAAGAAGAGGCAAGAGAAAATACTTTCCCTCACTTCTCTGCAAAGTTCCGTGTTCTGAGGGAAAGATGCAGGAGGAGGTCCCATGTCTACGGAGCACTGCATATACTGTCACATTTTAAAATGTACTAATTGCATTTGCTGATTCTTTTTTCTCTCTTTTTAAAAAAAAAATCTTTGTTATGAGAGATGGAGCTCTGGAAGGGGGGAGGGGAAGAAGTACATAAGGAAATTTAGGTGATATAAAACAAAAGATCTCAATAAATACTTTTTAAAAAAAAGTTAACAAACACCTATATGCCAGGGACAGATTGTGCTAGGTGCTGGGGATAAAAAGACACAAAGCAAACAATCCCCTCCATTGAGGAACTTATATTGTATTGGGTAAAACGACATGTAAATTTAAGTAAACACTAACAGCTGGAAAGGTCTCATGTAGGAAGTGGCACTTTAGGTTGAGTTTTAAAGGAAGCTAGAGTATTCTAAGAGATAGAAGTGAGGAGGGAGTAATTCCAAGAATGGATGACAAAGTGTAAAGGCAGAGAGATTTGGGAATGCAATTTCATGTGGAAGGTACAGGACATGTTCACGCCAGATTTCAAGTCAAGAAGGCCTAAGCCTCAGTTTCTGCATCTGTTAAACAAAAATAGTAATATTGTTGTACCTGCCTCATATCTGTGAAACAAAAATGAGATAATGCAAATAAAGTACTTTACAAACTTTAAAGGGCTATATAAATGCCTGCAAAAAAATAAATGATAATTTTATAGTAATTTATGCAAAAAGGAAATTGAAACAAGACTTGATAAACTAGAGACATATGAGGCAGAGAGAGAAAAATCCAAGGTTACTTTAAACCCTGACTGAATTATAAAATCAAAGTTCAGGTGTGGTCAGATTAAGGACTAATTGTAACTGTTTACTTCTTATGTATAATAAATATTACCAGTTCTATTATGACTGTCATTTTTATTTGAGTAGTCTGAAATAAAGGCTTAGGCTGAGATGAGTATGATGGTGTGATTCTAAAACAAAATAAAACTAAGAGATAAAAAGGAGCAATAATCTCATACAAATGAGGCAAAAAATTAAACAGACTGATACAGAAGCTAGTGGGGGGAGGGCGGGTTGTGCTAAATTTGGGAGTCATCAGTATAAAAAGGCTACTTGAAATTATGAAAAAAGGATGTTTTCATCAAGAAGTAAATGTTAAAAGAAAAGTACAGAAAGGTGAAAGGTAAGTTTTGGGAGATACCTACAATTAATATGTGAAAAGAGGAGAAATGGAGAGAAACCAAGTAGGGAACTCGGACATTCTGCACTATCATAGCCAACAGGAGAATTTCAAGAACAGCCTTTTATCAAGAAGTTAGTCAACATGATCAAATGGTCCTGAGAAGTAAAGGAAGGAGACAACCAATAAGGCTTCGGATTCAACTAGGTAACACTTTTCAAAAAGGTTTTTTTGCCACAGGGGAACACTCAGGAAAATATTCCAAAATTTTCACAATATAACAAGTATTTTACTGTCCCAAACATTAATCAACAAATGAAAAGAAAGAGATCTTCTACTCTATTAAAAACTATTAAACGATTAAAAATTATTTTTAAAAAAAAGCAGAGGATTCTGGGAAGATGGAGTAGGTCAGAAAACTTTCAGCTCTCCAAATTTCCTCCACAGAAAAAGACAGAATGTTGCCTCAGAGGGAATGAAGAGTAGCAGAAATAAACAAGTCAGGGTAAAGCAGTTGTTGTCCTAAGACAACCTAAGAAGACCCTATGAAAGACCTGACTTCCAGGGCAGAACGGGGTGGAAGTTCAGCCTGAGTGAAATGCAAACACCTCCAAGGCCAACTCTACGGAATCAACAAACAGCAAGCTCTGGGCAGCTAGGGTTGGGAGGCAGCCTCAGCCCTAGAAACTTTCATCTCACAGACCATGAAGGGTTCTGAAGGCTGAGAAGGAAAAGATTGAAGGACCTTCCATTGTCAAGGGATGCCAAGCACAGCTGTGCTAACCAAACTCGTCCTGGGCTGTGGCTGTGGGAAGAAGCAGCTAGCACACACCTACTAAATGCAGTAGCAGAGGGGTGGGGAACTGTGGGCTGTGGATACTTTGAGGAGAGCAGAGTCCCTGATTTCAGTTCCAGGGAAGAGAGGGCAGCTGTATTTTGCAGCCACCGGGAGAAAGATCATTGTGACCAGGGGCTCTTGCAGTGATTTAGCGGTGGAAAGGACAGCCCAAGGTTGAGCTCCAGGACAGACTTCAGAAAATAACAGTAAGAACAGCCTGAGACTTGGGGCATTACTCTCTATACCTTGGGACTAGAACTTGATGAGAGAAAGAAAGACAGAAAGAAAGAGAAAGAAAGAACAAAGGAGAAAGAACCCAACCACAGATAGCCTCTATGGGGATAGAGAAGATATGGGTTCGTATTCAAAGGAAGATAATGGAGTTAAAAAAGCCACCCCATTTTCAATGAGAAATGCTGAATGGTCCCAAGCACAAAAGAAAAATTTCTTAGAAGAACATAAAAAAGACTTTAAAAATCAAATAAATATCAAAAATCAAATAAGAGAGATTGAGGAAAAATTAGAAAAAAAATAACAGCAATTCAAGAAAATCAAGAAAATTATGCAAGAAAGTCAACAAAACTGAAATAGAGAACCAAAAACTTAAGGAAGAAAATAATTCCTTGAAAACTAGAATTGGGGAAAGGGAAGCTAATGATGTTCTAAGACACACAAAAAAATAAAACAAAATCAAAAGAATGAAAAAAAAATAGAAGAAAATATAAAACATCCCATCAGAAAAATAACTGGAGAATAGATCAAGGAGAAATAATACAAAAATAGTCAGACTGCTTGAAAATTATGATGAAAAAAGGAATTCTGATACAATATTACAAGAAATTAGCAAGGAAAACTGCCCTGAAGTTGTAGAACAAGGTGGCAAAACAGAAATAGAAAAAAATTTATCAATCACCACCTAAAAGAGACCCAGAAGGAAAATTTACAGGAATAGCATAGCCAAGTTTCAAAGCACCCAGATTAAGGAGGAAATATTAGAAGCAACAAGAAAAAAAAAAACTTAAATATCGTGGAGCTACAATAAGGATTACACAAGACCTAGAAGCTACTACATTGAAGGACTATAAGTCTTAGAATACTATATTTTCATAGAGCAAAAGAAGTGAGGTTAAGACCAAGGGTAACTTACCCAGCAAAGTTAAGTATAATCCTGAATTAAAAAACAAAAGACACTTAATGAACAGAAAGACTTCTAGGTATTTGTGACAAAAACAGTAGAACTTAAGGGAAAATTGGACACATAACATCAGGAGAAATATAAAGTAAACATTAAGAACCAATTACAAGGGACTCAATAAGGTCTGTTTACGTCTTACATATGATAAGTATCTGTTCGTCATTTTTAGTCTGAAAGAAAGGCTTGGGCTGAGATGAGTATGATCGTGTGATTCTAAAAATAAAACTGTGTAAGGACAGATAAAAAGGGGCAATTATCTCATACAAATGAGGCAAAAGAGAAAAAGATGGATACTGGTGAAGCTAACAGAGGGGAGGCGGTTTGTGCTAAAACCATACTCTCATCAGAAATGGGTCAAAGAAGGAACTATCTGTATCTATCTATATCTAGAAAGGTATAAACGTTCTATATTCAGAAAGAAGAGGGCAAAGGATAGGGTGGGGGGAGAGGATGAGGATGGAATTCGTGGAGGGGTGGGTAGGTTAATGAATAGGGCAGGTAAGGTAGCAGGGAGAAGTAAAGCAGAGGAGTGAGGAGTGATAGGAATAGGATGAGAATAGTACAAAAAAAAAAAACAGGAAGGAGGAAAATATACAAGTAATTATAGCTAAGAATGTGAATGTGATGAATTTACCCATAAAATGGAAACTGATAGATAAAAATTTGAAATTCAACAATATGCTGCTTTCAGGAAATGCTATAAAAATGAAAGATATACACAAACTTAAAATAAAGGTCAGGAGTAGAATTTATTATATAAAAAAGCAGGGGCAGTAATCATGATTTCAGATAAAGTTAAAGCTAAAATAGATTTAATCAAAAGAGAAAAATAAGATATTATACTACGTATCAGTATTGTTTTAGACCACTTTAAAATAACTAGACAGTCTAAAATACCTGAGAGTATACCTGCCAAAACTGACACAGGAACTATACGAATATAAATATAAAACACTTTTTATACAAATAAAGTTAGATCTAAATAACTGAAGTAATATTTACTGTTTATGGGTAGATAAAGCCAATACATAAAAAATATGACAATTATACCTAACTAATCTATTTTATGTAATGCCATCCCAATTAAATTACTAAAAAATTATCTGAGTTAGAAGAAATAATAACAAAGTTCATTAGAAGAATAAAAGGTCAAGAACTTCAAAGAAACTAGGGGAAAAAAGATGTAAAGCAGATTCAGTAGTATCAGACCTTAAACCATATTATAAGGTGAGAGCACTGTTGAAGTGTAAAATGGATAATTTTCATTATTTTATATTAAAATGTTTTTCTATAAATAAAATTCATGCACCCAAGAAAAGAAGGTATGCAGAGAGTTGGGGGAAAACTTTTACAGACAATCTTCCTGACAGAATGGAATTGGGTTGGAATATTTCTGTGGTGTAGTAGGAAATGAGCTGGTTGATTTAGAAAAACACAGAAATTCTTGGACTTATGAAAAAAAGATGCTATCCACCTTCAGAGAAACAGAGAACAAGTAGAAATAAACACAGTACGGTCTTACAAATATGTGTATGAGTATATATGTGTATGTTAATGGATATTTATGTATATGTATAATATGTGTCCATGTGTATCTATCTATCTATATCTCTGTGCTTAATTGTAGCCATCAGAAGGGTGGGGAGAATAACATAAAAAGTGCACAAAAGAAAACCTACAAGGAAGCAAAGAAAAGCTGGACAGCTTTGAAAACAATGTGTAGTATTTCTTATATAGGTTTTCTTGAAATGGATTTATACTGAATCCTCTCTTATGTTCTGCTGTGTACATGGCAATTTTTTTTACCTTTCTTATTTTGTACTTAAGTTTAAAATAAATTTAAAAACTAAAAAGAAAAAAAAATCAAAAGTAGAAAAGAAATAAAAGGAATGATTTTAGGCTTCACAAAGTTACAGGCTAGTTGTGTTTATGAATGCAAATCTTAAAGGAAAAAAAGGTTTAGAAAAAACACAAAATCCTCTGAAGAGGCTTACTGAAATCTGTGCAAATGTAATATATTTCATTCTACAAGGTATCAAGAGTAAAGAATTTTGAAAATTTAGACATAAGTTCACAGGGACATCATTTTACTAGGGAATCTTAAATTAAGAAATTATGAATGACTCGACTCACTTGTTTTCCCAGGTATCACAGAAACATTAGGTTTTGAAATCAAAGGTTTGCTTCCTGAAGATGTAGATGGTTGCTCAGTTATAGTCAGGTCTGTAAGTCCTCTGTTGCTTCTAGTCCGTACCACAGAACTGGACTCGATACTTTTTCCATTCATCTGAGCAGCATTGTGTCTTGGGGCTGTTGTTCGTGAAGGTGTAGAAAATGGAGAGGTAGAGATATCTGCCTTCAGGAGAGGTTTTAATAACCTTTTTTTCCTTTCAGGGCTGTAAATTTAAAAAATGAAGCTTGTAACACACATGGTCATTTGTAGTTACCTGAGGATCCACATACAAGTTTCACAATACTGTGGGATTCAAAATAATTTGTACTGTAATGAAATGTTAAATGTGACATTTGTAGTGAATTTTAAGGAGTAGTGAGGTTCAGATAAGTGAATCTTTAGTGAAAGATCACTGTATAGTTATGACAGAAAAAGCATGATGCCATCACTATCCTAAAAATACTGTTTTACTGTATGTTTAGCAGTTATTTGAATTTAAGCACTTACACTAGTATAGCTTTAGTTAAAGTTTAAAAATCCTCCACATCATAGGAACTTGCATGTCAAATATATCATTCTGTAATATAGGGAATAGTAAAAGAAGCATTAAAAAAAACCACACCAAGTTTAACCATTCAGATGTCAAACTTATGGATCATTTCATGCTTTTAAAAAAAGAAATAACTGTACCTTGATGCAGTGCTACTGGAAATAGAGCTGCTTCTGTTTCTTTTCTTCCTCTTTTTGGTTATTGTATTTCTTTTATGGAAACGAAGAGCAGATTTATAATCTGATAAAACTGAACTAATGTGTTCCTCAAAGAAAGCAGACAGACGCAGACTCATACTATAAATCTATAAATAAAAGGAATTGTGTCAGTGTTTTAACAATTACATACAATAGTAAATTTTCTCTTCAGTAAAATCCTGATTTTAAAATCACAATTTTTTCTCAATAGCAAATTTATAATTAAAAAAAAAAAAAAGGCAAACACATAAGATTTATGCCCCGAATGAAAGGAAACAAGCACTTATTAAATACCCACTATGTGTCAGGCACTGTGGTAAGTGCTTTACAAATATTATCAACCATTCCAGGAGGCAAGTACTATTATCCTCATTTTATAGTTGAGAAAAATGAGGCAGACAGAGGTTAAATTACTTGTGCAGGGTCATACAACTAGTTAGTGCCCCGAGGATGGAATCAAACTAAAATCTTCTTAAGTCCAAGTCCTATGCTTTAACCACTGCACTACATACCTTCCTCCTAAATGCAGTCTTTGGTCAAGATTTTGTTTTTTATCCTTTTTTTGTGTGCAGTACCTATAACCTTGAACTCTATAATCCACAAGAGTCCTCTTCACTGCTGACCTAATTAGCCATAGTTTCAGTTAGTTCACAATGGGCTACTTTCCATGTACTGATATCCATTATCTCGCTTCCAGAGTTCCCTTTTTCTTTAGTATCACCAAAACCAGGCAAATATTTTAATTTTTACATTTACAAATTTACATTTATAAATTACCCACACAAATGTTCTTCCTCCATTAAAAAAGAGCTGACCACACAATATTAAAAAAAAAAAAGACAAGTTAGTTTCTGAAAATTATTTACTCCACTTGCAAACCAAGATTCAAACTATTACTAATCAACTGCACTATTTTTCTCCCCCAGAAAATACCTTTCTTCAGATAAACACTTCATTTTCATAGACAGTACAAACTAATGAAGGCATAAGAGTTCATATTCAATTCTGGTAATTAAAGTTAATGAACAAATATCTAAATTACTTTTGCAGATTAGAAAACATTTCAACATTGTTTTAAAATTTATAGAGCCAGCTATAAACATTTAGTTGTTTACATTTATAAATAAAGATGGTATTATGAGCAGAAAATTACACATTTGAGAAAGAAAATTTAATTCCATACCCTTGATCTCTTGCTTGGTGTGTAAGCTTTGGAATTGCTAAAAATAAGTCTTACATCTTTACACAATTCCATTGGTGACTCATAATTCCCAGCTTCCAAAGTTTCCCTAACTGTAGCAAAATCCATTGGAGTATCAATAATGTCTCTGTAATCCTACAGGGGGAAAAAAAAAAGATTTTAAGGCTGTAAATCAATGTTCCTCAAAGGTAGAAGGGTCCATGTAAGTTCTAAAAGAGCCACAGAGACTGCCCTGTTAGTAAACAACCTCCCCAGTTCCCCAATGTCCCAAATAAAAAATATTTTCTTAGGTAGCATCAGCCTCTATATTTACCTCTCCCTATTCTCAGTAATCAAAATTTAATGCAGTGCCTATATCCTCCCAGTATCATAAATATCACTGTAGCTCTCTTCATGAAACAAAACAAAAAAGCCCCAACACACATGAAGGTTATTTCCTTTTTAACATTATACTGATCTTAAAGTTAAGAAGAGGGTACATGGTGAACAAATTTTAGGATCATCATGTATATATTACAGTTACAAGTAAAACAATATATGAAAATAAATGTCATTTGTAATTTGTATCAGTTTTGAACTACGTGATATAATTATAGTTTCATCATAAAGAAGAGGCAATGTGAAATGCAGTTGCATTATACTTATTCAGGTCATGTCTTTAGCAATCTTAATTTTCTGTTGCCATATATAGCTCTATACTGAAATAATTAAAATAATACTGTTGTTTTAATATGATTAATTATACTCTTAAAAAGCACTTTACATAACATTAACCTAATTTCAGCCATACAAAAACTCTGAAAAATTGGCATTACTAGCATTATTATCCTCATTTCACAAGTAGTATATAAGTTCAGAGGTGAAAACCTATGACCACACAACCACTATAAGAAGAATTAAAATCCAAATCCAACACTGTATTCACTATACCATGCTGCCCCTGAAAAAGGCATCTGATGGGTAGGACACAAAAAAATGCTAAGTGGCGAAACTGTGAACTGGTAAAATTGTTGTGGAAAGTAATTTGGAATTATACTAAAAAATTCACTAAACTGTACATACCTTTTGAGTTTTGATAGTATTACTAGGCAAATAATCCAAGGAGGCCAATAATAATGGGCAAAGTTCTACTTATACAAAAATACTTATTTCAGCACTTTCTGTAATATCAAAGAACTGGAAAAGTGGGCGCCCAATGATTAGAGAACAGCTGAGGAAACTGTGGCATATGAATATAATAGAATATTGCACTGAAAGAAATAGTGAATATGAATAATCAGAGAAAGGTGGGTAGACTTGTATGAAATAGTGTGGAACAAAGTAAGCAGAACAATTTACACAAAGATCAAGGTAACAACATTAGAAGACATCAGAGGAGTGATAGTGAAGGATGCTTTCTGCCTCCTGGCAGAGTAGTGTGGAACGAGGCATACATTTTTAGACATGGCTAATGTGTTGATTCTCTTTTGCTTATTACAAGAGAGGGTTCTAATGATGGCAAAGGTGAATTATTGGGAAATGACAGCAAACAAAATCAAACAAAAGGATCAATTTTCATAGGCAATTTGATGCCAAAATACTCCTAAATATCATTCTAGGAAAAACTAAGCCAGACTCTAGGGTTGCATTCAGAAAACTGTAAAAACCATAGCCAACACTTTCAGCACCAAGTTGAAGGAAGACAGAAGGATAAGCTTTAGTAAGGGGGGACAATAGGGATAAAGTCCTTGATACCTCATAGCCAACATACAGCAAACAGATTCTTATAACTCTGTATAATAAAATTCTTTATGATAAAATGATACTAAATTACATTTCATATTTTAAGACAGCAAAGAAAACTATATAAGTATAATTATAAAGTAATGAAATTAATTTTTTTAACGAATGGGCTAGACACAAGTTCAAGATTTTGGAAAGCTATATACCTACTCCTGGCAAAACATTTTTTGAATTTGCTTCAGAGACAGTATACCCACCACAAAAGAAAACCAGTCTCCTTTATTGTTATACTTTTGAACAGAAGACTGTCAGCTTGATCATTCCCATTATTTACCAGACCGAGCTATAAATGACTTTTAGGGTCATTTCCAAAAATCAAACTTATACTCAAAAGATGACAATTTGCTGTAACTGAGAATTTTTTAAAGAATATACATGATAGACAATTTTTCTTTTCTACCACCACTTCCCAATGACTCCCTCATGCCTCAAAAGAACTGTCCATTACAGCAAAGCACAGGCCATTTTCAAAGTAAGAGCTTTAAAAATGTCTTAAGTAGTAGTTTTGGAAAAAATATATCAACTAGAAAGTGATAAAACAGTCATTTGGATATATACATTCTGGTAAGTTTGATAAACTAATCATTTTGTGGTTATAACTGTTAGATTTCAGAATTTTTAAAATAAAAAATAAACATTTAAAAGGAAGACTTAGCAATAATTTTTAATTTGTAAAATTAATTTGCATCACTTAAGTGATGGATTAGTGAAGTACTTACTATTTTATCACTACATTAAATCTGGGAAATTTGTTTAATGCAATAGTTAAATAAAATTTTAAAATACCTGCTGATAGCGAATTAAATTTAAGGTGACAGGAACAAAGATTTAGAAATATCTGGAAGTTTAGAGATCTTCTATTCTAAGCAACCTCTTTTTAGAGGAAGAAATTGAGGATGAGAGTTAATGACTGGCTCAAAGTCACACAAATACTACATGGCAGAGCAGGGGATTTGAAACCAAAGACCTATGTCTCCAAGTTTAGTGTTGTCTTTCTTTTGATACCCCTGTTAACCTACTCTTACAAAAATCTGCTAGGTTTCAAATATTCCTAAATCTACTCCCTAAATAATGGCCAATATCAGAAAATTAATCAGGATAGAAGTAAGCAGAATCAAGAGAAAAGTATATAACAATGACAATAATAGCATAAATAAAAACACCTCAAAAGGCAACTAGACTCTGATTAATTTTAGTCCTACAGAACAGTAGGTGAAACATCTTCCTCCCTCTTATACTCCAGATATGGAATGTTATATAATGTCAGAATGTCAGAAGCTTGTGTTGTTTTTGCTTAAACTTTTCTTATAAGAGAGGGGAGAATACGTGAGTGGGAAAAGAATATAGGTATAAAAACAAAAAAAGCTGATGTACTTGCTGTATAATCAATATTGTAGTAATAACTTATTACTAATACTCACCTCTTAATGCTAGATTTTTGACCATTTTATACCTTCAAGTACCTCCAGCAATGAGTTTCAGAGGAAAAGATATTAAGTGAAATTAAAATACATACTAATTTTATTATTTAACAACTCTGGCAAAAATTTTGTTGGGGAGTGGAAAAGGGTAACACTGGGTAAAACTATCCGTTTTCATATTATCACAAATAAATGGGTTGAGTATATGCTTACCACTTTATCTGTTTGGAAAAAAAATGCTGTTTATAAACTTATCAACAATTCAATTACTTGTCTGGGGATAATTTGATATAGATTTTCAATTGACAAAAATATTTCATGAACTCTGTTACTGTTAAAATATTTCATGTTCTCTTATTTCTCATTTCATACTAAATATAGACTAGCACCTAACAGTGCTGTATCAAGTGAACATGGCTTCAAATAAAGGAATTAAATAAAATGCCTTAAGCTAAACTTAGCTTATCAAGTTATATTTCTTAGAGGCAAAAAGAAAGATGTGAAATGCAGGTTTCCTCAACTGTTTCAAGAATACATTCAATAAGTTTATAATGATTTAAATGCTTTATTAAATACTAAATGGCCTTTCAATAATGAAAGTTTATATTTCATACTGAAGAAACCAAAATATCATTTATGAAATGCATTTAAAAATGAAATTCTATCTTCACAAAAACATGGCCTAACTACAGTTCTTGAACATAACTTCCTTTTCAACAAACATTTATACTGAAAAACAAAACACAACACTCACTGGATATTCAAGGAGATCTACAGGCTGGCGAAATGGTTCAGAATCTTCACACTGAAATATGAGGTTTAATAATTCTTGGCACTGATTCCTCCAGGCCTGGGTATCGTAAGATTGAGCTCTATTGCGTAAACGTCTTCTGGGTTGGTGGTCCTAACATCACAAATTCAAATACATTCATTCAATACAATTTTATAGTTCTAAAAATTGGTTTAGAATAATAAAATAATACTTAAATGATGATACATCCCCCCACCGCCTTGAGTTCTGGTCTGCCTATTGGACATTTCAAGTTGAATGTTCCATAGGTACCGTAAAAACTCAACATATCCACACTAGAACACATATTAAAAAACAAACAAACCACATTTTGATAATTATATTTCAATGTAACCAATTTTCTTCATAATCTATTGCATTTTAAAAAACACATTAAAATACATTATTCTATGAAGGGGTACATAGGCTTGATGAGATTGCCAAAAAGGCCCATGATACAAAAAAAGTTGAGAACTCCTGCTCTAAGGCTACATCTCATCTACCTGATATATCTTTAACTAGCTCTCCCCCATTTAGAAAGGGAGCACTCGCAGGGCAGGAGCTGTTTTGCTTTTCTTTTTTGTCCCAAGAGCTTGGTGTTAATATTATATTATATTAATGCTTCTTTTAAAAAAGATTGTTTTCAATATTCTTTATTTCATGTACAAGTATGTTCCTTTCTCTGGGTGAGAAATTAATGATAAAAATCAATGAAATAAAACAATAAAAAATAAATTACCTTCCTTTTACGGGTAGAAGTTCCTGGCACATCAGCATCTTTCTCTTCTTCCTTTGAAGCAAGAATTTATGAGTTTCATAAAACACTAGGAAATAATGTTTCATATCTCACTCTGTACATGATGTTTAACTATGTAGTTTTCACCCCCCCCTTTTACTTTGGAACGCCTTGAAAATAGCAGCATATTTGAAAATTATGAAATCATGCTGACAAGGTCCACTACGAATTTGTTACACAATATCAACTGGGTTCTCACTGTAGCAAGGCAAGCCTTTAAACCCCTCTAATTCAACTGTTATTCCACATAATACAACAGCTATTCCTAACCTTTTCATCTTCCCCTTAGCCTCCCATAACTCCTCCTTTGTTCCACCCTCTAACCCGAAGACCTTGACTCAGACCAAAAAAAAACTGACTGTTATTCAACAAGAGCTCCCTCTTCTCTCACACTCATTTTCATCTTATATCACCACACATCTTTTACTCTCTTATTCCTTCACCTCTGTTTCATATGAAGAGGTGGGTCGTTCTTGCCAAGGTAAATCCCTTAACATGTACTCTTGACCTTGATTCATTCCCTGCTACCTACAAACATGCGCTCAGGTCTCTCCCATTCTTAAACCTCGCTTAACCCACGAAACTTATGGCTCAACTCCTTGAGATATTATCTATACTGGTAATTTTACCTCCTCTCCTCTTCACTCACTTTTAAAACATTTTGCAATACAGACTCATCATTTAACTGAAACTGCTCTTTCCAAAGTTACTAATGAGCTTTAAATTACCAAATTTATGGCCTTTTCTCAATCCCCATTCCTCTTGACCTCTCTAAAACCTTAGATACTATGACCCTCTTCTCCTGAATAATTTTTTCTCTAGGTTTTCATGACACTGCTCTCTGCTGGCTCACTTCCTCGCTGACTGCTAATTTTCTTCTTTCTGGTTTTTTGTTCAGGTTAACGGTCAGTAACCATGGATGTTTCCCACTGCTCTATCCTGGGGCCCTCTTCTCTTTTTCCCTCTATATTGCTGTGCTTGTTGATCTCATCAGCTCCCACAGATTCAACTGTCATATCTATGTAAATCTATATATCTATATATAGATATATAAGATCTATATATCTTTCTTCTCCTCTGAGCTCGTCTTACAACTTTCAACTGCACGTAGACATCCTGAATTTACACATTCTATAGTTTTCCAAAACTCAACATGTCCGAAACAGAATTCATTCATCCTCTCCTCACTTCTCAATTTCCCATTACTACTGTGAGCACCACCACTCTCTCAGTCATCTAGGCTCGGAACCTAGGTTTCATTCTCAACTCTATTCATTTATCCCATATCTCCAATCTGTTGTCAAATCTTGTCTTTATCTTGACAATATCTCTCGCATGTCTTCTCTCCACATCCACACTAACCATCCTGTTACAATTCTTCTTGTTTGGGCTCTTTATAGCCTTTTAATAGATCTCCCTGTCTCAAGTCTTTCCCTACTCCAATTCACCCCTCATTTAAGTTGCTTTTCCTAAACTGCAGGTCTGAGAATGTCACTCCTCCTAATCAATAAACTCCAGTGGTTCTCTATTATCCCTAGGATCAAATATAAAATACTAGTGGACTTTTAAAAGCTCCTCTTAACCTAACCCCCTCCTAACTTTCCAATATTCTTACATTTGACCCTTCTTACACTCTACAGCAACTATACTGGCCCAGTTGCCGGTGTCTCACACAACACTTCTCTCTTCCTGACTCCATACATTTGCAATGGCCATTCCCCATGCCTGGAATGCTCTCCCTTCTTACCTCTGCTTTCTATTTCTTCCTTTATGACAATTCAAACAATACCTTCTGCAGAAGTTTTTCTTGGTCTCTCCCACTGCTGGTACCTGCCCCAGGATTACCTTCCATCTATCCTGTTCATATCTTTTATGTACTGTTCTATAGACATATTGTTTACTACATTAGAATGATTACACTACTTTTATCTTTCTTAATATCCCAGGCACTTAGCACATTGCCAGGTACTCATAAAAAGCAATTAATAAATGCTTATTTACCACAATACTGACATTTCTGTTCATTGATAAGTTTGTATCTAGTTTAAGGGTCTTATAACTACTACCAACTCAAATACAATATACCAATCAAATGCTTCTAAAAAAATGAGGATACTAGATTAAAAAAAATTTTTTTTATCCCAAATGATTAATAACTCACTAAAATATATGGATTTATTTTAGTCCACTGATTAAACTCTAATAATGACAATAAAATCTTAAATTACCTCCGAATCAGACAGGACTTTCTTCTTCATTGTATTGTAGAGTGGAATTATGTTATAGCAAGTCTGATCTCTATATAACAAGAAATGTTAGTACAAAGGCTTGTAATATCAAATTTAAAAATTAAAAAAAAAATATAAACTGAATGTTAAGAGCTAAAATAATTTTCTATTAATATGTATTTCCTATATTATTTAAATAAGCATATCAAAACTTTGGGAGGTTACAATGCCCCAGAACTTATTTGAAAATTTACCCACAACAGATGTTAAGTATATAAATAAGTAAGTTCTTTTACCGTTGACATTCAAGGCCCTCCACAATTTCAATCAAATCTACCTTTCCAAATTAATTTCTTACTTAAATTCTCTCAACTCCAGTTAAGACTTATGTTTCCTTGAATGTACCATAAGCATTGAAATCTGAGCTTTTGGCTCGTCATTCCTTCCTTCCCAGAATGGCCCCCTTCAACCATACAAATCCTATCCACCTTTCAAGAACTAGTTCAGATTCTTAGAAACATTACCTGACCTCTACAATTATCATTCCTTTAAATTCTTTAACTTTCTTAAGTAGACTGTAAGCTTCTTGAGATTCAGAAACATGTTATTTTCTGTGTATCCTACCTAGCACCTTAGTAAATAAGTAGTTCTCAAACTTCAGAATACTGATGTTGAGGTTAACTCCCTCAACTATTCTCCTTGTCATTCTATTTTAATTATTATTGTTATTGTTATTATTTGCTTAGTTAACTTCACCCTCTCCAGTAACTTAATCTACCACTCTTATTCAGATATCTTTCTTTAGCAGCCATCACACATGCTTAACTTCTTTCTACCTTGCTGTCTTGTGAATACCCTGAACTGAATATATTTAAGATAAAATTCTTCATATTCCCTGCCAATCCATTCTCCCCTGACTGCAATTTCCGTTAATGGAATCACCATTTTCCTAGTCAACCAGATTCAGTTTTGGACTCCTCCTTGACTCTACCCTCTATCACATCCTTCAATATCTAGACACAAAGTCCAGTTAATTGTACTTCTGAAATATCTTTTGCATGTATCTCTATCTTGCAAAATAAATTTTAACTCTTCATTTGGAAACTTTAACCTTCCTCTTCTAGTTTTACATTGCACTAATCACCTATACATTCCCTATATTCCAGCAAAATTGAACTAATCATTCTGGTGTGCTTTTTCCAGTTTTGCTCTTGATGGTCTCTCAAATCAGAATGCCCTTGCCCTCTCATAATCTGTCTCACTGGATGAGACAGCTTAAATGTTTCCATCTCCATTGAATCTTCCTTAATACTACCAGCTAAAGGATTTTTTTCACCAGAGAACTCCTGAGGTCTCTCACATGGTATTTATTTAGCACATCCTGTCTTGGAATTTAGATATTTACATACAGATATTATTTCTTTGTTAGATCTTAAGTTCTTAGGGTAGCTAATACTGATTTTTTATCTCTCAAATACAAATTTTTCTCTGCCAAGGCATTAAGGAAAGTGCCCAGGTACAATAAATATTTACTGAATAGAATAATACTTGTTTAATAAGTAAAAAATGAACAACTTTCGTAGATAAAGAAAATACCTAAAATCTTTAAAACTGCCTATTCTAAAGAGTCTAAATAGTCTATTCACAGAAGCTGAGTTGGAAGGGACCCCACAGCAGTCATCCAGTTCAATTTTTACATAATATAGTAAATGTAACAAGCGGTATCTAGATTTTGAGTAAAGACCTTTGGTATGGGGGAAACCTACTAGCTTCCAAGGCAAGTACATTCCATTCTTGAACAGTTTCAATTGGTAGAAAGTTTTTCTGTATCTCAAACTTTATTTGCTATTTTCTCCCCACTGTTCCTAGGCTTTGACCCTTCTGTAAACACGCAGAATAACATAATCCCTCTTCCACATGACAGCCCTTCAAATACTGAAAGACTTACCCTATGCCACCCCATGCACCTTCCCAAGTCTTTCCCTTTTCAAGCTATACATTTCCAGTTCCTTCAAATTTTGGAGTCTTCTTGACTCTATCCTCTATCACATCCTCCAAAATACACAGGCACAAAATCCTGTTAACTCTACTTGTGATTCTATCTAATTCTGATCAGATTACACATTTGAAGTATTGTCATCAGGACTAGGAAGGATACTGATAAGCTTGGAACATTTCAGAGTAGGACAATGAAGCTGGTGAAGGGCCTCATGACAATACCATGAGGATGATTTGAAAAAACTAGGAAAGTTTAGCTTAAACAAAAAGAACACTTAAGTGATAAGTTATAGTGGTCGTTAAGTATTTGAACAACTGTCATGTGAAAGAGGAATCAGATAGACTGGGCTTTTGTTCTTTGGAAACTTTTTCTACCAAACATAGCTACCCTAAATTGACATGGGCTGCCTCTGGAAGTCATAAGTACAAGAATAAGCGATTCTTTTTTTTTTTTAAAAGGCAATTGGGGTTAAGTGATTTGCCCAGGGTCACACAGCTAGTAAGTGTCAAGTATTTGGTCTGAGGCTGAATTTGAACTCAGGTCCTCCTGACTTCAGGGCCGGTGCTCCATCCACTGTGCAACCTAGCTGCCCCCAGAATAAGTTATTCTTACTCAGTTGTAGGCTGGCCAGCCTCTGAGATTTGTGACATCAGTATGTTAAGGACCTGTGATTCTGACTGTATGGTTTAAATACAAACTCCTCTCTTTAGTTTTAAAGCTCTACAAAATCTGGCCCTGGCAGATAGTTTCACTGGATATTACTCTCCCCTCCTACACTCTGTAATCTAAACAAATTGACCTTTTCTCTGCTTCTCAGCAGATATTATTTCATGTTTCTGTGTCTTTGCATTGGCCATCCCATATACGTCAAATGCTCTCCTTCCTTACTTCTACTTACTAAGAGTCCTCATTCTTCCTTTAATATGCAATTCAAGCACCACTCTCTGTATGATACCTCTCCTGTTTCCTCTAACTACTAGTCCCACCCCACAACTATTTTATAAGTAACTGCTCTCTACATATCAATTTCATATTTATGCTCTGTGTGTGTGTGTATATATATATATGTAAGTTTATAGGTACTTGTATTCCCCAGTAAAATGTAAATTACAAACAGGTATTATTTAATTCTTTTTATTTGTTTTCTCACTACCTAGCATTATGCATGTAGTAAACACTTAATACTTGTATTATCTCATTTATATCTAAGAAGATGACACTGGGGAAATTACGTTAGAATGGTGGGGAATGGTAAAGGAAGGTGTGGTCTGTGGCAGAGAATTCTAGAATGCTTAATTTAGTATTCTCAAAGGCTAATTATCATCTGGTATAACAGCCCTATACTTGTGTTTATTAACTAAATACATAATGTATTGTAGATGTGTGGGGAATACAAATATTAATGCCATTGGTGATGATCCCTTATAATTAAGATTACATAATAACCCTGTATTTACTTTTCTATATAAGAAGATATTTTGAGTTGGACTGGATGTCTTTAAGGCCCTCTCCAGGTCTAAATGTATGATTGATCCTGTGTGCTCCTTATCTTGAGTTCTATAACAGTAGTTATATGAATAATGGCCCTACTTTATATCATTTAATACTGTTAATTACTGGTATTGTAGTTAGAATTAATAAAAAAGTAATCATGAACTTACTTTATAAAGTGTAGAAGAAGATCAGTGACAAATTTGGCAGATTTCACAATAGGGCTTCCAGGCTCATTAAAGGTACGTGTATTATGTTCTATATAACGAACTTCCCACATCAGTGACGAAACCCGCCTTTGGAAGAAAAATACAAGAACTAACTCATATTTTTAAAATGTACATAGAAATTAAAATTAGATTTTTTACCAATTTTATCCTCTAATCTTAAAATTATAAAAGATAATAGTAAAATAAGTTATAGTTATTGGATGTGATTTTATGATATACGGAGGAAACTATTAAATGGCTGAACGACAGATCACCTGTGGGATATGAAGTGAACCACGAGTTTACTATGAAACCCAACTGAAGAACTGAACGACTGAAGAATAATTATTCTCTGAATTCTAAAACAAATGTTGATGGAGAATTATTTCTAATGGCTCAAATTCTATGACTGAAATACAACTCTATGTAGAGTCTCTAGAGATTTCTTAAGGGAATATTCCTTAACACATACCAAGTGGAAGGAATAAAAAAACCTTTACAAACCAAGCACCCAGAAAGCTTTCCCTCAACTTTACCCAAGAAAGACTTCTAGCAACCATATTCACATGGAACGTAGTCACACATGAGAAGCAAAACAAAAAATGTGTTTGGATGGCAAATAGTCATTAAGAAAAAAAAATATACATTTTACTATTTACCAGAGGTAAGGTCAAATTCAGGCTCCCAAACCCAAACAAGTTTATATAAAAATAAGAGAGCAGGACACACTGACAAGAGCAATGAGGTAAAGACCTCAGGAAGTGGTTGGAAAGAAGAGAAAGAAGAACTACTAAAAAAAATTATAAAAGTACAAGTAGGTCTAGGGCCGCTGAGCATAGAGGAAATGAATTCTAACCCATCACATCACTATATTTATAGCATAGTACAATACTAAGTATTTTATAATAAAGACCCTATTCTTTTAAGAGAATGTTAATTACAATTACATATGGAGTATGCATATCTTTCAAAATTTCATTTAAAAGTCAGTTTTGGAACTCAGAATGCAGCTTTTCATAGAAACAACATTATAAGTGGTGGACGGATTTCCAATCTAGAACACAAAAACCTACTTTACCCTTCTGGGGGGGAATTTTTTTTAAGTCATCTCAAATTAAGACCTCAGGAATGCACTTTTCACCATACAAAAATAATTCTAATATGATGGATTGGTTCTAAAATACTACTAATATTCCATTTAGAATTCTTACAACTTTCACACGTCGTTGGGACAAGATATGAAGTAATGATGGAGCTTGGGAAGAAGGAGCAAAACGCAATGGGGGGAGTCCAGGATGATAGTGGAATATGCAACAGAAAAGGGGAGGGGGAGTGAAATCTCCAGAGGCAATGGGAAAAGAAAGGGAAGTGAGAGGTTCAGAACTGTTGGTATATAAAGAAACACGTGCAAATAGCTCTTTATATTCTTAAAAAGAAAAAAAAGAAATATACATTTTTATCAAAAGTCAGTTGAAATGAAAAAAAAAAAATTTCTAGGTTAAAAGAAAAACAAAAGAATTATAAACATGTAAAAATCTGTCAAAACTATAAAAACCAAAAGGATTTACAATAAATATGGAAAATGTGACTTCCTCATATTCAATATTTATTTTCAGATCTGAACATATATCTATATCTATACATATATACACAGAGATATGTAGTTCTAAAGAAATAACTATACAAGGTGATATATCTTTAGAAAAAAATATAAATTATTTCAAGTTTGAATGTGGGGGGGAGGAGAAGAGGGAGTCTATGAACATCTGAAACTAAAATTGCTATAAAAGTTTTACATGATTTTCTAAAACTTCTGAATGTTTTTAAATGTTTGTAGTACCAAAAACATAAGGACAAAGGAGAATTACTTTTTCATCAGTATTCAAAGACTGCATGATTAAAGCAAACACATATTTTAAAAATGATACTCTTTTTAAAAGTCAACTAAAAAACTTTTACTTTTAATGTGAAATTTGCTCCCCCTCTTTCCGTAAGAAAACTCTGTATTGAGTTTTCTATTCATTAAGAAAAGTGAGCATCAAATCAGATTAGGAAATAATGAAAGTATGGTACTCAAAAATTTTCCAAAGAATATGCTCAATTAAAAAGACCACTTACTAATAATACTGCCCTCCCCTCTCCCCTGCTACACCTTTTCCAGTAATAACTATGTAACTTAGTTCTAACCTGTAAAACCTGCTTTCCAGTCTTTGTTTAATTGTACTGAGATCAGTAGGATATGCCACTACAGTGCAATACATGGGATATGCTTGTAGATCCACAGGGGCCACAAATGCAGAAGCAATATCTAAATCAAAGAAGGAAAAAATATTTACACATTGTATTTTTTAAAAAATCACTTTTAAACTAATATCTTTATAAGTTTTCAAAACCACCTTAGCTCTGGAAGGTCATGCGTATTTCTACTAAGTCAGCAGCTATCAGAATATTTCTACATTATGTATGTCCATTGCCATACATTACCATAAAATCAATGCATATCAACAATTCAAAAATGTTTTGCCAAGCTCACTCCTCTATTAAGTACTAAAGTTTTTATCCATTATCATCCTATAATTTCACTTTATATCAAGACAGAATCATTGGAAAAATATTGATATTAAAAAGATAGCTTTTGTTTTAGGGGAAGCTTGGTGCCACTGAAAGCATTGTTATATTTTCCCGTTCTTCATTATCTACTACCTGCAGCATAGAAAACCATAATCTACAAATAATTAAGTTGCAGGTCACTCAAAGGTACATGTAAAAACACATAATAGATATGAATAGGTTGGAGCTATTTCCTACCAAGAACTACACATGGGAAGCTGTATAAAAAAAATATTATCAAAGAAATGTACAAGTGAAAAAGGTTGGGAAGGTTAGATCTATGAAGAGCAAGGGTTGAACAATGGCTTTATGTGTTTCACTAGTACTCCATATATCCTTAATATAATTATTAACAAATAAAATCTGCAAAGTTATATAAGAAAAGTCTACAACAAGAGAAAATAACATAGAAAATCATCACTACCTTTTGAATCTATCATGGATAATGAAAGAAAACGATGAGTCATCCAACAATAACTTAATGAAAAAGTTTCCTAATACATGAAGGCAAATTTGCAATCATCTCAGGCACATAGGTTTAGAGTTGGAAGGGACCTTCAAGATCAAAGTCTAACCCCATTATTTGATTTTTATCTCCAATGAATAAGATGCCCTTTTTTAAAAACCTCAGAATAATTTCCCCAATATACCCCATCACAGAATTCTTTCTTATGACAATGAAAAAAATTTTTTTTTACAGTAAAACTCAACGAAGAAAAAAATCACAAACAGTAATATATGCAACATTCCACATCTATAGTCTTCCGACTAAACAGGAGGAAATATGTCTTTCAGGACCAAGACTGATAAAGAACAATGTATCTGAGTTTGGTAATTTTTTTTTTTTGGCTGCAAAAAAACAAAATAAAACAAAAAAACCCAAAAAACTAACCAGTTCCTACCCTTAAAGGGAATGGTTAAGAAGGGGTTAAGTGTAAATAGACTGCAATACATCAATGAAATATTGTACAGAGGAAACTTACGGCAAGTCTTAAGAGAGCAGACACAGACCAATATGGGTTTTGTGTCATGAAGTTATTTGGTAGCAAAACTGGCCCTCTGTAGATTTACCAGTCAACTGTGAATCAATACTAGTACATCAGGTTCAATCTTTTAACTCAATTCTAGATCTCTACTGTTTTTGCATACACCTTCAAAAAAATCACTTTGAAGATTTTTACATACTTATTTGGAAAAAAGGTTAAGTTTTTCTTCATAAAATAAAGGTAATTTATTTCAGGAAAATAAAATCTCACCAAATTTCCTTATGTTGTCAATTCAATGTAATTAATTTTTTTCTTAACAAATTGGATTATGTACAAAGGAGATTGCCAACAGGCCTCAAAAATCACATCACATATGATTTGGTTAGGCAGTTGTGAATAATTAGCCTGGGAAAAAGTGGATTGGGGGAATAGGGACAATTGATCTGTATTCTTGACCAAGTGAGTTTATACATAAAAACAAATTAGACTTTGTGCTGTTCTAATGGGAAGAACTAGGATTAATCAGTGGAAATTGTAGGAAGGCAGATAAGCTTCAACACAAGGAAGAACTTTCTTAAGGACTAATGTTGCCAAATAAACAAATGAGTTGCCTCATCAGGCAGTACCTTCTATGTCACTGTGGGTGTTAAAGCTGACATTGGATAGCTACCTGAAGGAGACATTATAGAGGTATACAGGTATCTAGCATGGACCTAAGATCTCTCTGAAAACTAAGACTATGTTTAATTTTCAGTTTTATTTCTACTCAAGTTTTCTATTTGTGCATCATCTGTTTCCTCTTTTTTGAGTCTTACCTAGTGTCATGAGCTGGTTTATTCCTGTAATAATTCTTTCACATTCTTCATCCCTGGGATTAGAACCCCATTCTCCATCCAGAGGTTTATAGATCAATGTTCTACATTCAACATCAGTTAAAGGAACACTTGTTCCTAGCTCTTCAGGAAATACAGCTGAAATGCATCAAAAAGAAAATCTGAGAAAAATCATCTTTAGGAAAATTTGAAAATACATACAGACTCTTTAACAACAATTTTAGTTTAAAACTCCTTGAAAAGAACTTACACTTTTATCAATGACAACTTCATTAATACAAAATGTATTTTATACTCTAAAATGTCCATAACTGAAAGTAATGCTCTATAGTTAAATGCAAGAGTGTATTTTATGAAAAAAGAAACAGGTTTTAGAAACATCACATTAGAATTTTAAAACTCTTTAGTTTATCATCAGTTCTACATTATGAATTAAAGTCCTCCTCAAAAGGAGGTTGGGGGGGGGAAGTGGGCACTACTTCAACTTGCTATATGAAGGCCTTGGATAAGATGAGAGTCACCAATTCTACTTCAATGGAAAATCATCAAGCCTTACTACCTGCCCCGTACCTGCCTCCTAAGATCCCCCTACCCTTATTATATCTGCAAAGCCTCAATGCCCTGAAGACCCCAGCATAATTATCTGACCTACTGACTTAACCTAGAACCCATGAGCCTTGCTATCTGCTTTTCCACTAAATCCTTAGGACTTATGCGCCTTTATGTCTGCTCTGCACCTTAACTTTTATATGTTGTCTTCTCCAATTAGAGTATGAGCTCCTTGGGAGCAGGGATTGTCTCTATTTTTTCTATTTATATCTCTAATGCTTACCCACCATGCTCTCTCATTCATTCAATCATTCATGCTGTTATTGAACAAACTGTTTTTCTGGTTCTATTTATTCTAAATCAGTTCATATAAGTTCTAGGATTTTCTGAAATCCTTCTTACAGATGAATAATATTCTATTATATTCATGATCTGTTCAGTCATTCCCCAGTTGATGACTACTTCCTTAGTTTCTACTTCTCTGCTATAACAAAAAGTACTATTATAATTATTTTTGTACATATCTCCACTTTGCCTCTAATACTCTACTTTTCAACTCCACTGAACAAGATGCACCTCCCAGGTTAAACCCATCACATCTCATCTTACCACCTGATGCTAATTCAAGCCTTGACTGATATCTCCCTCAGCCTCCTACCCCCAATGACTGGAGGACAGGATACTGAACTCCTGGATAGCTTCAAGGTTAGAAAATGTATTCAGCTCACTCCACTTTGCATCTGCTACTCTGCCGTTTCAACTCCAAAGAACAAGACACTCCCCCATGCTGAGTACCCCCTTGGTTTTTCTCCTCACTCCCACTTTCTTGCCTCTTTTTGTATGTTGATTTCTTTTGACTGTAAGCTCCATAAGGACAGGGACTGGCTTTTTTACTAATTGTATCCCAGTGCTTAGCACAGTGCCTGGAACATAGTAGATATTTAGTAAATGTTTATTGATTGGACTGGATTGAATTTTGGTCATTTTTCTTTGATCTCTCTGGGACATAAGGTGGGTCAAGGGATATATGAGTCTTAGTGACTTTTTGAACATAATTCCATATTACTTTCCAAAATGTTTGCACCATTTCATAACTTCACCGATAATACAATAATGTGCCTGTTTTCTTACAAATCCTTCAACAATCACTTTTTTCAGTCATCTTTGCCAATCTTACGGACATGAACTTCAGAGTTTCTTTTATTTTCCTTTTTTTCTTATTGATGATTTGGAGCAATTTTCCATATGGTTGTTGATAGCTCTCATCCTTTGAGAACTGTCCCTTCTTGCACCTCCCTCTCTCTCCCTTCTTTTTTTCCCTCTTCCCTACACATGGGGAATCATACATTTACATATGGGTACTCTGCCCAAAGGAAAATAAATTTCTAGAAATATAGCTCTCTGTTAAACCATGCTTTGATAAAGCCTATTTGGAGCTACTTGCCTATGCCTTAAACCCAAATCACTCTAGCTCTCACTGACTGGCCAATAATGGGCTACCCAACCCAACCCTCAGTTGGTCATTGTTTGGGTTTTGTTGGTTCACAGTGAGTATAAATAGCAATTGTTTCTGTTCTGGCCAGGAACTCTGAGGGTCTTCCTCTCCTAGATGAGATTTTTTTTTCCTTTGAATAGGTAAAAGAGGGCATTTCTCCCCTCATTTCTTACCTAGCCTTAATCACTTAATGGTTTTTGCCTCAGACAAACTGAGACCTGGTGAAGATCTTGGCTAAAAAGGCCAAGGTTTCCCACTGCATCGGGGGCCATCTCCAATCATCCTGATCTATGCCTTGTCACTGGACTCAGATGGCTCTGGAGAAGAGAGTGAGGCTGTTGACTTACAAGCCTTGCCTCACTCAAATCCAATTCACTTGCAAGTCAAGACAACACCTTCCTGATGTCATTGGTTGTTTTCAAGAATGAAGGACAAAAAAACAACAACAAAAAACAATGAAGGCCTAAGAAACTTCTAAGTACTGGAGAAGAGTTCTGGAGAACAAACCTGCCTGCTATTACCTTAGGGTGATGTGATGATGGTAGTAAAATTTGTGGTTGGATGAGTCAAAAGAGTTCAGTCTTCCCCCTTTTACAGTTTGTCTTATATCTGCTTGGACCCTTACTCATTTAGCTTTTGGCTACAACCTATTTTAGGCCAGTAGTGACATAAACTGCACAAACAGGTTATGTGGCTTCAGTTCAATTCCTGATTTGTTATAAAAGAATATGTCTTGCATTTTTTGGTAACAGAAGAAATGCTACTCTCTTTTTATTTTAAAAAATTACAATTAAAAATTTTTTATTGAATTCAAAATACTTCAATATGGCTTAATTCATTTTTAAAAAAAACTAATATAACAGTGAAAATGAAAATTTTCCAATGAATTATATTGATCAACAAGTTTATGAACTGATCTAAAACTTATATTTTCATGTTTCATTTTACATGAACATTTCATAATGGACATTGTGTTTTTCAAATATCTTTTTTTTTCCAATTACTTTTTCGGATGAAACATTCACTACAATTTTTTCAAATAGCACTGATTTAATAAAGATGACTCCTATTAACTCAAAATCTCTTTTCTACTATTAAGTTAATTCATCCTACTTCACAGTTACATAGAGCACAATCTACAGATACACATACCATTATTAGGAATAAGTTCCATATCCCAAGGACTCATCTTTTCTGTGTCTCCATTATCCCAGCTTAAAGAAAGATATAATACTTGCATTAAAATTCCAAATAAAAATAACTGCTGAATGAATAAAAAATACAATTTGTCACAAAAAAGTTAAAAAAAAATTCACTATTTTAAGAGATTGAATCATGTACTCAATAGTCTGGTTACTACAAAGGAAAATTTTGAAGGTAATTAGGTGAAACAAAAAAACACAAAGAAAAACAAAAAAACGAACCAGACAGATATTTACCAGACATTATAACACTGAAATAAACTGTCAGGATATTCAGGCTGAAGAGGCTCCTGGCTTTCAATGGTTCCAAACCACCAAGCATCATCTATGACTGATCTGAAACGGTCACCTGGATAAGAAACAAACAGGCAGTACATTACTAAGAATGTCATGTTATAATCCATTTTTAGTAAATACATTTTAAAAGTTTAAATTATTTCTTGTTTGTCCAATTGTTTACTGTGAGTATGAAATTGGATGTTCCCAGAGACTCAACATATCAAAAACATAATTCATTATTTTCCTCCCCAAAACTCATCACTTCTCTAAGTGTTCTTATATCTATCAAGGGTACAGCCATTCTTCTAGTTTTCCCAGTTTGTAACTTTGGCACTGGGGCAACTGGATGGCACAGTCCAGACTTTTGAGTCAGGAAGACTCATCTTCCTGAGCCAAATCTGACCTCAGACATCACTAGTTATGTAACCCTGGGCAAGTAATTTAACATGTCCTCATCTATAAAATAAGCTGGAGAATTAAATAGCAAACCACTCCAGCATAATAACCCAAATGGTGTCAGGTACCATCGAACAACAAAAAGGGGCACAACTTTGGCATTATCTTCCACTCTTCACATTCTCTTACCCCACCTATCCAATGACATGCCAAGTTTTACTGTTTCTATCTCCATATCTCTCATTACGATCCCTTCTTTCCACTCACAAAGCTTCCAGCTAAGGCTGGAATTTGTAATAGGTTTTTTTTTTCTTATTGTGTATTTAAGTTTTAGTATTTAGGTCTAAAATTTAAAAAAATCTAAAAAACAAAAAAAATAAACACACAAACAAACAAACAAACAAACAAAAAAAACAAGCAGCTCACTCTTGCCTCTAGGGTAAAACAAACTCCTGTTTAGAGAAGTTGGGTTTTTTTTAAAGCCCTTCACAACCTGGCCCCAATCAATGTTTTCAAGACATTATTATTCCATCTCCCCTCATGATACTGTATCTTTGCAATGGCCACCTCCCATGCTTGAAATATATTTTATGCTCACTCCTGCCTCTTCCTATCTTTGTAGGCTGCATTACTTTCTCCTGCTCCCCACCCAAACATTGTATGATTCAGACAAACTGGCCTACTTACGGTTATCTGCACACAACACTCTCACTTACAACCATGGTCTGTACAGCCTATCTCCCAAGACTGAAATGTTATTCCTCCTTACTTTCACTTTTTGTAATCTCTAGTTTCCTTCAATTTCTTAAACAGGACTTTGTGATTGCTTCAGTGGTTAGAAGCCCCACTGAAATCACTTTGTGTATGTTTTATATTACCTATGTACATTGTATACCCCAACAGAATGTAATTTCCCTGGGAGCAGATACTGTCTTACTTTGTCTTTACTTTCGTCTTTACAGTTCCAGTGCCTATCATGGTGCTTCACACAGCAAGCATGTAATACATGCTTGTTGACTGATCATGTCTCCCAAGTACTTTTTTATCTAGGCAAAAATTTACTAGTTCCTCAAATGATTTGTATATAGCATAGTCTTTAGACCTCTTACCATTCTGTTTTTACGTCATTTTCTAAAGATGAGTTGTAGTATCCTAAGTGGGGTAACACAAGACAATCCACTGGGATTGGGGGGAAAAACACTAAAACTTCTAAATCAAGAACACGCCAAAAATGACACTTCACTTATTCCTGGGCTGAAATTTTTGTCAGCCATACTATAAGGCAGAAACAATGATAATTTAATCAACTCTGAAATAAAAATAAGCCAAAATTTTGAAATTATTGGAAAGATCACTTGAAATATGGTTTTACGTATTAACTGCTACTAATGATGAACCTTACACTTTAAGTGTATATTGTGACTTGAGCTATTATTAGTGAATAATATGGAGAAATCATGCTCAACGAGATATCTAAAAACTAAGTTTCTTTAGCAAAAACAATATATCACTTGCAAAGATGGAAATTGACTGAGTTTAAACAAAAACCTCTGCATAATTGGTAACAGAAATTGAAAACAGTATATAATAATTAAGCCCAGCCAATTATGTATTTCTTCAATTATATCTATGTATTTTTCAGATGTTAACATTTTACATCTCAAAGTCATCAAAATAAACTGCATTTACAAAGCAGACCTTTAATACCACTCTATCAAAAAGTACTAAACCAAGGATTTTTGGGGGGGAGAAAGGGAAGTATGTTTTTTTGTCCTGCTCTCACTAAAAAGTACTGCAAATAATATTTACTTATATACACTCAAATGTAGAACTTTAGGCTTATTATTTATTAGACCCAAATGTAGAGCTTTAATCTGACTAAATTTCAGTTACTAGATTTGGCCCTTTCACTCTGACCATGAGCTTTAGGCTCATGATCCTGTCCTATTGTTAGCTACTCCTCAGTTTCAACCACATATTTGATAAGAATAAAAACTACAGTATCACCAACAAATTAACAAAAATTTATTAAACCAGGTATCATATCATCTAAGTCAACTCTGAGAAAAGAACAAGAATAAGGACAAATCTTTGGAGATCATCCTTCAGATATCAATACTTTAAATCATGCAAATCTAGATCCTGGAATTTAACTAATTATGAGTCCCCCCAACCCTTTGATTTAATTTAAAAATAATTTAAAATGAAAACTAGTAACAATGATGGATAATGGCACACATATTGGCGAAGAATTTTCAAAAATGCACCTTAAAATAATCTTCATGAAGACATCTATAAAATGATGGTGTTAAATTACATGACCATGTTACCATGATTCAGATGCCTTCCCATTGCTGGAACATCCCTCTGGGGCTATGGCAGAACTCTCCCATTGGTAAGTTCTTCCCAAAACCTTGATTCTGAGCAATAGTCCATGTCAGTCATCAGACTTTGCCACCCTTTAGTCCCTGCTTTTCAATTCCCTTTATGTGTTGCCTTCCCCCATTAGAATGGAAGCTTGCTGAAGGCAGAAACTCTAATAAGGTCAACACAATGCTTAGCATGTAATAAGTACTTAATAAATGCTTGCTGACTTTACCTATGAGGTCCCTTTCAGCTCTTAGATTCAGTTATGAATGGCGCTTGTATAAATCCTCACCCAGCACAAGAAAATAATCAGCAGTACACAAAATACTTATATGCTGGGCCTTTAGAGGGAGGAAAAAAACTAAAACAACTGATTTTTAATAAATGTAATTAGTATTTCTGATACAAAAAAGGACATCAACAATGAATTTCCTATTCAGCAAGTATATTTTTATTCAATTTATATAGTGAGTGAATAAAGCCTCTCTTAAAAAAAATTACAAATGCCTTATTTTTACACCAATCACTTCAAAAATACCATGCCTGCCAATGAAGAGACTCATGTAAAAAGGTTAGCTAAGCAAAAAAAGAGTCAATAAAGATGCTATCTCTGGCAGAGATGGCAACATCATGCACTTCAATTCTCTACCTAGGAAAAAGTAAATGTTTTATCATCTATTCTCTAAGATCCAGGAAATAAGCTGCCTTTCTTTTGAGCTCATTTTGTGTATGTTAAACAGTTCACATTTTCACAAACTAATTATGTACTCACCTATATTCCATCGTCTATATTTTGCATCATCAAATTGTTGCCGCAAGACTAGAAAATCTATAACATCTGGCATATCATGGTACCTAATTTGATAAATACAACAAAAACAAAACATGAATAAGTTGATTAAAGTCAATGATTTAAATATATTTCTTAAAGCTTTGAAAATTTTTGCCTCTTTGAATGTCCCTTACTTCATTGTAAAGGCTCCTCCAGTTAGTTTACCAGTATCAGGATCTAGAAAAGCAAGTTTAAGGCAGCACAGTGTAGGCAAACCCACTTCATATTTTATGCCAACTATTTTCATTAATTCTTGCTCCTAGGGGAGAAAAAAAGAAACAAGAAAACACCATGCTTTTGATTTAAATGTTTTGACTTAAAAGTTTAATATTTTGTAACTATCATAAAAAAAAATCTAGTGAAATGAAGACAGTGAATTTTTTGAATATTTTTTTTGGGGGTGGGGTGTGGAGGTAATGTTGGATTTGTGATTTCATTAGTATCGGTAACTTGTGGTAAAGAAATTAGCCCCACCAAATCAGATCAACAACTGCTCTGCATCTTTTAGTATTACAGAGTTCTTTGGGGTCACTTCGAGGTTAAGTGACTTGACAGGGTCACACAGTCTCTGTCAGAGAAGGGTCTTTATATCCCAGGTCATCCAACCTTCAACTGTATCCAATATGTCATGATGACTCTCAAAATGTGTTTTTCTAGGGGCAGTTAGGTGCGCAGTGGATAGAGCACTGGCCTTGAAGTCAGGAGGACCTGAGTTCAAATCTGGCCTCAGACCAAACACCTGACACTTACTAGCTGTGTGACTCTGGGCAAGTCACTTAACCCCAATTGCCTAAAAAATAAAATAAAATAAAATGTGTTTTTCTAGTAAAACTTAAGATCAGAATGTCAGATTTATTTCACATAAAGTATTAAAGTTGTTAGATATAAAATGAATACAATTGTCTAAAAGTAATCCCGATACATTATGTATCAAACATAAATTGCACCAGTCAATAAATTAGATCAGTATTTTTACTGCAAAGTCGAGATAATGGAATGATAACTCTTTTTAATAACTCTTAAAAGAAAAAAATCTATTCTAAAAGTTTCAAGACAAAAAACTAGTGCTATTTATTCTCAAAGACAAAAATCTTATCTGTATTATAAAATGGTTTCTTCTGACTAATCAGCCTGAATCAAAAAACTTTTTTTGGGGGGGGGGGGGTTTGGTGAGACAATTGGGAGTTTAGTGACTTGCCCAGGGTCACACAGCTAGTAAATGTCAAGTGTCTGAGGCTGGATTTGAACTCAGGTCTTCCTGACTCCAAGGCCAGACCTCTATCCACTGCGCCACTTAGCTGCCCCCCAAAATTTTTTTTTTAAAAACAATAAAAAAAAAAGATGTCATAATAAAAGAAACATTATATTACCCGCAATTCCATTTTATGCCACGGCTGTTTTTTTGGATTAATGCTATATATTTTATTTTTTCGGGCCATTTCAACATATGCTTCATGTCCTTGTCGGAAATAGTAAACCTAAGAAAAAAAAAAAACAAAATGAATCATGTCATAGTTACAAAATATAAATGTAATAACACTTATGATTCAAAATGCAAAAACCATTAAGTGTTATGCTATGTTATGCTATGTTAGCTTAAGCTAAAAGAGTAAACTATTCCATGAGTGAACTGTTAAATTTTGATTGGTTATTATACTGTCACTATTTAACTATAGCCACAGTAGGCAATCAGTCCAAAAATTTTAATATTGTGCTAGATAATGTGCTTAAGTGTGGGGAGCACAAAGAAAGGCCCTAGAGGGGGAAGAACAATAATTAACTAGATACATATAAGATAAATACAGAGCAGATATAAAGTGATCTCAGAAAGGAAGACATTTGCAGCCGAGAGGACTACAGAAGGGACAGGAGCTGAATCTTACAGGATAAACAGAGAAATATTATTGCAAATTAGAAATCCAAACAGGAAAAAAGAACTCTCAATATTATTCTCACACATTATGTAGATCTCTTAAGAAGCTAAAATTTGGTTACAGAACATTTCCAATATAGTTTAGAAAAACTTACAAGTCAAATATGAAAAATCTGTCAAAATAATTTAAATACAACAAAACCATGTTATTCTGGAACTCTACATGAAAACTAAAAGGCAGTGATGAATCATGGTTAGAGTCAGGTAGACCTGGGTCAAGTTCCAACTCTGACAAATAGTGGCTGTATGACAGTGGGTAAGATTTACTGCCCAGACTCACTATGATTGTAAGTAGAAGAACAGAAGGAAGTCTGATATGTATTAGCAGAGAAGTTTCCACACTAGGAGTCTCATATACAAAAATGAAATCACAAAACTGGACAATAAATAACAAATAAAAAACAAACTTTCTTTGTCCTGGGCTCTCTTCTCTTCTATTTTCTCTTCTCCCTTTATACTACTGCACTTGGTTTCATCAGCTCCGACTGACTCAATGAACATCTCCATGTTCTCCAACTGGATGTCACACACATATCATAAACTCTACACCAAAACTGAACTCATCTTTCTCCCTAGACTCTCCCCTCTTCCTAACTTTGCTATTTCTATCAAGGGTACTACCCAGTTACCCAACCTAGGTGTCATCCTCAACTCTTCACTCTCTCACTCTCCATATCCAGTAAGTTGCCAAGTAGTGTTATTTCTCCCTTTGGAACATCTCTCAAATACGCCCTCTTCTCTACTCTGACACTTCTGCTACCTCACATCCTCATTGCCTCATGCCTAAACTACTGTGATAACTTGCCTGTTAGTCTTTTTTCCCCTAGTCTCTCTCCCTATTCCAGTCCATGCTCCACTCACCTGTCAAATCAATCTACCAAAAGATATTATCCCTTATCCCTATTCAGTAACTCCAATGGCTCCTTATCAACTCCAGAATCAAATATAAAATCCTATGTTTGGCTTTTAAAGCTCCTCATAACCTGGCCTCCTCCTGTCTGTCCAGATTTCCTACATCTTACTTAATACCATATAATCTTGAGATCCAATGACCAACGACACTAGCCTCCTTGATGTTCCTCTCACAAGACACTCCATCTCCCAAATCCTTGCATTTTTACTGGCTGTACCCCACGCCTGGAACTCTCTCCCAACTCATCTCTGTGCCTCCTGGCTTCCTTTAAGTCTCAGTTAAAGTCGAATCTTCTGGAAAATGCCCTTCTCAGTCTTCTTTAATCTTAGTTCTTTTCAATTGAGATCATCTCCAATATATACTCTATCTATTGTATTTGTACATAGTTGTTTGCATGTTGTCTCTCCATTAGACTGTGAACTTCTTGAGAGCAAGGACTTTTTTTTAATCTACAATGCTTAGCACTGTGCCTGGCACACAGTAAGTACCAAGAAATGCTTGTTAAGGATAGATTTTTACTGAGCAAAAAGGATGAAGTAATTTAAAAATTCATGAATTTTTAGAGTATTACTAAAAAATAGTAAGAATTCAAATCAGTATGTTTCTTAAACCCAAGGTATTATGAAGAGTAAAGTAGTCCTTCAACTTTAAAATCTTAAAATAAATGTTAAATGACTTAACTTTATGATATTCTTACTATCTGAGAGGTTTAATATGAGTAACAATTACAAAAACTATTTTTTCTTAGTATCATCCATTTATATTAGCTTGAGACATATTCATAATTTGAAAATGATGTAATTTTTGGAGGAAAATATTATGGTAAGGTTTCTCACTTTAAGCTGGCCTCGCCCACCTCAAAAAGGAAGTAATACTATAATTGTAAAAATTTTCCAAAATGTAGGTGGTCTCTTTTTTCAGAGATTCATCCAATTTGATAATGACTCAGGAATCTATTAAACAATTCTTAAACAATTAGACTGTTTTACAGCTTAAAAATTGGGGTATGACTCTATTGCTGTTAAAATGAAAATAGCCAAATTTTTACATGATGGATTTACAGAACAATTGAACACATTTAAATATGCCTTGAAATACAGTACCAGACAATAATTAATAGTTTTATTCATGACTAAATTATAAATTATATTTTTAATATGCCAATCTACTTATATCTATTAAGTTATAGAAAAAAATAAAAATAAAATTAGAGATGGAAGCCCCAGCTTGCGAAATTTCATAAACTTGCCTTAAAAATTCTACCAATTTTGCTTGTGTGAGGCCCCGGGTTCAATCCCCATCATCTCCACTTACTTTTGGGACAGCTAGGCGGTGCAATGGATAGAGCACTAGCCCTGGATTCAGGAGGACCTGAGTTCAAATCCAGCCTCAGACACATAACACTAGCTGTGTGACCCTGGACAAGTCACTTAACTCCACTGCCTAGCCAAGATAAATAAATAAAGTAAAAAAAAAAAAAATTTCTACCAAAAGCTTTTTACTTCTCTTTTACAAACTTTCCATTTAAATATGTAAACACTTTTAAGCAATGTTTCTAAACAAAATCAATGGAATGATTAAAAATATATACATACATCTCTCTAAATATATATACATATACACACAATAAAAAATTGGCAGTACAAGATTTTTCTAATATAATTACAAGTTACTAGAAGTTTGCATTAAAGTCAACTGTAAAAAAGACAAAAAATGAGAGTTAATTTTTAATCAAAAGGTACCTCATCTCCCATTTGCGGTACAAATGGACATCTTCGAGGAACAGTATCCGTAATCCATACTGAAGGCAACCATTCTTCTAAAGTCAAACCATTTTCAGTCAATTCTCCAACAGCCAATCTCTAGAGAATGTTCACAAAATTTGAAAGTGAGTATGCTCACCATAAATAGTACTTGTTACAAAACATCTAGTGAAACTTTATGAAAATAGAAACATCAACCTTCAATATAAAATGCATACTCCTCACATCAAAAAATACTCCATAACAGGGATATTTAAAATAAAGCAAACTTGCCCCCTCAAGAATACATTTTTTAACTGCACAATTATTAACAAACTGGTTTTCTTGAAATTAAAAAAAAAAAGTTAACCATTGCAGTGATGAAAACAAGAATTCAAAAACAGTAGATATTAAGGTCCCTTCTTGATCTAAATCTATGAAACACAGTGCTGAGAATACAATACTTATTTCCTCGAGAAATACTGAAGTTTTTAAATTGCACTAAAATACTGCAAGTCTTTTTTATTTTTTTTTAAATAAGGGTATGGGATGAATCAGTTGATTTACTAAACACCTACAATACAAGGCATTATCTTAATTTTAAGAACATTTTACATTTTTTTAAATTACAATTTTTTTTATTAATAAATGATTGTTTAATTTATTCTATCTATCCAAATGCTTATTTAAAAAATACAATTAGGGTACTCTATCTGTAGTTTTAGCATTTTACAAATGTTGGGATTGCATGGAAAAATACCGAAGAATCTTAGGAAGGAACCTTGGTGTTTGTATAGTCCAACTTTCTACTCCATGCAGCAATCCCTTCCATAGTACACCTAACAATCAGTTATCTGTTTGAAAAGAATTCACCATCTATCAAGACAATTCATTCAATTTTGTAATAGCTCTAGCCAAAACCTGTCTCTTTGCCCTGGTTCCAGTTCTGCTTTCTGAAGCAACAGCTAAAAAATCTACTCAGTATAGTAAGTATAGTGTATGTCCATTTAATCTCTACTTCTCTAAGTTAAATATGGATATCTCATATGACATGGTTTCTAGATCCTTTAATCACCCCTCTGGATGTACCTTATTTGGTAGGCCTGAACTGTACAAAATATTATAGATGCAGCCTGAGGAGTAGAGAGAAAATAAACAGACTACTATTTCCCACGATCTTAATACTATACTATTAATATTATAATTAGCAATATTATTGACAGTTATGTCTATTCTCTGTCTTTTCTTGTTAATGTTGTTATTTATGTAGCTTAAGAACGTCAAATGCAACATTTTTTTTAATAGTCACTTTATCCTTGTTGTCTCTAAATAAACTTCTGCTTAAAAAATTAACAAAAAGTCCTGCCAAGTCAATTATAATCCCTCCTGTACCTGTCAGAAAAAAAAATTGGGGTGGCAATTAACCTAAATGCATAACGCAATACGTGTTATATTAGATACTCTCTTCTCTCTAGGTTTTTGGGACCCCATTCTCTTCTGGTTGTCCTACCTATCTGATCACTCTGTCTTTGTCTCCTTTGCTGGATTATCATTAAGATGATGCCTTCCAACTACAAGCAGACATCGTTCCTCAAGGTTGTCCTGGGCCCTCTTCTCATTTCCTTCTATGCTACCTTCCCTCAAGTCTCATCAGTTCACATGGATTTAATTACCATCTCTATGCTGATGATTCTCAAATGTACCTATCCTGCCCTAAATTCTCTAACTTCCAATTTTGCATCTCCAACTACCTTTCAAATATCTGGAACTGGATGTTCAGTAGACATCTTAAACTCATTATATGCAAAAGAGAACTCAATATCTTTTCTCCAAAGTCTCCCCTGCCTTCTCTATTATTTTAGAGAGCAACAACATTCTCCTGGTCCCTCAGACTCACAACCGTGGAGTCATCTTCAACTCCTCACTATCTCCTCTCCTCTACATCCAATCTATGGCCACGGCCTATCAATTTCACCTCTGAAACATCTCTCAAATACATGTTTCTACTCTGACACTGCCACCACTTTAGTATAGACCCTCATCATCTCATACCTGGAATACCACAATAGCTGGCGGGTGGGTGCGCCTGCCTCACCCCACTCCAATCCATCCTCCAACCAAAGTGATTTTCCTAAAGAGGTCTGATCATGTCACCCTAACCCCACCCAAAAAAATGCCAGTGGCTTTCTATTGCATCCAGGATCAAGTACTAAATGCTCTGTTTGGCATTCAAAGTTCTTCATAACCCAACCCCCTCCTACCTTTCTAGTCTTTGTACACCCTACTCCCAGCATATACTCTTTGATCCAGTGACGAGGACTTTGTGATAAGACACTCCAATTCTTGGCTGTGGGCATTTTCTCTGGATGCTCCCATGCCTGGAACGCACTTTCTCTCTTCATCTCCACCTACTGACTTTCTTGGCTTCCTTTAAGTCCCAACTAAAATCTCATCTTTTACAGGAGGCTTTTCCTAAAACCCTCTTAATTCTAGTGCCTTCCCTCTGTTAAATAGTTCCTATTTATCCTACATATAGCTTGCTTTGTATATACTTATTTGCATGTTGTTTCCCCCGTTAGACTGTAAGCTCCTTCAGGGGAGTTAATATCTTTTTCCTCTTTTTTGTATTCCCAGAGCTTAACACAGGGTCTGGCACATAGCAGGCATTTAATGTTTATCAACTTATTGAATGACATTATACTGATCTCCCTTAAATTAAACTTGTTTTTGGCAAAGTTCTTTAGCTAATGGGATTATTGTAATCTTAAAATTTTAAGCTTTAAAAAAAAAATGATGCAAAGAGAGACAGCAGCAAGATACAGTGAAAAGAACCTAGAGTCACAGAAGGGCTTGGATACCTTGAAGGCAAGGACCTTGAGTTACAACACCTAAGATCAAATTCTAACTCTGTTATCTCTATGGTAATCAGTAGGTCATAACCTCTTTGGATCTCAGTTTCCTCATCTGTAAAATGAGGAGGTTGCAAGAAATGATCTTTTAATATCCCTTCCAGTTCTAGATCTATCAGGTCTGCACAACCTGCAGCCTGACAAAAGATTTTGGGTGGCCCATGAAAAATGTAGAGGAAAACATCCTTTACATTTCTTGCAGGCCACCTGAAATCCTTTGGTGTGCCCCCTGGGCTGCAGGTTGGGCAGGCCTGATCTACGATCTTAGTGGCAGTTAGACGGTGGTGTATATAGAGCTCTAGGCTTGGAGACTGAAATCTTGAGTTTGCATCGAGCCTCAGACACTTACTAGCTAAGTGACCCATGGCAAGTCACTTTACTTCTGCCTGACTCAGTTTCCTCAACTGTGAAACAGGGGTATTAACTGCATTTACTTCTTATGGTGGTTGTGAGAATCAAATGAGATAATATTTCCAAAGTGCTCAGTACAGAGCCCAGCTTTCTCTTATTTTCCCTTTCCCTGATGATTTGGTACTAATGTATTTTAAAATAAGTGAGATGTTTATAGAAATAAAAGAAGAGTCTAGTTCTAATCTAATTTTCCAGAACTTTTTCCTATTACCTTCTTTCACCTACTAAACATATCTCAAGAGCCATTCTCTAAACATGGACTAGACCTTACTGGCTTCATACCTTTATTTTTACTATAATTCTCTATGTGTGGAATGCTCTTCCATTTAGTTCTACTCACTGCAGGCTTTAAACTAGAAGCTCACATTTAAAGCCCAACTCAATTTCTTTGAAGATTTCCTTCAGCCACATCAAATCAGGCATGATCTGTCTCCTATAAGCTCTCACTGAAATTTATGTATTTATTATACAATAAGATGTCATCTCCTTCACTGTACCGTAATTTCCTTGAGGGTAGGGACTGTGGTTATTCATTTTTATATAAGTAAACATTTTTGTACAAATATGTTTCTATTTGTAGGATGAAATAAGATAATATTTGTAAAGTGCTTAGTACAAGTACTATGGTGCTTAATAAATCCTTCTTTCCTTCCCTATTTGTATAAATACTTGATACTTCTTGGATCTATGAATCTATCAATATGGATATCCTTTTGGACGCTTCTACTGACAAAGATGATAATGCTGATAGTTTCCAGATTGACATGAGAATTGCTGTGGCTAAAAAAAAAAATCAACATCATGGTGATGAGATCTGATAGTGGATAGTTTTGTCCTAGGAAAACTGACATCAGTAGGCCCAGACTGGAAGAATTTCCAGTCTAAGAGGATCTGATAGAGCTTGCACTCAACTGGAAGGGCCCTTCGAGAACCCAAGGTCACCGAGAGTGCCCTTAAGAGGTTTTTAATCTATGAATATAGCTGTCAAAAGAAGGATATGGGGAGGCAGAGCCAAGATGGCAGAGTAAAAGCAGTGACCTGCTTGAGCTCTCCCCCAAACCCCTTCAAATACCTGTAAAAAAATGGCTCTAAACAAATTCCAGAGTAGCAGAACCCACAAAAAGACAGATTGAAACAAATTTTCAGCCCAAGACAACCTGGATGACTGATTAGAAAGGTCTATCGCAGTGGGCTGGGAGAGAGAGGAGCGCAGTTCAGTGTGGGCTACGCAGGCAAAGACCAGGCCTCAGAGAACCTGGGGCAGACCTCAGGGGACTGAATCAAGGGCAGCTGTGGAGGTCTCCAGACTTCTCAACCCACAAAGACAACGTAGAAGGTCAGTGGGAAAAGTCTGTTTCTGCAGCGCTTAAAGACTAGCATGGATCCCAGCCCGATTCCCTGAGCTCAGCCCCAGGGCAGCGGCTGCCTTCTGGGCTTCCAGCCCACAGACTGAGGGGGAATCGAATGGCTGATCAGAAGGGGATTGCAGGGATCTCTCTGCTGTTACAGGATTCTCTTGCTTTGCACGTGCTTGGATCTGGATCACAGTTCTGGGTGGCAGTCCTGGGGCGAGGAGAAGTGCTGGCGGGGTGGAGCTTGTAGCGGCTGTGAAAAGGAAATCCTCCTCACAGTTCCAAGACAGAAAAGAGTGCTCACAGACCACAGCGCAGGCCAAGAAAGGAGTAAACACCTCACCCTTGATCATAGCACCTTGGAAGAACTGAAAATTTACAGGTCCCTACAAGTATCTCTGAAAACAGCTGCACCAAACCCCTGAAGCTTGGGACAGTACATTCTCCACACTGGAAACAGATTCCTACCTTAACAAAGAGTCTATAACTCAAGTAATTGGCTGGGATCATGAGCAAATTAGATCAAAACATACAACCAGAAGAAGACAATGAAGCCAAACCTCCTATATCCAAAGCCTCCAAAAAAATATAAACTGGTCCCAGTCCATGGAAGAGCTCTAAAAGGATTTTGAGAAGCAAGTAAGAGAAGTAGAGGAAAAACTGAGAGTGATGCTAAAGGAGACCCAAAAAAATACTGAAGAAACTAACACCTTAAAAAATAGCCTAACCCAAATGGCAAAAGAGGTCCAAAAAGCCAATGAGGAGAAGAATGCCCTAAAGCAAAATTGGCCAAATGGAAAAGGAAGTCCAAAAGATTACTGAAGAAAATACTTCCTTAAAAATTTGAATGGATAAATTGGAAGCTAGTGACAATTTGAGAAATCAAGGCACTGTAACACTAATCCAAAGGAATGAAAAAATAGAAGAGAACGTGAAATATCTCATTGGAAAAACAACTGACCTGGAAAATAGGTCCAGGAGAGAGAACTTAAAAATTACTGGACTATCTGAAAGCCATGATCAAAAAAAGAGCCTAGATATCATCTTTCAAGAAACTATCAAGAAAAACTGCCCTGATATTTTAGAACCAGAGGGCAAAATAGAAATGGAAAGAATCCACTGATCACCTCCTGAAAGAGATCCCCAAAGGAAAACTCCTAGGAATGTTGTAGTCAAATTCCAGAATTCCCAGGTCAAGGAGAAAATATTGCAGGCAGCCAGAAAGAAACAAGTCAAGTATTGTGGAAACACAATCAGGATAACACAAGATTTAGCAGCTTCTACATTAAGGGACAAGAGGGCATGTAGTATGATATTCCGAAGGGCAAAGGAAATAGGACTACAACCAAGAATCACCTACTCAGCAAAACTGAGTATAACTCTTCAGGTTAAAAAATGGTCATTCAATGAAATCGGGGACTTTCAAGCATTCCTGAGGAAAAGACCAGTGCTGAATAGAAAATTTGACCTTCAAATACAAGATTCAAGTGAAACATGGAAGAGGTGAACAGGAAAGAGAAATCATAAGAGACTTATTAAGGTTGAACTGCTTACATTCCTGCAGGGAAAGATGATATTTGTAACTCATGAGTCCTTTGTCAGTATTACGGTAGTAGGAGGGAAAAAAATTGTATGTATGTATAGATATACAGATAGAGGGCACAGGGTGAGTTGAAGATGAAGGGGTAATACCTAGAAAATAAAACTTAGGGGTGAGAGAGGATTATACTGGGAGAAGGAGAAAGAGAGAAATAGAATGGGATAAAAGATCTCACATGAAACAGACAAGAAAAGGCTTTTACAGTGGAGGGGAAATGGGGGAAGGTGAGAGGGAATGAGTGAATCTTATTCTCATAGGATTTGGCTTGCAAATCTATCTTACCCTACAGGAAAATAAGGGGGGAAGGGGACAAGAGAGCAGGGGGTTGATAGAGGGGAGGACAGATTGGTGGAGGGGATAATCAAAAGCAAACACTTCTGAGGAGGGACAGGGTCAAAAGAGAGAACAGAATAAATGGGGGATAGGATAGGATGAAGGGAAATATAATTAGTTTTTCACAGCATGACTACTATGGAAGTGTTTTGCATGACTACACAAGTATAATTATTGAGTTGCTTGCCTTCTCAATGAGGGTGAGTAGGGAGGGAGGAAGGGAGAAAATTTGTAACTCAAAGTTTTAAAAACACATGTTAAAAAAAATTGTTTTTACATGAAACTGGGAAATAAGATATACAGGCAATGGGGTATAGAAATCTATCCTGCCCTACAGGAAACTAGAAAAGGAAAGTGATAAGAGAAGGGGAAGGGGAGATAGAAGGGAGGGCAGATTAGGGGAAAGGGTATTCAGAATGCATGCTGCCTTGGGTTTGGGGGAGGGACAAGACAGGGAGAAAATTTGTAACTCAAAATCTTGTGGAAAAAGAAGGATATGAAGCTAGCATGGTACGACTTCCTAGAAAAGCTATGTTGAATCTTGGGATCAATGCATTTTCTAAATGCTCAGAAACTTTCTAGTTAATAATCTATTTTGGACTTTTGCCTGATATCCATGTGAAACTTAACAAAAAAAATTTTTTTTTGTATTTGTAGTTTCCAGAATCAACCTCTTCTTTTTTCAGAAAACTAGGAAATTTGTACAACTTAATTTTTCTAGCATCTTTTGTATTTTCTATGATTTCTCAAAGATTTTGAACAGTGGCTCAGATTATATCTGAAAGGATCTATAACATCTTAGTAAATAATTCATTTAGTCTGAAGGTGAGCTCATTTAAAGCATTTAGGTATCTTGTTATCTCCTCTTCATCTATCATAGGCTACAATTTCTACTTTATAGTTTGTTCTTTTGATTCCAGTTTATGAAGACCATTTTTGCTGATAGAGAAGATAGAAACAAAATAGCAGCCGAATAGTTCTACTTTCATTCTGTGATGTCATCTGGTACCATCTTTGCAATCATTTCTGTGTTTTGCCTTTCTTTGTATATTCAGCTCTTAGCACAGGGCTTTGCTTATAGTAGGTGCTTAATAAATCACATTTGCCAGTTTTCAGTATCTAGAATATAGTTCTTTGAACCTGCCATATGTGGTTTTCATTGTCCCTCTTTTTGTCATGGTTTTCATTTTTTTATTAGCTATTTTTGTTCTGCCCTTTCCGGAGAGGCAGTCTAGTGTATTATAGTGTATAGTGAGCTAACCTTAAAACTAAGAAAATTAAGGTTCAAGTCCCACCCTGACATATACTCTCTGTGTCACCTCTTGTATGTAATTTCACCTCTCAGTACTAAAATCAACCTTTTTTTTTTTTTTGATGAGGCAATTGAGGAAAGTCACACAACTAAAGAGTGTTATATGTCTGAGGCTGGATTTGAATTAAGGTCCTCCTGACTCCAGGGACGGTGCTCTATCCACTGTGCTACCTAGCTGCCCCAGAAATTGACTCCTGAAGTACAATCACAGGTCTAGTCTCTCTTTCCCAAACCCTTACTAATGGGAAAAAAAAAAGCATTTAACCATCAATGACAATCAAATGTCATAATTTTAATACACCAACAAATATTTTCAAAATGATCTGCTACAATGTTGTTGGCCAGGCCTGGTTCATATCAGTCTGTTCATGTTCGAAACCTGTTCAAGGATAAAACACATTATCTTTTGTGTTGCTGATCAAAGCCCTTCATATTCATAACTTAGTGCCGTCATCCCCTTTACCTCCCTCTCACCATTCCAATTTTCTTACATTTTACTATTCCCCATGGACTGTTCAATCCAGTGACATTGGTCTCCTTGGTATTCCGCAAATAAGACACTTATCTTTCAGCCTCAGTAAAACTGAGACCTATTAAAGACCTTAGCTTGAAAAGGCCAAGGTCCCCTATTGCATCCTGGGCCATCTCCAGTTGGTCTTGATCCATATCTGGCCACCGGACCCAGAGGGGTCTGGAGGAGAAAGTGAGACTGGTGACTTTGCACAGCTCTCCTTAAATCCAATTCACTTGCACGTCATGGCAACACCACCTTGAGGTCATGATTCTCTTGGAGAACGAAGGACAAATAGCAAGCAGCAGCAGCATTTGTCAGCTCCAGGCATTTTCTCTGACTACTGCCCATACCTGGAATGCTTCCTGTCCTCATCTGGCTTCCATTAAGTTCCAAGTAAAATCTCATCTTCTACAGGAAGCTGTTCCCCACACCTCTTTTTTATAGTGCCTTCTCTTTTTAAATTATTTCCAATTTTTCCTATGTATAGTTTGTACATACTTGCTTCTTATATTAGATTATGAGTTTTTAAGGGTAGGGACTGTCTTTTGCCTCTTTTTATATCTCCAGTACTTAGTACAATACCTGGTACACAGTAGGCTCTTAATAAATGTTTACTGACTGACTTCCTGAAAGTGGAATGAAATCAGATGGAACTTATTTAATAAATTTCAGCAAAAAACTTCTACATAATTGGTGAGAGGAGTTGAGAAACGTGTATAATAATTTAGTATGCCCAGTCAATAATGTATTTCTTCAATTTATAACTATGTATTTTTGAGACTGAACTTCTTCCACTATGAAGGAGACGCGGGCATGTTTTTAGGCAGTAGATAAGTAGCCAGAAGACAGGGACTGATTGAAGATTAATGAGAGAGTGTTAGTGATAGATATGGCAATCAACTGGAGAAGATGGGATGGAATGGGATCACTTGTAGAAGGGTTTGTTTGCCTTGGCAAGGAGAAGAGATACCTCTTCGTGTGAGATAAAAGTGAAGATAGTGGCACAAAGTATCTGAGTGATGTGAGATGGGAAGGAGAGACCTCTGCGAACGGCCTCAAATTTTTAATAGAAATGAGGCAATGTTCTTAGCTGAGAGGGTAGGAACTGTGGAAGGTATGATAGCAGGCTGCGAAAAGGTTATAGTAAGTCAGTGAGAAAGGAAAAGGGTTATCTTGCTACAGTGAGGGGCCAGTTTAGACTGTGAAACAAACGTGTAGTAGACTCTCAGCAGAGTTTTGTGAATTTCTCTAGTTCTTTTCAATAGCACATTAGTAGAAGCAAAGGCAGTAGATGGTTGTAGTAATCTAAGGCTGAGATTTGTCACTCCAAGATCTGTGATATGTTAGAGGGGCAAAGGACTTGAGGACAGGGTAGATTTGAACTGATTCACCTAGGGGTCAATATGGAGACAGGAAGACAGTGTAGGAGTGATGGCTGACAACTTAGGGTAAAAGAAGTGGAGATTTTGGTGAAGATGAAAACCACGATTTAGAGTTGCAAGACAGAGGGAGAGGTGAAATGACAACAGATGATGATGAGAGAAAGGAATCTGAGAGATCATGAAATGGATGCAGAACACTTGTGGGTGATAGAGAGATCATCATCTGTCAGAGAGATAATAGCTATGGTAGGGTAGAGGTGGAGGTCCTGAGAAAGGAGAGAGTAAGGTATTCCCAAAATTAGTGATGTGTACACTGAAATTCCCTACTACAAAGGGCAGAAGCTGGAGAGAAGAGAAATACTGCAAGTCAGCCACTGAACTTCCTGAATTAAGAAGGAGGAGGGAGGTCAATAAATACCTACTAGAATCCTGATATGGACTAAATCTCAAAGGAAGAAGTTACTGAGTGATGTTGGTAGAGGAAGAGCCTGGAAGTAGCAATGGGGAATAAAGAGTAATCCAACTCCCTCACCGGAAGTCAAGGGTATGAGTGAAAGTGAAAACAGTACTAGAAAAGGTGCCCAGGAAGGCTGTGTAAAATCAGGAGGGAGTCATGTCTCAGTGAGTACAAGAAGCTAACATAACTAAGAAAGGAAAAAGTATAAAATTAAATGTATTTTGTTCCCTATGGAGCAAACATTCCAGAGAGCACACTGGAAGCATTGTATCATTTAGAATAGGAGCTTGTAAAGATCCGAAAATGTACTAGAAGGAACAATGATAAAGAAAATCAAAGAAAATCACACATAAATTCCTCCATCCATTCAAAACTGCAAAAATGATTGCCAGAATCCTGTGAAAGTAGGGCACTGAGAAAAGATAGGGTAGGTGAGGTACAAAATAGTCCAGTCCCACAGAAGGATACAGGGCCAAAGTAGTCTGATTCAATATCCAGGCAACCTGAGTCTGAACAAGGCCCAAGAATTAAGGCCAAACATTTCCTGTGGAAGGTGGAATCTAGTCCTAGCCATTAAACTGAATTGATAAATAAATCTAAGAACTGAATTTTTGGGAAAAAACTAGCAAAAATAATTAACTAGGGGTAGCTAGGTGGATAGAGTGGACAGACAGAGTGGACAGATACAGTGGATAGAGCACCAGGCCTGAAGTCAGGAGGAATAGAGTTCAAATTCAGCCTCAGACACTTATTAGCTGTGTGGGCAAATCACTAAACCCTGACTGCCTCAAAAAAAAAAAAAGAAAAGAAAAGAGGGAGAATATTATCTTTGGGGGCAGCTAGGTGGTGCGGTGGATTGAGCCAATGGCCCTGGAGTCAGGAGGATCTGAGTTCCAATCTGGCTCCAGACACATAACACTCACTAGCTGTGTGACTCTGGGCAAGTCACTTAACCTCGATTACCTCATGTAAAAAAAAAAAAATTAACTAATCCAATGAATAAGAGGAAAATCAAATTGTTACTATGAAATGACAAAGGATAATTCACAAAAATTGAAGAGGAAATAAGGGAAACTATTTTTGCTCAATTACATGCAAATAAAATCTGTACTTCATATGAAAATGTTGAATACTTACTAAAATATAAAATTCTCACATTGTCATAAGAAAAAATAGACTATTTGAACAACATAATACCATAAAAAGTGAACTATTTGCCTCCTCCCCACCTCCAAAATCTTCCAAGACCAGAGGGTAAAATCATTTACAAATGATTTCAAATATTCCAATATTTGCAATAATAATGCATTCCAGTATTACAGAAACCATTTGAAAAAAACAAAAACAAAAACAAAAAACCAAAGCAACAAAAAAGTAATCCAACCAAATTCCTTGTATGATACAAATATGGTCTCGATCCTTAACCCTGAGAGTTAAAACAGAAAGAAAACTATAGACCAATATCCCTAGTGAATACTGATATAAATATTAAAAAAAAAAACTATTAGCAAAGAGGATCAGATAACATATTCAAAATATCATATAATATAACCAGGTTGGATTTGTACCCAAAATATAGAATTGGTTCATAATGGAAAAAAAAAAGACATCAAGCCACATTAATTCAAAAAATAAAAACTATGATTATATTAATATGTGCTGAAAAGATTTTGGACAATACTGAACACATCCAATGCCAATTTTGGTTAAAGGCACCTGAATTAATAGGAATAAACAGATTTTCCCTTAACATGGTAAGTGGTATCTATCTAAAACCTAGAGCAAGCATTATATACAACAGGAAAAGTTGTTAAAGGCTTTCCCAAATAGATGAAGAGTAAAGCAAGTGTACACATGATCACTATTGCCATTTAACACAGTCCTAGAAATGCCAGCTATAACAGTAAGACAAGAAAAAGAAGTAAGCTGTGTGACCTTGGGCAAGTCAGTTAACCCCAATTGCCTAAAAAAAAGAAAAGAAAAAGTAAAAGGAGGGAGTAAAAAACCAAAAACTATCACTTTTTATGATGATCTATCTAAAGAAAGCTAAAGAGTAAACAAAAGAATTTTTAAAAACAACTTTAGCAAAGTTACAGAATAAAAAATAAATCTGTGTAAATCACCAAATATCAACAAAATTCAGCAGAAAGAGACCACAGAATTGTCATTAAAATAACTATAAGAATGCTTAAAATACTCAGAAGGCTATCTACCAACAGATACATTAAAACCATATGAATATAGCTACAAAAAACTCTTTATAGAAATAAGACAGACCTAAATAATTGGAAAAATATTTATTGCTTGTGGGTTGGCCTAGCAAAACAACAAAAACGACAATACTATCTAAATTAATTTACTTATTCAGGCCATCCTGAACAAACTACTAAAGGACTATTAACATCTCAAACATTTACTAAGATAAGTTCCAAATGGAAACCCAACCTAGATATAAAGGCTGACATCATAAACAAATTAATGGAGCAAGCTCTATGAGTAAGGAAAAAGTTCATTACAAGAGGATCAGAAGATAAAATGGATATCACAATAAATTCAAAATGGATATGTGACCTTAATATTAAAGATCATACTATTAAAGATTGTAATATTAAAAAAACTCTTGAAGAAAATTAGATCATGGGTAGGAAATGTATTCATTCTTTACTAAACACAAGATTGAGGCAACTAAAAAGATAATTTTGATTATATGAAAAACTTCTTTAAGTACAATTAATGCACACATGAAAAAAAGGGAAACAGTCAAATTTGAAAAATTCCTTATATTAAATACATACATCCAAGATACATAAACAACTAACAAAAGTATGTGATATCAAAAGTTTTTCCCAATGGGGAACTGGTCTAAGGATCTGAACGTATATGTCTCAAAAGAACAATTTTCAACTATTAACAACTATGTGGAAGAATGATCCAAATCACAAGCATTAAGAGAAATGTAAATCAAAAACAAACCTTGAGATTTCACCTCACACCCAACAAATTGGTAAATATGACAGAAATAATCAATGTTTGAGAGGTTGTAGGAAGATAGGCACACCAACATATTGTTGGTGGCATTATGAATTAATGCAGTAATTTTGAAAACTATTTGTAATTACAGAAATAAAGTTGATAAAATGTCTATATTCTTTTACCCAGCAATTCCACTGGTACATATATACTACTAGTAACTTGCAAGAATGTTGCTGACAGTGGCAGCTAGGTGGCACAGTGGATAGAGCTCTGTCCTTGGAGTTAGGAGGATCTGGGTTCAAATGTGACCTCAGACACTTGACGCTAGCTGTGTACCTCTGGGCCAGTTACTTAACCCCGACTGCCTCACTAAAAAGTTTTAAAAAAAAATGCTGAGGCATCTTTTTAAAAAATGCAGAGAATAGAAGGCGAGAAAGAAAGTAGTACAAATAAATGGAGTGCTTTTGAAAATTAGACTGAACTTATTATACACTTAAAAAAAGAAAAGTAAACTACAACTTACTGAATATTCACATACCATTTTCTTTTTTTCTGATCTTCTATACACATATATTAATTTTAGTTAGTATTTGTTAAATTCAAAATAATATAATTCTACTCACAACTGCCTTGTGCATGTGTCCACACACACACACACACACACACACAGACAGATATCTATAAAGATAGATAGATAGATAAATAAATAGATACACACACACGAACATATTACCACCCCTGGATTTGTGTGGTCACCGTGAGGGCAAGAGCACATCATTTTTGTCTTTGTATTCCTAGTGCTTCTGACACAGTGGGAATTTATTAACTGACTGCTGATTAGTGGAATAAAGAAAGATATATTACAGACAACAGAAGAAGAGTTGGTGAACTGGAAGGTGAACATATTGTCCTGATTATTTTAAAAGAAGCACAGAAACAAGTCTGAAAACTGAAGACTATTCAGTTTGACTTCTAGTTCAATTAGGAGGACTAGAAACTGGTTTTTTACAAGTAGGTTTTATGTGTCATTTCGGAAAAGCTTTAAGGATGGTCCCAAAACAAATCATGTCTATTTTCTAAGGACCAGCCTAGCTAAGCATAGGGAATCTCATCAATCACAAATGAGATTTGTGTTTTAAGGGACCAAGGCTGGTCCCATAATGAATTCTTTGGCTATGATAACATAGGAAACAAAGATAAATAAAATATTTTTTCTTAGTTGTTTATGTATCTTAGATACCAAGGCCTTATCAAAGGAATTTAACATAAAGAAATTTGTTTTTAAATTTAGGGGGAAAAATGATTATGGGGAATCTCGTCTTGATGCCTTTTCATAGGCCACCAGCATCTAGGGATGGCTGGGATCAGGAGAGGCTCAAGCAGGTGCTTGATAAAGTCTGGTAATCTAAGAGGCAGAGAAAAGAAGTGAGTACACACCAGGCAAATAGGGAGATAGTAAAGTATGATGACAAATATATTGAAAAAGATGGCTCTAAAAAAAGGGATATAGACTATATAGAAACTTCAGGGATTTTATATCATAAATGCAAAGCTGTAAGAAAACAAATGAGAAAAAATACAGTACGGAATTTTAAAAGCTCCAAGCTGACCTGCTGAAATGAGTTATTGATAATGAAAAGAGGAAATAGATGTAGAAAGAGAAATAAAAATCTGGTAACAATTTCATGCAAACATTTATCTGGTATAAATCACTGATTGAAATGAGGTTCTCAAAAGACCTTCAAACTGCCTTAGATGATCAAAAACTTGCTTTACTTGTCAAGTGGATGAGAGCTAAGAGTAATACACACTCAAAATATAAACTTGTTTGTAAAATATTACTGAGGAAAGTTAAGGACTATATATTGCTTCATAAAACAGAAAAAGCAGAAGGAAGAATTATTTAAATTAAGTCTGGCAAAAGATCTAAATCAGTCTGGATTTCATAGGATTTTTTTTTTAATTTTTATTTTAAAATAAGAACTATTGATCAATCAATGACTCCAGAGGACTGATGATATAATGTACTATCTACCTCTTCTGGAAGAAGTATATATGTATACACACATATACATATAACACACACATTTACATGCAGACAATGAAGGAATTTACTTTGCTTGACTATGCATATCTGTTAAAGGGTAATTTTTTTCTTTTGTCTTTTTTTAATGGGTAAGAGTGTGGAAAGATAACAAATTTGTTAATTAAAATAGGTTGGAAGGGAGGGGGTGCTACAGCTGTGGAATACTGCATGTATTTTCAGATATGGTTACTCTGTGATTCCATGACTTGCGGTCATCAACATATTGAGAAAATACTGATACTTGTTCACTGCCAAGGACTTTGGTTCTGGGTCTTCAATAGAAGTAGGTGTTGCACCTGCAAGAACACTTACCAGACTGCACTTCCACAGGAACTGCTTCTCAGAATGATGACTGTGGACACTGGCGCTGAATGCATTGCTATACAAAAAGCTGCTGAATTTACAATCCTAGGCTCTTTCCCTCAAGAGTCTAAGGAGGGTGGGATGGGTCAAAGTGGTAGTAGTGGTTTGAACCTCTCCTCCAGGGTGTGCTGCTGCTTTAGCTAGACTGGCCTTTCTGCCCTCAATACGCGCCTACCTCTCAGGGTTATTGCGAGGATAAAATGAGGTAACGTTTGTATTGTGCTTTGCAAATTATAAATGCTAGTTATTTACAAAGACAGCTAGATGGTGAAGTTGATAGTGCTGGACCTGAAATCAGAAACATCTTAATTCAAATTCTGTCTCAGACACTTACTAGCTGACTAGTGACAATCGAGTCACTTACTCTTTGCCTGCCTCAGTCTCCTCATTTATAAAAATGGGCATAAAAGCATCTACCTCTCAAGGATGTTGTGAGAATCAAAAGAGAATATTTGTAAAAGGCTCTGCAAATCAAACAGGCACTTCCTAAATGTGAGCTACTAATTTTATTAAAAAAAAAAAAAAAAAAAAAACTTCTGTAAAAATAATCATGTTTCTCTAGAAACAGAATGAAAATATCACACCATTTTGATGCTTAATATGGTACCAACCTTTTGCTTCCTCTCTTTGGGCTTCTTTTTCTTTGGTGACGTTGGTCCATCTTTTTCTTCATTTCCTTTTTTCCTTTCTTTTTTAATTTGCTTTTGCTTCTGTTTTTCAGATTCTTCTTCATCCTCTGAACTGCTTTCTGCTTTCTTTAGTTTATGTTTAGGAACTTTCTTTGGTGGCTGCAAGTTAATTCCTGCATCAGCTGTCCAATCAGAATAATCACTAGAATAATCACTATAAATGTGGACAAAAAAAACCAAACAAACCTTAAGCCTGCTTCTTTGATATTAAAATAACGAATGAAAAGTAAAGTAATGAGAGAAAAACAATACAGAATTACTGGACTCACTAAAATACTGCAATGATTTCTAATACATCAACTTCTGAGCACTTTCTAAAATATTATGCTTACCTAAACATTTCTAATTCCCACACACAACAAGAAAAAACCAAAATTCCCTTTCAGAAAGGCTCATAATAAAGAGATGAAATAAGGGATAATTAATAGTAATATTTGACATTTGTTAAATTCTGAAAAATAATAAACCTCCTAAATTAGTTTAAAAGCATCACCTTTTTGAAGTACCATTTTTTTTTCTAATGGCAACAACTTTTTAACATATTAAGGAATGGAATCAAATAGGCTTCTATGCAATGAATATATCCTTATAGCATATGGTATCATACCACTGTCATCAAAAAACTTATGAGGCAAAAAAGAAGGTTGGCTGGTCACGCACAAGAGGAATAACTAATGGAAAAACCATGATTATGTGAATTAATGCTATCCCTACCAATACTAAGATATGGGCCCCCAATAAGTGGGGCCACCCTTATTAGTGGACTTGCAGGAGGATGTAGACAACAGATACGCAGGATAGTCAAGCGAACATGGTTTTTGACCTATACTGTTAGCAGGAATATATACCAAATGAGATCACAGATCCATTCTGAATATTTGAGTCATACTTATGAGAAATACAGTATTATGTAGCTTTACAATGTTTATTCAGGCTGTAAGTAAACACATATACTGAATAAATGTGGAGCAGTCCATAAATGAAAGAAAATATTGTTCTCAAGTTATTGAAGCCTCTGCCTTTGGTCACTGATTCCGTAACTTTGAAGGTTCTATCCCCTAAGCCACAGGACATTCTAAAGCCCCTGCTACCATGGGAGGTACCATTCATGGTATTATCAGCTAATGTGGGATGTTTCCTGCTGTTAGGCCAAGAACTAGTGTATTAGATGATCTTTTTGAAGTAGAGAGCTACAATACAGTAGTACATTTGGGTAATTAAAGTCCTCATCATTCTCATAGCATACCCTCTCTGCCAGGCTTACAATTTGCTTTTTGAATGTCTCATCTATTTTCTCTGTCTAAATGATGTAGCCTTCAGTGACAATACTACTTTTGTTTCTAATGTCACTGAGTTTCACCCACAATCTACACTATGTTCCTCACATTCTAGTTATTTCAGGAATATATCTTAATATGCAATCCTAAAAGGTTTAACAAATTTAAAAATTTTCTTTTGTTCTGAACTGAAACACCAAATAAAGTGAGCAATTCCACACAACAGTAGACCAGGATTGTGAAGAAAACTGCAAATTTCTAAATAAAATATATCAAATTCACTATGTAATTTTGGGTTTTCTTTCTGTTCTCTTCTGTGCATTTTTATAATCCTCTTTTAATTTCTTTTCCTTAAAATATTTTTTTTTGACAACCCTATCCCTAATCCCTTTTTTATCTCTGAGCTTATTTAAAGGAGAAATGCTGATCTATACTGATGAAGTAAGTTTCCACCCTGACTTCCCTACCCAATAAAATTACAGGTCTGGACTAAAGGCTCTCATCCCCTTTACCTCATCTTTTTCTTTTGACTAAGTTTTACCCTTCCAGAGTTATATTCTAGTCATGAGTACCATCAGTACCAATCAAAATTCCATTAATACTTAAAACGAACAGTACAGCTTTATAAAAATAAGCATCCAGTCATTTACCTTGAACTGCCATCACTGTGCCATGCTCTCTCTTCATCTTCTGATGTTCCACCACTGACAGCCACTACTTCACCTTCCTAATTAAGAGATATTTAATATATATTTATTGTACATCTCTGCAAAAATTATCAGTAAAATCTGGAGATATTAACATTAGGGAACTTTCATGACATAGCCTATTTTTATTAATATTTGACATAAAATATAGGTCTTATTCTCATAATAAACATAATTTCTGAATCATTCTAAAGTTCACAGAGATGTAACTGGTAATTCCTGGTACTATTATCTTCATAGGACTATAAAGATGTGTAAAGATGTCTTATTTCTGACTCCCTTCAAATTTTTTCAGAAAAAATCTTTCAGAAATTAAAAATGTTTTGTGGTCAATTATTGAATGTAATCTTCACTTTTCCTTCACCTGGTGAGAGGGCCTGAAAAAGGGGTTATAACTCTATTCTGCTGATACTACTGAACTAATTTCACTAAACATAAGTATGAAAAATACATGTATTTATCTGTTCTTATCTAATGTTAATAATTTCAGAACTGGAGACTTGTAGCTAAAACTTGAACTGCTACACAAAAATACGGAGTTAAGAACCCTGAAAAATCTTGGCTTAACATTTAGAACTCAAAATAATGGAAATTTTTATAAGTGACAAATGCAGAAAACTAATAGTTCAATCTCAGAATTATGGTGGGCATAGCAATTTCCTGATTTAGAGTCATAATTCTTTTAATACATTATTAAGCAATGAATTCTGTTATGGTTTTAAATCTTAAAGCATCATTTAAATTGCATCAATCAATAGGACTATTCATTCTTCCATCTCTATTCTTCAAAGGGTGTGTTAGGTAAGCTAAAAGCAGCTGTGTCATAGCTTTCTACCTAACTGACATTAAATTGAAATGTGTTCCTTGACCAATCACTAGAGTATATTTTAATAACTTATTCATGGATCTAATTCAGAGGGCATCATTACTTTTTTTTCTTTTTCCTAGGTTAGAATCTAAAAGAAATTAGTCCCTTAACCTTGCTATAAGTGGATTATCAGTAAAATTTCAAAAGTTATAATAAGAAATGTCTATTAATACTTTCAAAAAAATACTGCCCTCCTCTGATGACCCACATGGGCACAAAAATGAGAGTACCAGAAATAACTTATAAAGAACTACTTCCTGAATCAACACATCTTTTTGTCTTTAATTTCATAAAATCTCTTGTATGAAACCTCTCTACTCACAAAGTCACCATACTGGTACAGGCCCTTATGCCTCCTGTATTATATTCATAGTTATTTGGATTCTTGCAATAACTTTGTAATTGGTCTGTCTCAAGTCTCTCTCTACTCCAATTCCTGTCTTCCAGTCAGCTGCCAAAGTGATTTCCTAAATGCCAGGTCTGACCATATGTCACCCTCCTATTCAATAAATTTCTTATTTCCAGAATAGAATGTAATATCCTCTACTTCAAAACTCTCAAAACCTGATCCCTTTCTTCCCTTCCAGTCTCCTTATACTTGACTTCTCTCTACATACTCCAAGTTCAAGCACAATAGCCTACCTGCGTTCTTCCTACACATTCCATTCCATCTACTGACTGTGCATTTGCAGGGGCTGTTTTCCATTCATAGGGTGCCCTCTTTCTTTACCTCCAACTGCTAGCTTCCCTGGCTTCCTCTGAGACAATTTAAATCTCATCTTCTGAAGGAAATCTTTCCCACCTTTCCCCCAGCTATTAGTCCATTTCCTTTTAAGATTTACTGTACATTTACACTGTGTATGTATTATATATATATATATGTATTACATTCATGGTTATTTGCACATTGTCATCCTTATCAGCATGAGAGCTCATGGAGAGCAGTGATCATGTTATTGCTTTTCTTTGCATCTCTAGAACTTTCCACTATGCCTGGCACATAGTGAGTACTTAATAAAATGCTTGTTGCTTGACTTGCTGAACATGGCAGTGTTCAAGGAAGGGCTAACAATTAGAAAGGGAATATTTGCTTTTCTTGGCCCTAGGGGTACAAAACTAGAGATTATAGGTAGACCTTTAAGGGAGTGGAATTCATGCATGATACAAACAGAAACTTCCTAAGAATTACATATCCAAAAGTGGAATGTTTATCTTGGGAGGAGTAGGTTTATCTTCATTGGACATCTCCAAGCCTAGGCTAGAATACTACTTACTTGCTGGCTAAGTTATAAAGGGAATTTTAAATCCTGTATAAGTTAGACTAGAAAGTCTCTGAGATGGCTATCAACACTAAACATCTTTGATTTTACTTAAAATGAAATGGAAAATTCTAAGGATTAATTTTTGCAGCATACTTCTGTAACGCCTTTTTTCCCTCCCAAAATACAACTTAATAGAATTAATAAATTTAGTCCCATAAAACTGACAAAGTATAATTTTAATGTTTCCCCGGGTGTGCAATGATCACTAATTGTTTAAGAAGGAAAATTTATTGCAAAAACTACCTTTATAAAAATATAGCCTTTGTATTACCAATCTAAATAGTAAGCCTTATGAGATTAAACCTTTTAGCTATTCAATCATTTTAGTCATGTCTGACTCTTCGTGACTCCATTTAGGGTTTTCTTGGCAAAGGTACTAGAGTAGTTTGCCATTTCTTTCTCCAGTTCATTTTACAGATGAGGAAACTGAGGCAAAAGGAAGGTTAAGTGACTTTCCAGGGTTACACATCTAGTAAGTAATATCTGGATTTGAACTCAGATATTCTTGACTTCAGGTCTGGCAATCTATCTACTGAGACAGCTGGCTACTCCATATTAAACTTCACTTGTCCTGATAATAAGTTTAAGTGTTTTAGCTTATATCATTCAAGACAGGAAAAAAACACAAACTATGATTCCCATTCAAATATACTAGATTAGACAAATTATTAGATTGTGCCATCTTCTATCTTGATGTCTTTTCAAATAAAATTAACTTCTTATTAAGTACATAAGCCATCAGAAAGTTTGAAACACATAGGAATAATAAGTTTTTAAAACAATACAAATGTTTCATTACATTGTATAAAAATGAAAAATGTGATGTCTCAATTTCTGTGTTACTTCGGCTCCTTATTTTGAGAATTACTTTGCATGCATTAGACTTCTCTATGAAATGATAATAAGCAGGGTCAATATTTTTAATTTTAGCCATTTCTTCAGAGCAAACAGGTTGTTTTAATAGGTAGAGATGGAGCACACAGACCCTCTTGGACCCTCTTTGGCCATTATGACTCTCCTTAACCACGAATGATGCAGAATACATATGTGCTGTTTGTGTCTACTGATTAGAATTTTATGTTTATTGTTGTTGAGTTGTTTCAGTTGTGTCTGACTCTTTGTGACCCCACTGGGGTTTTCATGGCAGAGATACTGGAGTGGTTTACCATTTCCTTCTCTAGCTAATTTTATAGATAAGGAACCGAGGCAAACAAGGTTAAGTGACTTGCCCAGAATTACAACTAGTAAGTGTCTGAGGCTGGATCTGAACTTACATCCTCCCAGGCCCAGTTCTCTATCCACTGTGTCACCAGCTACCTTAAGAGTTTTGTTACACATTTTTAATTTTAAAAGAATATGAAAAGATTGGGTCCCTTAAAATAAAGACTTTGGCCACCAAATAAAGTTGTTTTTGTTTTTTTTTTTAAATATATGACCTCCAATTGTTTTTTTTTCTACCTGGGAAACTCTCAAAGTGTCTGGACTTCTAAGATTACTGTTAATAAAAATGTTACAGATTTATAACGAGCTTTAACTTGAACAATTGGCTTAGAACAAAAGTGTCCATGGGAGGGATTGCTGCAATAATTTGCTAGTCAGCTTGTGAATGCGTGCCACATTTCTGTCTGGAATGTAGTAGGTAAGTGGAAAGGTCTTTTCTCTGAACTTAAAGGCAGACCTTTTCTGGTCATCTGGCAGAACTTACAAAAAATATCTCAACTACCTGTTTTTAAAAGCAACGTAACTATTATGGGCAATGCAATTCTGCAAACAAAGTTAATTTGTAAACACAACACTAAGCAACAAGTAAATTTTAAATATAGACTCTAAAGTATGTGTGTGTGTGTACATATATATGTACATGCAAATTTGATTAAAAAAAATTTCCCCTGCAGACACTTTGCTTTTATTTCAACTATAATTATACTTGATCAGAACCCACCAATCAACTGACTAGACTGTTGGTTGTCTTAGTTCAAATAATTTTCCAGAATTCCCTCAAAAACCTAAAGACAAATCTCCTCATTAAACCTACATGTTTCCTTTGAGATAATACCTATTAATATTTTTCTTTTTGATCTTGTTTCTTTTTCTGCTCTTTCAATGAAATATAACAAGTTACAGCAAGTCAAATTTTAAAAATTGCAAATCTATCCAAATTTAATGCTTTAGGCCCTAAAAACTTATACAGGAATCAATTCGTATTAGTATAAGAATATGGGATCTTACATCTGAAGAACTATTGCCATTTTCTAACTCCTCTGAGGGTCTTGCAGTTTCTTCCAAGGCAGATCTTGTCCGGTAGTTATGCTGATTAGTCTGTTGCTTTCTTGAGTCTCCAGGATCGAGTAAATGATCATGGGCATGATTCTTTAAAAAAAAAAAAAAAAAAAAAGCTGATTAAATTTACTCAAAATATTATCTGATTATATTTAATTTGACAATTTAAATTATAGATCAGTAAATATTTATATAACTTTTGGTTACAGCAGTGATAGGATTTCTATTGTACTACTAGGTCAAAAGACAGCACATAAATAGACATGGAAATTCACTGTCTTAAAGAGCAATCATACTACGTAATAGCTATTAGCAGATATTTAATTTTACACACATGTGATTTCGAAGGAGAGGATTTTGACAATGACTTAACGAATAAGCTGTTTTCTTTATGTAAATGACTTCCAAAATAGGACACCTCTCCTGGCAGGTCATAAAATTCTACTAACTTGAAAAGTAGCTAACCATTAGGGTATAAAGCAAGAAGCTGAAAGCAAAGGCACAAATTAGAAACCAAATTCTTCAAATTTTTAAGTTCTTCAATTACTACTCCCTAGAAGTTGAAGAAAGGAAGATTTTTAGCTAGATACAATGGAAAGTTTCCTAACACTTAGAGCTGTCCAAAAGTAGAATGAACTTTTGGAATAGGAATACTAGGTTTTTCATTACTGTATGTCTTCAAAGCAGAGACTTAAAATAGAGCAGGGCCCCCAGGGGGTCTGTGAATTTGTTTGTTTTACTATTTTAATATCTGCATTTCGATATAATTGGTTTCCTTTAGAACACTATGAATTCTATTTTATGGATTTAACATTATTCTGAGAAAGAGTCCGTTGGCTTTGCTAGATTGTCAAAGAGGGTCCATGGAAAAAAAAATTTACAAACTCTTGCAACAGAAGGACACTTATGCTGTAAAGGAAATTCCTGTTCATAAGTAAGTCGGACTTGACATGACCCGTAAGGTCCTCTCTAACTTTATTTTTTTGTGATTTTGTCATACCTGATCACTATCTTAAAGTACACTATCTTTAAAAATAGAAAAAAAAATCACCCCAACAAAGTAACAACCCGTTTCTTTAGAACAGCTAACAATTCTTTGTGAATTAGAATAGCTAACAATTTCTTTCTGAATTATGTATCCTTATAACCTCTATCAATTGAGCCTAGTTTTATCAATTGAGCAGTTATATTCTCTGAAGCCACACAGAATAAATTTTTATACTCTACACTTAGTCCTGGTGGTTTATAACACTTTGTATATTTTAAATTAATATTCATTTCTTTCCTAACACTTTTCTTTTCCTGACTTAATATTCCTGATTTAATATTCCTAAGTCTTCTGATCCTTACTAACAAATATAAAATACTAAATCTTCTTCAGTGTGTTTCAAGTACCAAATGGTAATAAACACAACTACTAACAAGATCACGTTCAACAAGGATTGAAAGTTTTAATACCCAACTTAAAAAGAAAATTAAATTAATCATTAAGACATGATTTCCTCTGAGCATTATAATCAAGATTGAACTGTAAAAATGTTTTTGTAATGGTTTAGAGAAAATAGCATATATGAAGAGTCAATTTAAAATTTTTTTTTATATCGATAACAACAAAACATTAATGAGTAATCTAATACTTTTCCTTTTAAAAACAAAATAAATACATAGGGGAAAAAAATAAACAAGTAGACTATTATTCCAAGAAGTTACAATTTTAATTGAAACTGGCTGAAATTCAATTTGGAACTGAGGCCACTTTATGAAAATCAGCACAGGTGGATATCAACTACTCTTTTTCTACTCTTTAATATGTTAGTCACATTATTCATTTTTTATAACAGTTACGAATATCCCAGATTCAGAGAGCAAAATAAGAAGTTGCTAGTAATGCTATATTGTCAATTATCATGAAATATAGCACTAATAACAGTGAATAATTTGCTCTTACCAGAAGAAAATCTAGGATATTTCATGATAAAAGGTTCTATTTCTGCTTATTAATGTCCTGAAAAGTAGTGTGTACTCAGAAATTTAAACAAATATTTAATCTCATTTTACACTTCTGCATTTTATTTCATAGTAAAACTTTTTGTATACTTTATAACAGTTTTTTTTTATACTTTACTTTTTTTAGGGTGAAATACTGAAAGAATTGATTGGTCTTTCCCAAATATGTCACGTTGTCAGTCAGTTTAACAGTAAGATTATGTGAAAAAAAGTTCTATACAAAATTATAATACAGCAAAAATTTCATTAACTCAGCCAAAATCAATGTCGTACCATTTTTTCCCCAAGAAAACTGCAATTCTGAAAAAAGGAAGAATAGAATCGGTCACCAACTTTCAACTTTTTTCTTTCAAACAAGAAGGGTTCCACTGGTAAAGTTTATGCCAAGATTTAAATTTGAGACATTAATTAGACATTTCCCAATCCTTACCACTCAGTTATCCATATGATTAAAAATAGAAGTCAGTTGGGTAATTTCAAAGAAATAAGTCTGAATAGTCTACTGCATGTCCCACAAAATAAATAAGGCTTTAGTAAGACTTAATACAACTGTAAAATTTGAAGGACAGGAAAAATAGGTATCTGCTATGTTTTCATTTATAAAAGTGATCAAGGAATATAGTGAATTAGTTTTTCATTATTTGAGATCAACTTTATTTACTTCCTTTTTATATTAAACTAGATATGATCTTAGATACTGGGGCTTGGTTACAAATAAAAATTAGTTTTCTAAGATCCATACTCCCAAAAGTGAACTGGAAGTATTTAAAGTTGTATATGGATACCATAATTTGCAAGCTGGTAGGAACAAATCCTAAATGACTTCTTGTTGATAAAATATAAAGACCTCTTCATAACAAAATAATCCCCCAAAATTGATCACTTACAGGATCATACATTTAAGAACCTGAGAAATCTTAAAATCTACCTAGTTAAAATCCCATGTTTTAGCAATGAGGAAACTGAGGACCAGAGAGAGAGATCACATATCTAGAAAGTGGCAAAGGTTAAGAGATGAACTCAGATAGTTTGGTTCCAGGTTGTATCTAACTACTTCTAACTTAATTAGTTCTGCCATCTTCATTTATCTATCTAATCCACAGATCAACTACTCATTCTTCTTGGCCCATGATAGAAAAGAAAATGCAATAGTCAAGCAAATGAGAAGACTAAATTTCATTTTATATGACTAAGCAACTTTATGTTTTCCAAAAGATGGTATGTTAGAGCCACAAAAACTATCAGGGAGGAGATAATCCCGTATGAGTCAGAGGGAAAAGAGCTGTGGCAGTTCTTGATGAGTTCCTACTCAGGGTTACTGACAGAGGCAGCTATGCGTCAACCTGATAACAACAAGAGAGATGATGTTGACTTTCCTTGATATGTGTCCAAGACTGAACAGAAAATCTCCCAAGACTTAGAAAAATGGACGACAATTACCCAGTTATGGTGACTTAGTAAAACGTAAAAGGATACTATCAGAAGGAACTTAAAATGTATTGACAATTATTATGAAATCTGGGTCAAGAAACTGAAGACCAAAGGATATATAAAGAAAAAACTAATTTGAAAAGTAAACAGACTGCAAAGAAGGTAGTTTCTAAGGATGGTATTTGGACTTTCAGGTGATGCCTTAAAATAATAAAGTGATGTCAGATTTCTGGCCACATAGCATTTTTTAAAAAAAAGCTGCTAACAATGTATTTGCTAGATGTCTCACAGATCTAATCAAAAGGGCTTTATTTTAAAATGATTGGAAAGGGAATATTGCCTATGTATACCCACCAAACTATATATCATACAGAGCAGCTAAAATAAAGGAAGAACAGCAGCAGCACAAATAATATTCAACAAAGAAGTCAATAATTAAACTGGCTTAAAATATCTATGCACAAATGCCCAAAGGTTAAGGAACAAAATCAAGAGGAAAGAGAGGTTCTAATACAAGAAAGCAGAAGCAGAGTATAGTTCAGGGGTTAGGGGAGAAAGGAATAAAAGCCTATTTAAATGGAGCAAGATTGGTCAAAAAGCTAGGATCAGAGATTTAACACTGAGTATTAAAAAAAGTACACTTGTGATGAAACCAAGATATCAGAGGGAGCTTAATTTGATGGATAAAATTTGGTAAAGATAAACTGAAGGAGAAACATAAGTAATTCTTGTCATATGAGTACACTATAGACCAAGGGTTGTTAAAATATGCCACGGGTGTATAGATTTATTTCAGGGGATTCATAAACTTGGATAGAAAAAAAAATTAGACCTTTATTTTCAAATAACCTCTAACTGAAATGTAGCATTTCTTTCAGTACTTTAAATATGTTATTGTAAGAAGGAGTCTAAATGTTTCACCAGACTACCCAAGAAGACCATGAGGCACAAAAACATTAAAAACCCTGCGATAGGCCACCTGGACAGAAAAGAGGAAACAGATATGGAAAACAGTTTTGGGGGAAAGATTATTGACCTGCCACAAAAGCATGATATAGTAGTTAAGTAGACTTAAATCAACCAGAAATCTGTTAGAACTCTCTCTTTGACAAAAACAGATTAGTTAATAATTTTTTGCCTTCTGTTAGTGATAGTTTTAGCCTTCAGAAAGTGAGGAAATGACTAGGGGAAATTCTAAACCTAATACTCATTAATAAAAAAAATCTGAATGCTAGGGGTGGAAATAATGAGAACATTGGAAAGATGTCACCATTCCCTCCTTAAGATCATGACAGAGAAGCAGAAGAAAGCTGGTCATAGTCTAACATGTACCTCAGATTTTGGGAAAGTAGATTTCAAAGGGCACAGCAGAAAGATAGAAGGATCCCATAGATTAAAATTTTATGGGAGAAATAAGTATACAAGGAATGGAGATGCTCGAGAACAAAATCTTAAGACACAAAGCTAAACAATTCCAGGGAGGAAAAACAGGAGTCATTTGAAGAGACAATATCCTAGGAATCTATGCTTGGCTGACCTTGTGTTACTTAACATTATGACTTAGGTAATGACATAAATGGTATTCCATCAAATTTGTAGATGACACCAAACTGGCAAGGAAAACTAACAGATTGGAAGAGAGAGTTAGGATTCAAAAGGATCTTGAAAAGCTAGAGCACTGGGCTGAAACTAGTTAAGATGAAGTACAATAGAAATAAATATAATGACAGAAAGACATGTTTAGACTGTATTTGTTCTGAAAATGATATGAAATCTGTAGTAAACAACAAGTTCAATGAGTCAGCAGTGTACGTGGAAGCCAAAGGAAACATGACTATTAAGAGGAATGAGAATGAATATTTGAGAAAACCAGTATCACAGGAAAGAAAATATGATGGGCAGCATTTAGGTAAAAACAGTGGAGGGAGAAACAGAAGACTGACAGATTCTTGTCATTGGCAAACACTATAGAACACTTGGCCGAAAAGCAAAAACAAATGAGTTTTGGAAACAGATCATAGACCTGGCACACAGGTGTGATAATATTAGCAATGGGAGACTTCAAATGCTTATTCATTTATATATTTGCCAAAACATTCTCTCAAACAAAAGCAAACAGCTAATAATATATTGACTTCCTTAGTGATAACTGTATCCTTCACAAGATAGAAGAACCTATAAAAGGAAATTTTATTCTGGATTTGATATATGCCAACACATAAGAACCAGGTGTTGGGATGCAAACATTGAGGGGAAATGACTATCTCTCCTAAGGTTTGTGATAAAACTGAAAGTTGACCATAGTCTGAAATAATCCACAGACTCTGGGAAAATGAATTTCAGAAGGTTGAGAGAAAAGATAGGTAGGATCCCATCTACTAAAATTCTATAGGGGGAGTCAATCCAGGAGGGATAGAAACCTTTTAAGAATGAAATTCTGGAGAAAGGGGGAGAAAAATTTTAAACTCAAAAGCATATGGAAGTGACTGTTGATAAATCAAAATAAATTAATAAAAAATTAAAAAAAAAAAGAATGAAATTCTGAAGATACAAAGGGAAACAATTCCAAGGAGGAAAAAAAAGCAGTATCTGCCCAAAGACACAAGTTTGGATACACAGCAAACATACTAGTTAACTTAAATTTTTAAAAAGGCATTACAGAAGATAAAGCAAGGGCAGTTAATAACGGATGAAGGAGTATGGCAGAGTCCTATGCTCAGAATGAGCTCAGGCTGGCAATGGAAACTGAGGAAAACAAAACTGTTGTAAGGATCAAATAAAATAATATCTGTAAATGCAATTTTTAACACAGTGCCTGGCACAAAGGCACTACATAAATATTTATTCCTTTATCCCTTAAAAAAAAAAGTATATAGGGGAAAACAAGAGGATCAAAGAACAAATAGGACTGCTACATGAGATAGGAAAAGGCTGATAACAGAAAAAAGAAAGAACCAGACCTGTTTAATTCGTATTTCTATTTTCTCTGTCAGAAACAACTTTGGCTAATGACTAAGAAGGAGTTGATTCCCAAAATTAGTACAGAGGACCAATAGGCCCCTAAATTCAAATCACCTGGCCCTAGATTAACTATATTTTCACTGAAAAAACTGATGGGATGTTATTACTGACCCCACTGTGAGCGATAGTTGAGAAATTGTGGTGAACTGGAGAGGTACCATAGGACAAATGTGCTAATTTTCAAAAAGGTGAAGAGAACAGAATCTGAAATCTGAAGGGCAGTCAGCTTGACTTCAATTCCTAGGAATCTTTCAGAATGGAACATTAAAGAAATGACTAGTAAACATCTAGAGAGGGAAGTGGTGATTACAGAAAGTGCGTGGCTCCATTAAGTCAGGCGAGACTTAATTTCCTTTTCTGAGAAGATTAATAAGCTAACAGAGCAGAGAAATGCAAAGAGAGTTTATCTAGATTGTAGCAAAACATTTGATAAAAATATTTCATAGCATTCTTGGAGAAGATAGAAAGATTTGGCCTAGATAATATAGTTGTATGAATTTGGCATCAGATGAATGCTCAGACTTAAGGATAGTCATCAGCCATCTCAAGTGGATTGTACGATATACTTGATAGGCCTATGTTAGTTATACTTTTTATTAATAAACTACATAAAGGCATAAATGGTGTGATCATTAAATTTGCATAAAACACAATCAGGAAGAATACATATCAGTTGGCAGAATCAAGACCCAAAAAGATGTTGAAAACCTGTGATGAAATCTAATGGGACGAAATCCAAAGAGATAAAATGTAAAGATTTACATTCCACAAGTATAGAATGGAGGAGATATATAATTAAATAGCAATTTGTCTGGAAAAGATGTAGGGGTTTAGCAAACTCCTCATTTAATATCAATCAGCAGTATGATATGGTAGCTAAAAAATGGTAATGTAATCTTTGGCTACATAATGAAAGGTGTAAGGAAAAGGAGGCAAGTGTTGCTCTGTACTCTACTGTGGTCAGACCAAATGAGAAGTATTGTATTCAATTCTAGTCATCATGGTTAAGAAAAAGAGCTTGAACTATCCAGACAAAGGTGAGTAGGTCAGTGAAGGGCCTTTCTTCCATGTCATATGAAGCTCAGTTAAAAGAACAAGTGATGTTTAGGCTCAAGAAGACAAGAAATTAGAGGGGACACAATAGCTATTTCCAAGTATTTGAGAGGCTGTCATGTAGAAAAGAGATTGCATTTTTTGTTTGGCTCTGAAAGGCAAGAATCACAATTAGTGGAAGGTAATTACAAAGAAGCACATTTAGTCTTGATGGGGAAAAACTTCCTAACAATTGGAACTACCCAAAAGTAGAGTAGGCTCCCTTGGCCTTGGTAGGTAGCCAAAGGTTCCTCACCCCACCCCCTTTTTTTTGGCTGAGGCAATTGGGGTTAAGTGACTTGCCCAGGGTCACACAGCTAAGTGTCAAACGTCTGAGGCCTAATTTGAACTCATGTCCTCCTGACTCCAAGGCCGGATCTCTACCCACTGCACCACTTAGCTGCCCCACCCCTTTCATTTTTAAGCCCTCAAACCCATTTGTGAATATGCCATGGTATGCTATTTTTTGGGTAATTGCTTGGACTAGATGGATGTGAGGTCTATCTCTGGAAAGGTTAACTCTCAAAATCTGTGACTCTATTACATGACTGAAGCAACATTTATATTTTAACCTGTTCCTTAAAAGAGTTCCAAATAAACAAGTGAGTAAAACCAAGCATAAATTATTCATTTGGAAAGACCTCTTCACAACCCAATATTCTTATTTATACTCAAATATTGATTTCTACTGGGAGAAATAGATTAACTTTAATAATGATCCAAAGCAAACATAATTATATAGACCAAAATAAGAACAATGTATTCCAGGAAGTACAAACGATGGTTTTTGTATTATCCATATGACTATTCTCCTCTACTTGTGACACTAAAATTTCACTGAAATGTTAATCATACATTTGAAATTTCCATCTTCTTGAAATCTATCTTCAAATTATTCATGTGTATAATGACATAAACTAATCTGTCCAAACAATATTTTTTAAGACATTGATCTCTCCAGTGGTACATCTCCCAGACCATTCACGCCTAAACTTTGTGATTCCTACCCACATAAGTACTCCATTAATAATGTATCCAAATCCCTGAAGGCTTTTTTTCTGCATCTTTTGATATTTCATGGATATCAGGTCAACATCTAGGTTATCCTTCACTACTGCAATATGACCAGCTCTCTTACTTTTCCAATGGTAATAGGTCCTTGATAATGTTATTTTGTGCTACTTCTATATGGATCCAGGTAGAACAGTGGAAAAAATGCTGGGCCTGGAGTCAGGTAGATCTGAGTTCAAATATAGTCACAGACACTTACTAGTTGTTTGACCCTGGGCAAGTCACTTCATCTCTCTTTGCCTCAGTTTCCTCATCAGTTACATGGGGATAATAGTATCACTTTTCTAGGGTTGCTGTGAGGACCAAATGGGATATTTCTGAAGTGCTTAGTAGAGTACCTGGCACATAGTAAGCACTACATCAATGTTAGCTATCATTATTTTTATCATACAAGTTATACTGGTAATTTGCTTTAGCCTACTTAAATTTAACCATGAATCTATTGCTTTTGTTTCATATACCATTTTATTATGATGTTCCATCATTCACAACCCATATAGCATCACTGGGAGTTGAAAAGATGAGGAATTTTTAAATGGAGAAGCTTGGGATCATTACTTTGGGTCCAGAATATTATGTTTGCAATGCCAATCTAAGACAGGCAGTGAGGCAGATGCACGTGCATGCACACGCACATGCACACATAGACACATTCTCTCACACACACACTCTCTCTCTCTCTATGCCCACCAAGTAGATAGCATAGTCTGGACAATATGCATTATATATCTATTTGTTTTTCATATATAGAAACTTTGACTAAATCATACCACAGAATCTTGGTAGTGTTCTGGGATCTTGATATAATCAGAACAATGGCATTCACAAATAGGAGCTCTAGTGGGAGACTTGAAAGAACCATTTGCTGGACATTTTTTCAGGATATTTAAAAAATATCTTTGGGTATCATGTGTCTCCCTCCCTTGTGCTTCAATTAATGCAGACAAAAATGAGTTACTAAACAAAGTCACTGTGGCTTTACAAGGAAAAAATCTGGATTTTTGGAAAAATGTTGATGGAAGAAAGCTTTTAAAACTCAGGTTTATTCCAATTTAAACAATATCTTGTGAACAAATAATAAACACAATGGGACTTTGTATTCTCTATAGTTCAATTAATCATGTGACTATGAAGATCTCTGCCATGGAAAAACTGCTTACAATAGTCTACCAGTTTCCTTCGCATATACTCATTCAGATATCCTCAATACCATTCTCATAAAGATTTTATAGAGAAAGAGGCTGTACCAGTGATTTTTTCTTTTTGGTGAGGCAATTGAGGTTAAGTGAACTCAGGTCCTCCTGACTTCAGAGCCAGTGCTCTATACACTGTGCCACCTACCTGCCCCTGTACCAGTGATTTTATTGGAATAAGAAACTCACTGTAAGTCAGATCTCTCTCTGCCACTTTTGTCTTAGAGGTTAAGTGTCTTACCCAAGGTCACATAGAGAATATGTGAGAGAGGACAGATTGAACCCACGTTTTCCTGGATTAAAGGACAGCCTTTTCTTTCCACAGTACCACACTACTTTCTCTGTCAATATTATATAAGAGATGAAAAAAGATGGAGTTTAAGGGTCTGTAGTTAGTGTTACTAATCTTCTTGGTCCCCTTTCTGTGGGTATTAATACTGTATAGGAGCTTTTCTATAGATCTGGAGTGTTGCCCTCTTTGAAAAAACTTAAAGATTAATTCATGAATAATTGTATGCTATACTGATTCCAGGACTGACTGCATCTTTATTTTCGTGAGGTCCAGTTATTCTTCCCAATTTCATCTTCTTGACATTTCTATTTCCTTATGCAAAATATAGAGAGGCTTACCTGTTACGAATACTCTATTAATTCAGAAACTGTGGCAGAGCTGTACCACTTTCCAATTTTCTATCATCATCTATCTAATCTCTCCTCTGAATGCTCTGGGGACAATCTGGTTTGCTTCTTCAAACGATTCTTCTATTTACTGCTACCACTAATAACAACAGCTAACAATTACCTTGTGGCAAGCACTATGCTAAACACTTTACAATTATTATCTCATTACATACCAACAACTCAGAGAGATAGGTGCTATTATTACCTCCATTTTACAAATGAGAAATTGAGATAAAGAGAAGTGAAGTGATTTGCCCCGGGTCACAGAGCTAGTAGGAGTCTGAAGCTGGATTTAAACTTAAGTCTTCCTGATTCCAGGCCCAACGCTCTATATACCGTGTCACTTAGGAGTTCTTCCCTTTTTCTGTGAGGCAATAGTGCTTATAATCTACAATCTTCTTTGTGTACTGCAAATGAATATGAACTTTAAACCAATAATAGCACCTAGCTATCTGGAATCTGTGTTTAGATAACCAAGGGTCTATAACTGAAGCAGTTCTTAGGATTTTTTTGATCTCTCATTGTGGCAACTTTTTTGCTGTTGTTGTTCAGTTGTGTCTGACTCTCTGTGACCCCATTTGGATTTTCTTGGAAAAGATGGAATGGTCTGCCACTTTCTTCTCCAGCTCACTTTACAGATGAGCAAACTGAGGCAGCGAGTTAAGTGACTTGCCATACAGGTAGTAAGTGTCTGAAGCCAGATTTGAACTCAGGAAGATGAGTCTTCCTGACTCCAGGCTGAGTCCTCTATCCACTGGATCACCTACCTGTCCCACAAATGTCTTACATTATTTAAATTTCTCTAAGTCATGATAATCAGAGCCTATTATCTTTTATTTCTATTTCCCATCATTCAAAGTTAACAGTTCTCCAAATACTATGGGTAGCAGAATTTCAGAATTTTATGCAGTGTCAATCAGCTCAGCTCTGTCCTATGTTTTCATTAGATACTTATTTTCACAAAACAGTTGATTCTGAAACGACTAAGCCAGTAAGAAAGTCATTTCTTTTATGTTTTATGATGTTGTTTCATGATTTCTGCATTAAAAATCTTTTCAACTCTTTTGCTGAAGAAAATATGTAACTTAACAACTTTTGGCCTTTAATTTATTAACCCTAAACCACACATATCAACATATTTTTCTGAGTTCACCCTTACTGAGAGGAGAAGGGGACAAGAAGCAGTATGGTACAGCACAAATAGAGAGAATTTGGAGTTAGAGGACCTGAATTCAAATATAGGCTCTATCACTTTGTGAGTCCTTGAATAAATCATTTAACTCCTTTAGGCCTCAACTGAAAAATTAAAAGGGCTGGGCCTTGAAAGTCTCTTCTACTTCTACAGATGGAAATCTATGACCTTTCTCTAGGGTTTCTGCTGCCCTCTACAAGGTGTAATGTTATGAGTGTTAGCTTCAGATACTCAGGAAAGAAGGAAATCTAAACAGGGTTATGAAGTTCCCCTAACTTTCATTTTGAATTTACCAGGTTCCTAAACTATGTACCTCAAGTTATAGGAGCTTATCCTTTCTCTCTTTAGGGATTTTCCATTTCCCAAAAAAGCAAACTTTTTGTTTGTTTCTTTTAGAGGCAACTCAGTGTAATACTCGACGGTAAAAAAAGTAGAGAATCTTTAAAAGGATGACTCATTTTCAAAGAAGTAAGTAGTAACTAGAGTTTTGTCTCAAAAGTTAAGAATTAAATGTAGATAGCTGGTGTAGTGGGCGACTATGTAGCTAGAACACCGAGAAGTGAGGACGAAAAAGGTCAAGCCAAGAAGAGTAGATATAAAAATACATGATTGAGATTTTCAGCGGTAAAGGTTTTTTATGCTACTAATTTAGCTCTGCATATTATACCTTTACATCTTACTAAGTTTTCTTCCCCCACATCTCATTCGATGCCCTTAAAAATATCTTGAAGCAGAAGGTATATTTTTATTCATATTTTACATATGAAGAAATTAAGTCTAACTTCTCTTAAGCCATACAAAGCAAAGCTCTCAGCAGCTTTGATTCTTCCACAGCCAGGCACTAGACTTCTGCCCCAATTCCTGCCTACCTTCTAAGCTCCTGTAGCCAACACTATGTCAAAGAGCAGAAATTCAGGGACAAAAGTATATTCAAAGCAACCAAAAATGGAACTCACGGTTTACCTGGGAAAATAAGACTTTGTATATAAAAGGTACATAAAGGTCTCTGGGGGGCACTTTTTTAGAGTAGGGAAAAGTTGAGATAAAAACAGAAGTGGGAGTAAGGGGGATGAAACTAGCTTTGTGCTTTCCGGTAAGAAGAAAGTTTACAGATACGTAATATCGATCCTTAAATCTACAAAATGATTGAGAACAGGATTTCAGATAGTATCTAGCTAGAGAAGACAATATAAGAAGAAAAAAGTCTTACGTACAAAAATCAAGAGATCTCTTTGCCTGAAATGGTTAAAATAACTCAATTTCAGGAAGAATTCAGAGACCCTCTGTCACTCAGAGAGGCTACAACTACCAAATTTTGGACCATTCTTTTACCTTTCTGCTGTTTAAAATCTTAGTATTTTTCCTGAGCCTCCTCTGTTTTCTTTTCACAGGTCCAGCATGTGGGAAACTGTTAAATATAATGTTTGTGTGATATCCAATTCAGGATGTTTCCAATGTGATCTGTGAAGCCCAGACCATGAAAATCCCAGTTTAGTTAGTAATACTCTCTTCCAGTTTTTCCAGCAGCTTCTGTCAAATAGTGATTTCTTATCCCAGAAGCTGGAGTCCCCTTGGGGTTTATCAAATACTAGATTACTATAGTCACTGACTACTGTGTCCACTGATCCACCACTCTATTTCTTAGCCAGAACCGAGCAGTTTTGATGACTGCTGCTTTATAATACAAAAATTAAGAGTATGGCAGAAACTAGGCATAGACCAAAATCTCACACCAAAATAAAGTCAAAATGGGTTCTTGATTTAGACATAAACACTGATACTATAAGCCAACTGGGAGAGCAAGAAATAGTTTACCTATCAGACTTATGGAGAACAAAAGAATTCATGACTAAACAAAAGACAGAAAACCTTAAGAAATGTAAAATAGATAATTTTGTTTTCATTAAATTGAAAAGGTTTTACACAAAGCCAATGCAATCAAGATTAGAAGGAAAGTAGAAAATTGGGAAAGAATTTTTACAACCAGTGTCTCTGACAAGGGCTTCATTTCTAAACTACATAGAGAATTAAATCAAATTTATAAGAATATAAGTCATTTCCCAATTGATAAATGGTCAAAGGATATGAGCAGGCAGTTTTCAGATGAAGAAATTAAAGTCATCTATAGTCATATGAAAAAAATGCTGTAAATCATTATTGATTAGAGAAATGCAAATCAAAACAACTCTGAGGTACCACATCACACCTATCAGAGTGGCCAACATGACAAAACAGGAAAATGATAAATTTTGGAGAAGATGTGGGAAAACTGGAATGCTAATGCATTGTTGGTGGAGTTGTGAGATGATCCAACCTTTCTGGAGAGCAATTTGGAACTATGGCCAAAGGACTATAAAAATGTGTATACTCTCTGACCCAGCAATACCACTTCTAGGGCTGTATACCAAAGAGATCATAACAATGGGAAAAGGACCCACATATACAAAAATATTTATAGCAGCTCTTTGTGGTGGCAAAGAATTGGAAATCGAGAGGATGCCCATCAGCTGGGGAATGGCTGAACAAGTTGTGGTATATGAATGTAATGGAATACTATTGTGCTATAAGAAATGATGAGCAGGCAGACTTCAGAAAAACCTGGAACGACTTGTATGGACTGATGCTGAGTGATGGGAGCAGAACCAGAACGCTGTACACAATAACAGCCACGCTGTGCGATGACTAACGTTGACAGACTTAGCCCTTCTCAGCAATGCAAGGATCTAAGATATCGCCAAAGGTCTCAGGATGGAAAATGCTATTCACATCCAAAGAATGAACTACAGAGTTTGAATGCAGATTGAAGCATACTATTTGCTATTTTTTTTCCTCTGTTTTGTTTTCTCTTTCTTGTGGTTCCTCCTATTGGTTCTAATTCTTCTTTACAACATCACTAATGTGAAAATATGTTTAATAGAAATGTATATGTATAAGCCATATCAGACTGCGTGCTATCTTGGGGACGGAGGGGAAGAAAAATTTAAAACTCAAAAGCTTAAGGAAATAATTGTTGATAAATAAAAATAAATTAATAAAAAAAAGATTAAATGATTCCAAAAGTATGGATAATGTAAAATAATATTCCTGGTCAGAAATCTGTGTGGCTTAAGCTACTAAGGGCTAATGATAACTATCAGGAGTAGCTAACTCGCCATTGTATTAAGGTCGTTTGCTATGGGTTTGCAGCAGAACGTAGAAATAAGACTATGAAAACTTTGTTTAAAAGGATCCATGATCATATTAATGTGGCCGCTCCTTTTCAATGATGCACATCAGACTCATTTATACTATCTCATGCTATGTAATGCCTGGTCATGTTATCCCATTAATTTTCTATCATAAAATCTACAATGTACTGAAAACTTTGTAAATGTTGTAATAATCTTTGGTAAGTAGGACAGCACATAAGCTATTTCCTGCTCTTGCTGCCTATTTGGACAACCTCTTTTTCCAATCATACATTTTCTGGATGATATCTTTCTTTTTAACACTTCTTACATGAAGGTTACAGACTGTAACTTGTCTTTTAATATGTAATGAAAACTGGCAATACCAAGCAAGGAGTAGTTTAGTCATAGCTATTGCTTATCAACAGAGGGGAGGACAGAAAAGTAAGGGTGAGTGGGTTAAAGGCACTTGCATCATAACTGGGGAAATCAAAAAATAGTGATGTTTCAAATTTCTACAATGATCTTCCCTTAAAGGCTTAAATGTTTTGATGTCTAAAAAATTGTGAAATCACTGATTTAGGAGGAGAGAGGGGAACCTTCAGCTGAGATTGAATTTTAAAAGGGAAATATGTCTTACACAAAGGCTACTATAGATTCTTTGCATGCTTAAAGATAAGCAGCCAAACATTTGTGGAGGCAGAGGAAATTTTTCTCAAACTCACTCAGGTAGATTACAAGCGAACCTTAATTTAAGCTTTTATGATCAGAACCCTAAAGACTTCAGTAACTTCTTCCTTAGAGCATTTAGCCTGACAGACTGAACACTGGTTACTACAGTGATGGTGAGAGAGTATACACAAAATTAGATATTAATGTACTGATATGGCTTGATGTCAGACTAACCTCAATTCCTTTTAATGAACAGAGAGAGCATGGCATAATGAATAGAGAACTACTCTTAGAACCAGGAAGACGGCATTTCAAGTTCAACCTCTCTCACACACTTGCCGTAAGACCCTGGGCCATTCGCTTAACCTCTCAGGGCTCTAGGCAACTTTCTGAAACTATATATTAAAGAGAAGGTGCAAATTTGCAATGGTAAAAGAATTTTCATAATTAAGGAGGAATTCTGATATTAATGAAAAATCACAGGTTCAATCCCTATCCCTTTGAGATCAGGAAAAGATTACATATATGGCTTATCTAGATTTCTTCAAAGTACATGTAAGTCCCTCAACCAATTTTGTTTAAAAAAAAAAAAGTCACTGGTAGAAGAAACTGGTCTAGGATCCCTGAGAAGCCAAAATTTAAAAAAGGTAATAGACACTTATTTTACCCAGAATGAAATATTACCCAGAATTTTTGCTTAAAAGGTAACGAGTCCTAGGCTGAACTAAATGTTTCCTGTAGGATTCTGCCTTTCTCCCTCTCAGTACTTATAAGTCAGCTTCATATGGTTTAGACTTTGGAAGACTGTGAATAAAACAACAGTGTGAGAAGACTGAAAAATTGAATGAAAGAACTAGAAAATTACCAAGAGTCCTTAAGCCCTTTAATATGCCAGAATTTTAGCATATTTAAGAAGATAAAAGCATACTGAAACCTAATAAGATTAAAATATTTCTCCCAGAGCTATGATATAGAAAATGATGGTAGTAGCCAGCAGAGGAGATTCAACTACATTTTTAATAGAAAAGTAGAAATATTTTTCTTATGAATTGTTAACTCTTGAATATTTGCATTAATAGAAAGTTGTTTGGATATTACAAAAGAATAGATCATGCAAAATTAAATCACATCCATTTTTTGTCCATGATCTTTTTATTAAAAGTACCATGCAATTTCTAAAACATTATTGAGTCTAATCTCTTCCTTCTATATTCAATTCTGGACCCAACTCATTAATTCATCCCAGAAATACTTACTGATACACTAACTTAATGGAATGGCCTTGCAAGTGACATCAGTCTTGATAACAAGCATGCTACATCCGTTGAGTTTACCCTGATTGTATTGTTAGGCTAGCCCAAGATGTTGCATTCTCTGTTCTTCATTAACTGTGACTTTGAAATCACCAAAATAAACATGCTTGTTTTTCTCTTCTCATTGAAAAAAAAAAAAAAATAATAGGGACAGCTAGGTGGCACAGTGGATAGAGCACAGGTCCTGAGTTCAAATCCAACCTCAGACACTTAGCTGTGTGATCCTGAGTAAGTCACTTAACCCCACTGCTTAGCCAAAAACAAAAACAAAATAATAAAAGATACCTTTGGTATGTCTATAGAAACGTCACATAACTATTTACTTAAGAGGGGTACACAGGCAGACTAATTTATAATTAACTAATGGTTTCTTTATGGTCTTTGAGTAGTAAGAAGAATTTCTGATGTTTTCCTGTTCTTTTGACATCATCCTACCCTGAGATACTTCACAAAATAATACACCAATGCTTTCAAGATTTTGTTATTTCCAGTATGTAGTACTTCTATGTGTGTCTGGTCTGTTCCAGCCACTTTTTCTGACTTCTAAATTTTCATCATATAGCACACTAAAGACAGCATAGTGAAGTGGACTTAAAAGCAGGAAGAACCTGGGTTCAAGGTCTCACCTCTGATAAATACTGTGTGGTCCTGAGCAAGTGAATTAACCTGTCAGGTACTCTAGGTAACTCTCCAAGATTATAAGTTACAGAGAAGGTGCCAACCTACATTAGCAGAGGCAGTTTGGTCATGTGGGAATTCTTTCTAATAATAAAATCACAGAGCCAACCCTTATTTCCTATCCTATATAGAATACCTGAGATTGAATAAGGTGTTCCCCTGCCAGCAATGAGGAAAATAATGGTTATAAAAAGTTGATAAATCCCATACAATTCCTCAGTATAAAAGTCCATTTAAAAAAATCCACAAATCTCCCAATGACACCCTATGGAATCTTGAAAATCAATGAAGACTTTCATGAGGGCAATGGAGAGATACAAAGTAAGCACACTGTAGGCTGCAAAGCTTTCATTCAGAAAGCACATGAATGTAAAAGGAAATGGGGCCAATTGAGTTCTGCACTGGTACCCAACAAGATATAAATAGGTCTAAAGGAAGGCCTGAAGCATATTAGATCATTCCAATGTCAAAAGTCCATGGGAAAACACATAAAAATCACACAGAATGATTTGGTATGGATAGTCTATGCTCTGTATGCATGGAGAAAATATTCACATTGATATGGTCAAGTACTTAATATGTATAATGTGATTTTGCAGTAGACATTTTCTTAAATAAGTTTTGTTTAGGCTAATTTAAGCATCTTTATTAAGGATACAAGTTGATAGTGCAGTTAGCCAGGCTTGTGCTGAGCGAAAAAGAGTAGCCATCACAAGATTAAAAATTTGTTATAATGAATAACTGCAACATGGGATCACAGGCTTACAAGCTCAGGACTATAAAGACCATCTAGTTCAACACTCTCATTTTACAAAGAAACTGAGATCCAAACTGAGTAAGTGGCTTTTTTAGAGGGAGTAAAGGGTGAAGGCTTATGATTTCACAGAAGTGGGAAAATCCTTTTACCAACATTGATGGACAACTGTTTTAAAATTCCTAGTCTTAGAGAATTTCCAGTGAGCACTGAGAGGTTCAATGATGTCACCATGTAATCTTCAATAAATAAAAACGAGAGGTTCTGTCCTTTTGTCTAAGAACCAGACTGACTATGTTCAGAAAGTCTAATGACTAGGCTGCCCACCAAGTGAAAAACTGTTTTGGGGTATAGTTCCTGGAGGACTTGTAATTCACTTCGATAGAATCAATATTCATAACACTAATGAAATCACAGCTCCTCTGCAAGCATAGAAGAATTAATCTTAATTAGTACAATACAGCTATTGCATACATAAATTATGATTTACCTTTGACAGAGTAGGTATTTTATTGTCTCTTGGAATTGTAAAGTGTTTTCTTTTCTCTTCTGACCTGTAAATTTTTATTTCTTCTTCTCCCTTTGCAGTTCTCCATTCTTCTTGCCTACTAAAAGTGAAGTAAGCCACATGCATGTTAGATGAGTGTTCAACAAATGACTTCAGAACAAAAATTAATTTGGGGGAAAATGCATAAGGAGATCCTCATTCTTTTATTTCTGCATTGCTGTTAATCTCTAAGAAAGAAAACAATTAAAAATACATATTAACAAAATATTACTGGAACTGGATATAGCGTCTCTAAATTTGAAATGTATGCAAAATACATTTTTGCACTTAAATTCCAAAGCCATTTGTTCAAACATTTATGAAGTACCTACCATGAGCATGCTAAGGATATAAAAGTATATACAATTACCTTATTGTTTAATTATCTTTTATTCATTCTGAAAACATTTTTATATGAACATGCCAACCCAACAACAGAGTAAGTTATTTGAGTAGGGATTGTTTTTTGTTGGGGTTTTGGTTTTTTTGTTTTTGTTTTATTTTTTGGTATCTCTATCTCCAGCACCTAGCAAACTGCCTGGCAAATAGTGTACACTTAACAAATGTGTACCAATAGACTGATTGAAAGATCTAACACTGTTCTACTCTTAAAAAGCTAACCATTTATTTGCTTCAATGAGAAATAATCAAAATATTATGACACAAGGGAAAGAGATAATTTTAAAGGACATATTCACACAAACTGATATGAGAAATTCGAGGATGAAAATAGGATTGGATTGGAGGACTGGAGGGAAGGAATGTCACTTAAGATTTCACAGAGAAAATGGAATCTGAGTTACAACCTTCAAAGAGAAAAGAACTGAAAGATAAAGGATAGGAGACTAGAAATAGTTCAGTTCATCTGGAAAAAGAATGCAAAAAGATATTGGATTAAATGACGCTGGACAGGTAAACTGAAAGTGGTTTAGATTAAGAGTCTGTAATTTATATAGTAGATAGTATGAAGTTTTATTTCAAGAAGGGTGATGTGGTCATAGCAATGTAGTAGAAAGATTACTCAGTTAGTGATGTGAAGTAAGGGATTAGGATAGGCTGGAAGAAAGAAAACTAGTTACCAAGTTTTTATAATAGCCCAGACAAAACAAACAAACAAAACAAAACAAAAACGAGGACTTAAACTATGGTCATTAGATAGGAAGTGGAGAGGAGGGAAGTGATATGAATAATATTGTGCAATTAGAAACATCAGAATTTTAAATGTGATTGGATATATAGGGAGGAAGAAGTAAAAAATAATTCCTATGTTATGAACCTCATTGACAAGATGGTGGTACCACTAACAGAAACAAAGAAGTTGACGAAAAGGAAGATTTTGAAGGGGAATGAGTTACTTCATTTTATACATGTTGAATTTAAGGTGTTAATGGAACATTCAAGTGGAGATGTCAAACAGGAAATTGTAAATATTGCCCTTCTACCCTGGAGATTCAGGGAATCACTATTCAGGGAATCTGCTGAGAACCCAGATTAAAGTTCCAGGAAAAATAGTGCAGAGAGAAAACAGAGAGAACCTAGTACAGAACACAGAGGTCTGCCTGAGTTTAAGGTGACGGAACAAAAATGAAGAGCAAAGAAAATAAAAAGGATGAAGACTGGTCAAAGAGGTAGAAACTTGAAAATACATTATCACAGAAATTATGGAAGGTAAGGGCATCTAAAAGAGGATTTGGTCCACTCTGTCAAATTCCACAATGATCAAGGAAGATTGGAATGGGAAAAAATGTTGTTTTATCATTACTGACGTTATTAGTGACCTTGGAGAAAGTTGTTTCAGTAGAGAACAAAAGATATATCACAAGTAATAGAGCAGGTGGTGAGGAAGAGGAGGCAATGCCTTTATTAGGCCATTCTATTGTAGGTGGTAAAAGAGGAGATGAGAGGTTAATATCTTAAGGTGATAACTGAAGGTCAACGTAAATAATAAAAGTGCTCATCAAAAAGCATTATTTTTATGGAGGGCTATTTGCATCCTTACAGGTTACAATTATATCAATTTCCATTTTACTAAAATAGGAATATCTTGGATGCATGTTTACCTTTAGACACTGACACTGGAAACAATGAACACTTTCAGTATTCATTTAGCCTTCACTATAAGAAGGTCCCAAAGAACAGACCATGAGGATAGCATTACAATGAAACACCAACACAGTGTGACCATTAAACACTATGTGATTGTAGTTTATTCTCTTTGCCAGATAATTGAACATGTTTTAATGAAAAATTAAAAAAGTGAAGTAAATGGGTCAGATATTTTGAAATTTTATTAATGTTTAACAAAAAACAGCAACCCTGTGACTTAAGTTCAACACATATATCCTACAATTTAAAAAACATTATTTTGTTATTACACCATATAAAAGCCATTTATATATACACAAATGAATTTGATGTAAAAACCTAAAAAATTTAACAGTTGTGATTCAACCCAATGTTATCTCCTCCTGCTCAAAAGACAGGAATATAAAGCTATGACAAAATAATATAATCTTTACTCTCATATTGAAGATTTTAATTCCTTCTTCAAGAGAACTCACTCTTTCTCCAGAGTAGGAGTAGACAAAATACTACCTGTGGTCCAACTCTAAAAATGAAAAAACATTCTCAGCTTGCTCTCAGGCAATATTCTGCTGAACCCTACTTTAGAGGGAAAATAGTCCCACAAGACATCCAAGTACCTTAATTCTACATGGATACTTGCGAGCCTTACCTGGCAACCCCAATTGATAATTCAGGTACTACAACCCTTCGACTCCAGGCCACAAGATCCCGCTCTGTAGCTATCTCGCTTCTTGGTGCATTGCTATGCATTTGCCTTACACCTTCAATTTGTCCACTTCGCCTCAGGCCTATATTCGGTGGTGAATGAACTTCTGAGGTAGAACTTACAGAGGCTGAATAAAAAGTTAAAAACAGTAGTTTATTGTAAGCCATTGGCAAAGTCTGTGTTGATACACATGGATAAGGCATACACACACAATAAATTGAATTGGGAGTTATAATCTCAATTTAACATCATGTTACTGTGGTCATTCAAATGATCAATTATAAATTTAGCATAACTACAGATATAACTGAACCAGAAACAAAGTTTAAAATCAAAATACTGATGTAAACTGTGAATTCCTCTGTGTAGATAAGCTAATGAAATATATCAGTGAAGTGCAAGGCACTAAAGTTATATCAAATCATTACCTTCATAAAAAGTTGTTTAAAAATTAAAAGCACTATGCTACGTACTGAAGGAGATAAGAAAAGTAAGAAGACTAAGTAAGATTTACAAATACCAGAAAATATATATCATGTAAAACAATTCCTACATAATAAGATCCTGAACACTCCAAAAATGCAAAGAGAATATCTGCTGAAATAGAGTTGAAATGATGGAGGGGCCTTCAAAGATCGATAAAAATTTGAACATCTAGACCTTCAGAAAAGCAAAGAGGACACAAAATCACGTAAATAGTAGCATCAGAAAAAGGTACGGTAAGGGTAATACCAAGTTACAGAAAAATAGGAATGTCAGAGTAACTTTAGATTTTAATTTGTGGTTTAGAGGAAATTTCTTGATCAGTGGAGTGCTATGAACAGAACCAAGAATTAGGAAGAATAATTTAAGATAGACTGCGAGAATGAAAAATAGATTAGGAGGTTGTTGTACTAGCCTTAATACTAGAAGGATCAGAACTTTAAGAATACCTTGAAGGACCAACAGAACTGCATCATTTGACACAGAACTTTTTTTTTAAACACATAAAGCAAAGAAAATAGAGATAGTAGGATAAAAATTTTTATTTCAAAGCAAAATTCTAGTATTTTTGTGTCAATTCACATGCTTGGTCCTTCTAGTGTTAAAAAGAGATAAGACAACTAGAATGAGTCAATATCACCAGGAAAGGGTAAGTAAATAAGATATTTTATAGACAAAATAAAGACTTTTACTGATATCAAACGATCAATTGCCAACATGAAAATAAAACACATCACTGCTAACCTCTGCCTAAACGGCTATTGTTACTGGCACCAGCTTCACTAGAGCGTCTCAGATCTTGTTCCTGCTGGAGCCTCTGAATCATGCTGTCCAAAGGACTGACTTCCTGATTTGCTTGCTGACTTAAAACTTGATTTAGTCCTATATTGAAGACAAACAAAAATAATAAAGTTAACAGACACATTACGGTATTTTTCTTACAGCCATTCAAGCAATCAAAATAAGAGTATAAGCACATTGTAATTGAAATATTTTTTATTATTGTTGTTCAGTTGTTTTTCAGTCTTGTCCAACTCTTCATGACTGATCCCATTTGGGGTTTTCTTAACAGATACTGGAGTGGTTTGCCATTTCCATCTTCATCTGATTTTACAGACGAGGAAACTGAGGCAAACAAGGTGAAGTGACTTGCCGAGGGTCACACAGGTAGTAAGTGTTTGAAGCCAGATTTAAACTCAGGAAGATGAGTCTTCCTAACTCTAGGCCTAGCATTCTATCCATTGTGCCACCCTAGCTGCCCTTTGAAAAATTATTATTCAATTATCTATTCTAAATATTGACAACAGATGACATAAAAGCAACAAGTAACACCTTTAGTTTAACTCCCTCACCCGCCTATACACATATACACCTGGTCCCTGAGGGTATGGTTAGAAACTGAAGGGGCAGTGGATCTTATATACAGGAATCCTAGTGAACATCTATGTTCAAGGTTCTGGAGATAAGACAAAAATGAAACAATACTTGCCCTCACAGACTATACATTCTACTGGGTGCAAAAAATATCTTATTCATATGAAAAAAAATTCCATAATAATGCTATTTTACTTGTATTAGAAACTTAAAAAATGGCATAAGCAAAATTTGTAGAGGGTAACATACTATTTTAAACAGTGGGTAATTTCTCAAGACAAAATACATTTTGATACAAGCAAAAAAAAGGGGGGGAGTAAAAATTATAGAAATGTTTATTCTGCTGTAGCTGACATTTAAAAAATTCTACTTAATAATCATCAAGATTTAGTTCTATTTTTTAAACACCACTCTCCTGATAATGACTCAGTTTATTTAAAATAAACTTAATGTTAGGCAATTATAGGCCTAGTACAGCAGACCTCTGAATTCTGAAGGTATGAGGGAAGGGTCCTCAAACTATCTGAGTTGCTGCCTATCATGAAGTCATACTGCTCTTTTCCCTCAATATCATAAGCCTGATCCTCATGAGGTTTGAGCCAAAAGGAAAAGTGGAAAGAGGAAAACACAGTTTGAAGGGTGGCAGGACATGGCATCTTCACATAAACAAATCTTACTTAATTTTTTTCCCCCAAAAGTGTAATAAGACAATATATTTTAAATTGTTCCAAATTTATGAAAAATTAAATACCAAAAATGGATGTAAGTTCACTTTTAGCTTCCTAAAATTGACAAAAGCTGGCAGTTAACAAGGACTCAGCCCCAGAAATATGGAGTTAAAGTTACAGGACAGGAATTAAACCAAATTACATGGCCTAGGGAAATGACTACCAATCAAGGGTAAACCAGATCTTTGCCCCAGGAAGGCAAATTTGAAAGGAACCTAATGTACTTAATTCTTTAGCAATGTATAAACAACAAAGCTCATCACACTTCCCTCTCCACCACTGTGAGAGAAAGGACAAGCAAAAACAACCATCTGCCTACATAGTATTGGTCATCTGATATTCAAGGATTGAGGCAAGAGCTCAGTGCAGAGGCATCACTGTCTCACATATCAACCTTCTAGGGGATCTGAGTTTGTAGGAATTAGAGCATAGTACCCTTTTTCTGCCCAGACTCTATACTCAAGATTTGTGTATGCATGAAACCATTGGCAACTATTTCTTCCCTTTCATGCTGATGTTGAGTGAGACTCACTCCTAGTTACACCGGACAGAGTCAATACCCTGACAAAGTGTAAAGATGTTGGTACTTCTAACACACAGGTGCTCAAAAAGGTAGGCACAGTAGATTCTATGTGAAAGAATTAAAGAAAGATGTGGACAAGAACAACATTGGCTGGGATCTGCATCAGTGGAGGGAAGACTAACTGCTAAGAAATCAAGGATTAATTAAGTATCCTAATAAAAATGTTTCTTAAGATACAAAAATAATAGAATTGCTGTTTTGTTACTATTTTCCCCCACACTCTGAAAATTCACAACCCACTATCTATTGTCCAGTTGGTATTTACCAGTAGCTAATTCCTCAAATTCTGACTAAATATTATGAAGCACTTATATAATCCCTCTTAACCAAAAGTTGTTTGGATTTTTTAAAGTACATGGATTATCAGCCAAACCCACGTAGGTGGGAGTGCTATATCCATACTACAGATAGAATGTTAAGGTGAACCACAGAAACAGATTTAGAGCTAGAAAGAACACCTAAAAACTCCTTATTTTACAGATGTGGAAACTGAGGCCAAGAGAGATTAAGTGACTTGCCTATAGTTACCCAATATAGAAGCATTTGATTGCCCAGAGATTCAAAGACAAGTGGATGGATTCCATTACTCTTTCCACTACACCAGGGGGGAAGGAAACTATTCACCTTGCTTTAACCCTGTATTTTTAACTCTGCTTTACCAGCCCATAATATTCCTCCAGTTTCCATGGATTTCCTTTGTTTTCCTATGTTTAGCAACTTCTAGGAGCACTCTGCCATCTATCCTTAAGTGAGTATTAGTCTTTCCTTCTGCACTCTGGAATGCTCATGAAAGTACAAGTAGTCTGCTGCGGAGTAAGCAGATGTTAAACTCTGCTGGGCTGCTAGACACATAATTCTAATCTTGCAAAGTCCAGTGAGGACATCATTAAAAAGGGGAAAAAAAGTGCTGCATGAAACTTTCTTCCTCTACTTCTTACCCCACTAGAGTCTGAGCTAATGACCACTAGGTACAAACTGAAAAGGGAGCAGAGTGTTTCATGGCATAATTCCGGAGTTCTGAACTCCTCAGGTCATACTTCACACATATGTAACATTAAGTTAGGTAGTAACTGAATTTTATTTCAATGATTTCCACTACTATTTTTCTGACCATTGCTAACAGCTTCTGTGAAGTGAAGTAATCAGAGCAGGCTTCATGGAAGAAATGATACCAGATGAGATGTAAAATGATTGTATGAGAATGTAAGACCACCTTCAGGGAACTCCTAGTAGCCCAGTTGGATTTGAACATTGAGCACGTACAGAACAAATATGAAAAGGAGGAGGAGGAGAAGGAGAAGAAGAAAGACAGCTGTAGCCAAACGTAAACACTACAATAAATCAATCAACAAGCATTTGCTAGAGACCTATAATGTGCCAAAGTAAAATCTCAGTAATTTAGATTTATTGGTAGAAAAGGAACTCTAAATTAATAAACACCACAAATTTAAAAATCACACTTTTACTATTTTTAAAGTATAACTAAAAGTAGGCTAATATGGTTCCAGCAAGGGGAGGTTCCTTGTGGTTTGATTTAATAAATAAGAATAGCCATGATTAAACCATCTAAATTTTTACATCTTAAAAAAAAAAGTTTGATATGCAATGTCATCTTTTTACTGTAGATCACTTCTTTTACCTGATTTAACAAGATTTTGATTCATTCTTTAATTCTTCATCATGAAACCACACTTCTATTCTATCTGCTGATTCAGAATAAAGTTTCCCCACCTCATTCCCAATCTAACCTTAACTTTAGGCCATAAGTTATTTTTTAAAAAAATCTTAAATCAGGTGAGGTCTCAGTCTACCAAGACATATTTATCTCTGTCTCTTAGATAAATTTCTTAAGCTTTCAAGGTATGTGGCTTGGTACAAGGCTGTGTGGAAGAATTTCATCTCCACTGGGAATTTTTAAAATTTTAGAAGAATGCTGCTTCTTGGTACAACAAGATATATATCTGAGTTTAACATTCCCTTAATATTGACAAGACTTCAAGGCCTACTGGAAGTTAAAAATTTTTTTCTTAAATCCCCAAAACATTTTTCGAGTAGTTGTTTTACAATTCTGATGAAAAACCTCAAATATTAGAGAAACATCTGGACTTCTTTGGATGACAGTTTTTAAATAGCCTTGAATGAAAAAATAAATTCACACTAAAAAATTTATTTTTCCAATCTTTGGAATTCCAGTTTTTATACTGCCTTGCGCATGAGAAGTGTAAGAGTGCTTCATATATAATATTAGCAGCTACTTATTTCTTTTATTTGTTTTAAATTGGTCTCACTGTTCTTCCCATTTCAAAAGTCGAGAAGAAATCAACCTCTCTGGCTAACAAGTACCTGTGAGATTTTTGCTTGTTGTCTAAGGATTAATTAAACTGCTTTGTAGCAATCATTGATCAGTTCTTCCCATTTTTTTCATTTTCAACCAAATATCCCACTATACTTCAGTACAACTGATGCTTTTTCACGGTGAGTTTAAATGACCCTTGACTCATACATACCAACAACTTCTGGAATATCTCATATGAGTCACTGAAATGAGCTCTTAAATAACTATCTACATATTTCCCTACAGCAATATTCATTCTTAAAAAATCATGGTACTAAAAAAAAAATACAAAAAAGCAATTAAAGACATGTATGGTACAAAAGACAACATTTAATTGACAAGGAATTAAAATACAAAAACAAAAAAACCCAACAAGCCCAATCTAGCTTCATCTGGACAAGCTCAGAAATTCTTAGTCAGCAAAGTATCAACAGAAGCGCACATACCAAGACTGCTATTAATATGAAACCATATCTAAATTATTTTGTCCTGAGTTAATTAGCACACCATCAGCAGTCAAATCCAAGCAACTGAAATTTGAAAAGTCTGATAATAAACAGTCCTGAGTAAGCAATAATGCAAGTTGAGTCTCAATTCGGTAATTTCTTATGGCTCTCCGAAATTTTTTCCTAAAAGTTTATTGATGTGCTTTGCTTTTTACATTAAAAACAATTAACTTCCCATTTAGTAATAGATTTCTTACAATAAATTAAAACAATTAGGCAATATTATCTCTATGGTTAAAAAATGTTTTAAGTAACAACCCTCATCAAAAAAAAAGGGGGGGGGAAGGGGGCAAATAATTTCTTAGGACAAATATCACAATGAAACAAAACATTCTCTTATTGGCTGCATACAAAAACATGTGTCTTCAGAGCAGCTTGGTGGCGCAGTGGATAGAGCACTGGCCCTGAAGTCAAGAGGACCTGAGTTCAAGTCCGGCCTCAGACCAAACACTTGACACTTACTAGCTGTGTGACCCTGGTCAAAGTCACTTAACTCCAACTGCCTAAAAATTAAAAAACAAAAAACAAAACAAAAAAAAGTGTCTTACTCTGCAACCCTAAATCTATCACTTCTGTCAGAAGGATGACAGTTATTAGTTCTATGTAATCACAGATGGTCACTGTATTGATCATAATTCTTACAACTTTCTATCAAAGTTCTTTGTCTTTACAATGTTGTAATCTTTGTGACATTGTTTTGGCCTCTTTGCTAATATTTTATTTTAAATTTTTGAGTCAATGTTCATGAGAGATATTGATTTACAGTTTTTCTTCGGTATTCTGAACTCTCTCTGGTTTATATATGAAGATTATATCTATCTCAAAGAAGGAATTTGGTAGGATCCCTTGGTTTGAATTTTTTGCAATCAGTTTATATAATACTGGAATTAATTGCTTTTTAAATATTTAAGAGAATTAATTTGTGAAGCCATTTAGTTCCAGTGTTTTCCTTTATAAGCTCATTTACATACTATTCAATTTCTTCCTCTAAAATTTGGCTGTTTAAATTTTCTCTCTTTCTGTTGATTTGTATATTTTTGTAAATATTCAGTTGTCGATTTTATTGTCATATACTTGAACAAAATAGTTCTTAATAATAATTTATTTCAATTTTTTGCCGTGAATTGGTTTTTTTAGTTTTTATATTTGTAATTTGATTTTCCTCTTTCTTGTTTTTAAAAACAAAGTAGCTAAATGTTTATTAATTTTAAATACAAAACAATTTCTAGCTTTATTTCAAATACTTCAATCTTTAATTGGTTGACTTTCACTTTATTAATTGCTTTGATATTCAGGATTCCTATTTTGGAGTTTAATTGGGATTAATGTGTTAGTTTTTTAGGTTTTTTGAGGTTGCCTTGCATTCCCAATTCATAAATGGGGAGAGTTTTTTTTCATATTTGTTAATAAAAGTGTTCAGAGATATTAATTTTCTTCTATGTATTGCTTTAAATGCAGTCTAATTTTTATATAGTCTCATGATTGTTATCTTTAATGAAACTATATATCATTTCTCTAACTTGCTCTTTGACATACCAATTCATTAGGATTAAATTGTTTAGTCTCTGATTTTCAGAATTTTTTCTCTGTGACCATTGAATATTTCAATAAAGGTATACATATTTCTACTTTTCTGTATTTATGAGGTTCTTACATACATGAGCCTATCTGGGCAAGTCATTTAATCTCTTGGTCCCTCAATTTCTTCATTTGAAAAATGGGAGTTGTACCTATTGCCCAGGGTTGTTGTGAGGATAAAATGAATTAATATTTGTAAAGTGCTGCGCAAATCTTAAAATGAGAACAGAAATAGGTAACTAGGAACCAATATCTTTGCACTAAGTTTCTCTGATAAGGATCTTGTATCACAGAGATAAGGAATGAATTCAAATTTATAAGAATAATAAGTCATTCCCCAAATGATACATGATCAAAGTAGATGAACAAGTAGTTTTCACAGAAACATAACCAATCAACAAATATATAAGAAAAAATCCCCCTCCCAATCAGTAATAATTAGAGAAATGTAAAATAAAGCAACTCTGAATTTCTACCTGACACCCAACAGGGTAGTAAAGATGACAGAAAAATAAAATGACAATGGGGCTAGTGGAAAACAGGTTAATGGATTGTTGACAGAATTCTGAATTTGTAAATACAGTCAAAATGAAAAGCCTCTACCCTCCATCCGCCCTACCCCAATCCATTCTCGCTCAAGTCACCAAACCCTGTATATCATATCAGTACTATATCTAGAGTATCACTACTATAGCTATATCACTACTAGATCTACACCTTAAAGAGATCAAAGAAGAGAAAAAGCGTCAATATATACAAAAATATTTACAGCAGCTCTTTGTGTATTAGCAAAGAAGTGCAAACTAAGCAGGTGATCGTCTACTGGGAAATAACTTAAATAATGATACACAAATGTAACGGAATATATATTGCACTTTAAGAAATAACAGCCAGGAGTGTTTCAGACAAGCCTGAAAAAAGGGAATGAGTGGAACCAAAATATTTATATAATAACATCAATAAAAAACTTTCTAAAAAAGAAAAAAACCCTCTGGAAGATTTGAGAATTCTCATTGCAACATCAATCCACAAGTCAGAGTACCAAAGATAACTCATTGTCAGTACACTACTGAAAACTAGAGAGATGATAGTTTCCAGATTTAGACTGAGAAATACATTTTTGGACATGGCCTATATGGGAATGTTTTGCTTAGCTAGGTATATTTTTATTAGAGTTTTACTTTACAATTTGTTAAATAAACTGGGGGAAGGGAAAGGGAGAAAAAATAAATACTTGTTAATTGAAAAAAAATTTCAAGACACCATATTTTTTAAAAGTTCAATATTTTAAAAGCTGCTGGTTATCTTCGTCATCACATCATCTTCCTCATGCATAGAATAAACTCTTCTAAATTCAACTAAAAAAATACATATTAATCAATTACTATATTCAAGGCACCATAGACATAAAGTTTGATGATAATAATAAACAGACTCTGCCCTCAAGGTACTTTTATCTAATAGATAAGACAAATGTTGAGAGAGATAAGCAACACATACGTAACCATACTAACCCAAATTAGAATTTGAATGTTATTCATAGAAGAAGTAAAAGTGACAAGGGAAATTAGAGGAAGGAAAGATGAAATACAGATCTCATGAAAGAGGTGACACCTAAATTTAACTTTGAAGTGTTTCAATAGTTAAACATGAGAGAAATCGCTTCTAGAAATGGGAAAATGATATGTTGTTAAAAATAAAGGCAAGAGAGAACAGGATATGGTTAGACAATGATGAGTAGTTTTTTATTAGCTGGATCAGAGTCTAAAGTATAATACTGTGAAATAGTTTACCCCATTTCTATCAATAATACCATAACTTCTCTATTTGCCCAAGTTAAAAGATAACTCTCACTCAATATTTTCTATCATTCCTTCACAACTAGTCACCCCTTCCTCTTTAATCTTAAAATTATTACTTTTTTTCCCTCTTTATTTTTGCTGCCACCATACAGGCTGAGGCCTTCAACTTCAGGTAGCCTTATAACTAATTTACCTCCCTCTTCTATGCTATCTTTAGTCTATAAATTATTCTCCTTGCCGCTTCAGACTACTTTTCTTACAATACTACTTTCATAATTATATCATTAATTTAAAAATCTTCAATAGCTTATCAATGAAATTCAAATTCTTCATCCTAGGATTCAAAGACCCTAAAAATCTAATTGCTCTTTGGCTATACAACCTTATCTCTCATTCATTCACTCTCTAGTTATAAGTTATATTTGTGGATTAAATGCACTTAGACTAAGTAAGAGTCCTCACTGTCCCCAAACATGCAAGCTTCTTATTCCTAAAGGAAAAAAATTCCTTATAGGTTGAAGCAGAACTGCAAAGTATATTATACACTTACTTAAACCCAGCATGAAAAAACAAATCAAAATCCACCAGAATAACTACTTCACATGGATAACTGCTACATGTACAAAACTTAAAAGGAGTGCCAACACAACAGTTTCCTTTTATGTGTAAAAGTCTGCTGACTGTGAAGGTTTCATGCAACATACATACATATATATATGTACATGTATATGAAAATGTTTTCCAAAATGAGACTAGTCTAGTAAATAAAATCATTAAATAATGCCCAAATATAGTATTAAAAAGTACTAAAAACCTAACTGAAGTTCAAATTACTAATTAAACAATCTTAAGAGTTCTAAAGGACCTCGCCAGTCATCCAGTCCAAACCATACAAGAAAGGAATCCCTGCTAAACTCTTTAACACATTTGACTGGTGGTCATCTAACCTCTTCTTGACTTCTAAGAAGGGGATCCTGATCCTTTCCTAAGCAGACCATGCCACTTTTGGCAGCTCTAGTTATTATGAAGTTTTCCCTGAAACCGAATCTAAATTTACCTCTTAGGAATTTCCAACCATTGCTCCCAGTTCTGTCATTTGGAACCAGAGAAATACCTCAAGACAGCTATCAGACCTTGCCCCAACGATTCACTTCTCAAGACTACACAGCAGCCAATCTTCATGCCATAGACTCAAAGCACTTTATCACTCTGGTTGTTCTCCTCCAGACTTTCTCAAAGTTGTCAGTGTTCTTATTAAACTCATTTCCCAACCTTTCAATGTCCTCTTTAAATCATGGAGCCCACAAATGAACACAATATTCTAAAAGAGGTCTGTGAAACTCTTAATGGAGTTCAAGATCACATTAGTTTTGTTGGCTGCCATATCATACCGCTTATTTATATTGAGCTTACAGTCCCCTAGAATCCCCAAATCTTTTTCAGAATTGCTTTCTAACCATGCCTTCCTCATGTTATGCTTGTAAAGTTGATTTTTGTACCCAAGTGTTAGACTTGACATTAATCCACAGTGAATTTCATCTCACTAGATTCCTCCCAATAATGTAGCCTGTCAAGATCTTTTGGGATTCTAAAGAAGTGTTAGCTATCCCTCTCAACTTTGTGTCATCCACAAATTTTATGAGCACACCATCTGCAATTTTATATCATGTTATTGATAAAAATGTTCAACAGCATAGGACAAAACAGAAATTCCTGGGATATAACCCAGGAGACCTCCTGTTACAGTAATACTGAACCATTAACAACTATTCTGGTCATCCAGACAGTTTTGAATTGTATTACTGTCTACATCTATGTCTTTTTATGTTCTCTAGAAGTATAGTAAGAGATACTTTATTAAAAGCTTTCCTATCAAAGGAGAAAATCATGTTAGTCTGGCAAAACCAGTGGGGGTGGGGGGGGAGGGAGGGAGAGAGAGAGACAGAGACAGAGAGACAGACAGAAAGAGAGAAACTGAAGGCCAGACTTTCCTGCAGGCACCTACTCTCTCTCCTATTTTAGAGAAATTCAAAACAGTTCCAGAGGTCTTATTAAAAGGGTGCAAAGTTGTAGAATCCTGAATGTGTGATTCAGTGCAATTGGCAACTTTCTCTACCAACATAGTTCAGCAATTCATCTATAAAATATAGTCACAGAGTAGCACGGAAGCACTGTGAAGTTAAGTGAACAATTCAATTCAAATAGCCAGTATGTGATGCGGAATGGAAGAATAGTAGGATAGCTTTAGTTTTAGGAAGACATATTTATGTCTTGTTTCTGACACACGTTAGCAGATGAAATTATATGGAAGAAAAAAGGGAAACTGGGAAAAGATCTCTATACATATGACTATATGAATAAATGATAACTGATAAAAAAGAAAAATATTTTTTAAACATTTTTGAATTCTAGAAATGTGGTTATTAAAATCATTTTTAAGAATTTATCCAAATTATAAAAGTTTTATCTATCATGACTGTACACAAATCAAGATTATTATATTAAAACTCTCAAAACTGCTCCTAATCAAATCATATGTCCTTGAATACAATCCAAAGACCTTAAAAATGGATATTTTCAAATATGTCCTTTGAATTTATCATTTGGTAGAATAATTTTAAAAATACTATTCTGAATTATTTTGGGTGACTATGAAAATATAATACCTAATAAAAACTATTCTAGCTTACAAATCAAGTATGTACCTACCTGAGGATGTTACTCCCATCTGAGGAATAAGCTGTTCATCCCTGCAGTTTTCACGACCAGGTACTAATCTCTGATATCTTGATGGATGAGGGTTACCATCAACATCAACTAAAAATGGGGGAGGCATGAGATGAGGTGCTTGCTGAGTTTGTTCATCTAACACGAAGTTGTTGGCATCACGGATTAGAGGCCGATAATCACTATGAAAGAACATCTGATCGGCTATCTGAAAAAAGATAAACCAATAGATATGACAAGCAAAGATTAGTAATGCAGAATTCCACTTCATTTCTTAATGAATTAAAGCCATTTTTTAAAATAACAAAAAACAAATGAAGTCTTCTTGAATCCGGCATTGTAATCATTCATACATTTATAAAACATCTACAATATACAAAATTAGCTAATTTCATAAAATTATACATAATTATCTGATATTCCAACTTTCAATTATATTTTACATTTATCTATTACTGTCAATAAAACTTGTTGGAAACATAACTTACATGGAAACATACTTAAAAATATATCCAAATTCTACAATCTATACCAGAGCAGAAGCTAACCTTTGTATACAAAACAACTAACTGAATCAATCTTTAGGACAGGCATTCTATCTCTTTCATTTCTAGGGGTAATTATGAATCCAGGTTCATAGACAAAGGTAAAATATAATTAGATGCTTCATCACTTCTGAATTTAATTTTTTTACTGTATCATAATGAATTGTTTGTCTGTAAGTCAAACCTAATTATAAATATTTTATCCTTACTTTAGTTTACTTGCTTATTAAGCCAATACTAAAATGTGTCATTTTATTAACACTTTAATATTTGCTAATAATATATATAATTATTGTTAAGAATAAATGAAGTGTTGGTAGCCAAAGCAAGAAATAATAGTGGAGATATCAAAAAGAGAAAAAAATCAAAAGGAATCAAAATTTACTGTAATTTAAAGGAGTATGAAAAAAAGAAATTCTAAATAATTGAAGAAATCCCCAGGAATTCATAGTATTATACAGATTTAGAGCTGAAAGGGCCATTACTGACACCTATCTCAATACTTCCATTTTAGAAATGAAGAAACAAAGGCCCAGCAAAGTTAGGTGACTCGCCCACAGTCATACATAATGAGTGGCAATGGAAAGACTCAAATCCAAGTGTTAACCAGATCCAGCATTCTTTTCACTACTGTATAGCCTCCAATCGATGAGCAATGGTAATTTAAAATTGATCAATTCAAATTCAAACCAGATTGTCTTCCTTAATGATAGAGAAAATTCACTCCATAGTGTTGACAATTTAAAATTGAATTTAGCCTCTACATTGCCATGACTCCAAGAAATGCTATTTAACTTTGAATGTATTAAGACCATACAGTTTTCCTCTAATGTGCAAATATACTAATTTAACAATAACAAATAATTTTGACCAATCAATCAAGGAGCATACTCTAAACAATTATAAAGACAGCTAGATAATAACAATGGTATGATTAATATATATGAGGATGTCTTCTTGCCTAGATGGTCTCCTAACTGGTCTTCTTGACTCTTATCTCTCCCTTCCTTCAACCCACCTTCCACACTGATTCCTGAATAAATATTCCAAATGTAAAACATGAAGACATCATTCCTTTATTCCAAAAACTTAAATATTTCCTCACTATCTGCCAAACTAGACTATTCCACATGTTCCATTCCTCCCATCTTTATGACTCTGATCAGACTTAAGTTCTGTTAAAGGTTAAATATGTTCCTTTCTTTCACGGCCCAATTCAGATAGTACTTCCATTTCTTGACATTTTTTCCCCTGCAAAGCTTTTTCTAATACCTTAGTTTCTTTTTTAAATGTACTACTTCATTGCTCCATGTGATTGAGAGCAAGACCAATGTCATAACCAGAACTTTATTTATAAATAGAAAGACAATGTAATAAATGTTCATTGATTTGTTAAACTTAACTGACTAAATGGAGAAAGTGATTAAGTACCCCTGGGAAAAATAAAGATTTGCAGCATTTACTCTCAAATATGAAAAGTAGTTAAAAACTCTAAGAATTAATATGTAATCACTAACATTTCAAGGAAAACAATCTAAGTTACCTTTTTTTAAGTTTCTCAAATTTCTAAACAGTAGTAATAAAAAGTTTACATTTATAAAACATTTTAAGGTTTGCAAAGTACTATATATACATTATTTTATTTGATATTCACAACAGTCCCTCAGGCAGCTAGGTGGCAAAGTGGATAGAATGCCAGGCCTGGCAGCAGGAAGACTCATCCTCCTGAGTTCAAATCTGGCTTAGACACTTAACAGCTGTATGACCCTGGGCAAATCACATAAGTCTATTTGCTTTAGTTTTCTCATCTGTAAAATGAGCTGGAGAAGGAATTGGTAAACCAGTCCAGTATCTTTGCCAAGAAAATCCCAAATGGGGTCACGAAGAATCAGGACACAACTGAACAACAATAAAATATTATCCCCATTTTACAGATGACAAAAAAGATTGAAAGAGTTTAAGTGACTTGCCCAGGGTTAGTCACACAGTTAGTAAGAGTTCGATGACTGGAGGCTCTACTAAATTTCAACATAATGACATTGCTTAGCATCTTTTGCCAGAAATTAAGCTTCAACTAAAAGAAAAACAAAAACAACACTCATGACTATTTAAAATAAATGCTCTAAGTTGTGTCACATTTCTATACATTTGAATTTGCCTACAAAATATTTACACTTCTAAATATTCACAGAGTACCTGAAAGAAAAAATGTATTTTGTTCATTATACATTATACTATACCTTGTCATACTTGCTACTGGAGCCAAAGCCAAAAATTAAAAGATGCCCATGTGAGTCTGTACATGCAAAATGCTGACCATCAGGAGAGCATTTGCAGTCAAATACTGCTCCATGTCCTTGGCCTTCAATCTGAAATATATTCATCCGAGAATCAATAAATGTTCTTTAATAAACAAACTGTTTACTATTTTATGATTAAAATTTTATGATAAAGATTTATAAATGTACATACTAAATGAACTGATAATCAAACAAGTAACTTCGCTATTAAACAATACATTTAAAAATACATAAATATTCATGAGAAATGCTAGATTGATAGCCCTGGAAAACAAAGAATTCTATTTAGCCATAGAATTGGAACAATTCAGTAAATCAAAGAACACTCTCCCTCCCCCCTACAGAATTCTACTGATCACCTTTAACACAGATCTGAAAATACTGCTTCTGGGATTTAATCTGTCTCCTTTTAATCACTGGCTTTTCTGCCAAGGCTGAAAACTTCTAGCAACTGTAGTGATTTGGACAATTCTAGGAAGTAGAGAGAAGTCAATGTTCACCAGACACTGTGGTTCACACTTGTAAAAAAATTTACTCACAATGTTTTGGTAATAAAATTCACTGAGTGTTCTGATATCTTTTAAAAGGTGAATTTCAAAGGTTAAAAAAAAAAGATGTTTACCTGATAATTGTTTTCTGTTTTCCAGTTCCATTAATCCAGAAGGAATGGGTTTCTCCCTGCAACCTGTCAATCAAACAGAGGTGGCCAATCACCACTCTGAATTTTTTTGCTCTCAGTGCTTCTTCAGACTACATTCCCCGTCGAAAACTTCTTTAGCAGTGTTCTGAAAAAGGTAAAAATTCTACCCTTTCTCTGGCATATCGAGGGCTGAACTGCAGAAAACAACTAAAACAGAGAGGTCACTCCCTAACCAGCATCAACTAAGGATGATTTCCAACAAATTGGGGGCGGGGGGAGTGGGGTATAGAGATTTCTGGATTAGCAGAATCGGAACACAAACACATTATCAGGTAAGAATTACCTTCTTTTTGTTCCGGTATCCACTGATCCAGAACAAATAGATTTTTAATAACAGTATCCTATTGAGATCTTGGGAAACTCAAAACTTGTAATAGTCATATTTTTAGAATAACAAATGTTGTCTAGATTGCAAATAGCCTCAGTGTAGGAATAAAGAAAGACTTTAATGTATTATGTGACTATAACTGTAAAGAACAAGAAGTCTGATTTTTCAAGAAAACTGTCTCACATTTAGATCTACGGCTCTACAAGAAAGGTTTCCAGCTAAGGAAATCAAATAGGTAATGAAAAAAAAGAAAAGAAAAGGAAAGCTATTCTTTACTGGTTTAAATACAACGTGCATGTATGAGTGGCTTTAAAAAAGTGGTTATGATGAGAACAAAACAAAGTATTGAGATTTCCTCTAAGATGCAAATATATTTCAAAGAAATCTTTGACATCTTCCTGAAGTCTATCTTATCTTACAACAAGATTTACCATAAGAAAATGGCACAAGCTAAAGAAGATTCTGATTATGCTGAAAGCAGGAAGATGAAGGAATATAGGCTAGATAAATTCACATCTTTCAAGAAATGTCCCAGGTAAATTGCAAAGTTCATGTTAAAGTTTTTAAAGATTATTAATTCAAACAAACATAAAAGATTACTAAGGATATATAATTTTTCCAGACAGTAAAGACTACAAAGAGAAGTGAGGATTTTGAAAGCCTTATTTATATGGCTGAAATTTCAAGTCTAATAAAAAATTATTAACTGTGAACTGTTAAAGGTAAACACGTTTGCCAACATGGACAAACGTTTTGTAAAAAGTAGAAGCCCATTCTATAACTCTATAAATTGGAAAAAAAAAATCAATGAACTGAGAATGCCTCAGTCATGTTACCATCCAACATTATTTGTCTTAGTCCATTCTCAGTCTCATCACCACCCTTGCTAGCAGATCACAGAAATTTTAAAAAATTAATGAAGTCAATTCACATCAATGTTTTCATAGCTTTTTAATTGTTAGTAGATCTTAGAAAATTTATGATTCTTTTGGTCTAAATTATCAGAGGTTAGAAAAAAGAAATGCTGTATCAAATATGAAAATGGTATTTTAATGTCAAAATGTTTAAGAACAATTATTGAGGGGGAAAACATCTAATAAAAAGAACTAAAAACTCAGCAATGCACATGGAAAGACAGAAAACATTCATTAAGTACCACTCCCAGTAGAGTGGTATAAATGTATCATAATATACTTATAGAATGGTCTTTTCAATATTGTTTAAATAAAGTGTCAATGCTAATGAAACATACAACTAACTAAAAATTTCTTGAAGTTTAATGGAAGTTGAATGTGACAGAATTTTGAAAGACTATGGCAAAAAAGAACTTATTCCTGGTCTTGGGATCAATGCCAAAACATTCTAATGTGGTTCATTCTAGGTCTCAGTGTTTTTATGCCTAAACACAAAAGTGGCCTTCTTACGATAAGAAAGGACAACAAAAATTAAGTTCTTTTTTGGGGGGAGAGGGTGGGAGGGAGTGGGCGAGTGAGGGAGGACTGAAGGGAAAGTCAAGTTTAAGTGGATGGAATAAGCATTACTTGAAAATGCTTCTAAGGATCTGCTTGAGATTTTATGTAATTACCAAAGTTACATTTAATATCTATGTAATTAGGAGGCAGTTTTCATCAATTTCTCTGTGAAGCATATAGATGATGTACCACAGAGAGTTGATTTAAATTTATTTACTACCACATAATAAGATGTTTCCTTCACTGTAAGGTTAACTACATATAGCCACTTTGGCTCTTTCATTGATGCTACCATTTTAAAAATCAGTCAAATGAAGATATATATTTTTTTTTTAAAAAGGAAGTTTTCTTTATAGTTACCATAACCTTCCATGATCAAAATATTATGAAAGTAAACTTACTACAAAAATACAGAGTAATATATGACTCCCACAAGTCATAAGATTAATTTAATTACTTTACATAACATAAATTGATTAAAAAATCATTGTTACATTAAAGTATATTTACTCAACATACAGCTGAATCATTTATACAATAGGTAGAGTGAGCTCTCAAAAAAGAAGTATTGAAAAATTTACAAATTATTCTAGTGGCACAAGTTTATTATTATAGAATAGTTACAAAGCAGAAAGGCAGAAAATTATATTATGCTATGTAACTATTTCTCAAAGCAAATTATAGTTGTTTATCTACTTCCACCCTCTAAAAGTTTAAAATACTTTTGTGTTATTTTACAAATATATGAATAAGGATCACATGCAAAAAAATACTCTCTTCCCCACCTCTTCCATGATAAAAAGCTGAGAAAGAGAATTCAGTTAAACAAAGATATGAATAAATCTCAAAGAGAAGTAGCAATATAACAGAATCCTTTAAAAGTAAGAATTATCCAGATGAAAGAAAAGGAATAAACACAGTGACAAAATGATGGAGAATGTAATTTTTAGATAGATGAAAAAAGGGATGTTGCAAAATAATAGGTATGTTGGTAAATATAGGCTGTTAATTTTTAGTAGAAATTCAAATTAAAGGAAAAATTCTGAAGATAATGCAAAGAAGTAGCTTTAATGAAGAGTATAGTGATCCAAATTTTTAAAAATTAAAATAAAGATGACCCCCCCCAAGATGGAGGTTGCAGACAGAATTTCAGTGCAAACTGTTGATTTTGACAGACAAGGGAAACAAAAACAATCGAGTAAAAACAGCTTTTGCTTATGAAGCCTAAATAAAATGTTGGATAATTTTCAAAGAAGCAAATGAAAGTGGAAAAAAACAGATTTAAAGGCAAGATAAAGCATAAGCACATAATTGACAATCTAAGGTCAGAGGATTAAACTGTATAACCTGTAAGAAACTACTCATCTAAAGACTATGGATTAGGACATTCCGAAAAAAGAAAAACTGAAATTTGGAATAGTTTAAATAATTTTCTTATTAAAATAAGACCATTTCGGATCAGGGGAAATTGCTGTTTTTTTTCTTCTTCAAATTGTTTTATATTAACGAATCTCACAAAGAAATGGTGCTTTCCTGCTATTCTGGCTTTTATGGGGAAAATATCTAAAAGTTTTCAAATGAAATTGCAATTTTATTAAGAAAAAAATACACCATGAAGGAATGATAGAAAACTGAACTGAGAAAATAACTACTCTTTAAAAGTCTTTTCTTATACAAAAAGACACCTTAGGTTTATCATAATTGGGTTTAGATTTCAGTAAGAAAACGATATACAAAAACTGATTCCTTAGGAAAATACAATTGATAAGATAAAACGGATACTTTGCCATCATCTATTTCCTTAAAACTAATATTCTGTAATACCACAGGGTATCTTCCCAACCAAAAACTAAAGCATGAGGGACAACCAACATTTTTCTGTGTTCTTTGTAGCATCTTTTCAAAATAAAGCACAAAATTAGTCAATTACCTAATACTATGAACAAATGTAAAAAAGAACTCTACTACGTACTAATAAAAATAACTAGTCCTGGCCTCTCACCTGATTACCAGGACTCATTTGCTAAATGGGACATTTCTAATTAGACATCTTGCTGTTACCTCAAACCGAATATGCATCTAAAATTTCCAAATTACCTCTTTGTCTTGACTTCCCTATTTGGTTAACAAAACTATAGCTGTTCCAGTTCTTCTGAGACTTGAATTATAGAAGTGATTTTTCTCTTTCTCTTCCTTTGCCCAACATATCCAATCAGTTACCAAACTCAATTTTTTTCTTTTCAATTTCTTTTATATCCTCCCTTTCCTCTGCATTGTTACTTTGACCGCTAAAGAAGTCATTATATCTAGATTATATTACCTCCCCTGCTCCAATTTTATTCACTTCTGATCCATGCTAAAAACCATCACATTGATTTTCCTAAAATATTACCTTTATCAAGTCACTCTGTTGCTCAAAATTCTTTACAGATCCCTCTGGTATCAAATCAAACACCTTAATTTGACTTTCATGGCCTTCCAAAATCTGTCCCCAATCCATCACTCAATCAATACCATTTATTAAATATATAGTCTGTTTTTTAGCCTTATTTTCCATTAAACCGCTACGTAATTTCCATTCTGGTCTATCTACTCTCCTCACTTCAATTTCACACTTAACCATATTTATGCCTACAATGCCTACCTCTCCCTGCTTTCCCATTTATGTAATTCTATACTCCCCTGAAAAATAAGTTCAAACCCTATCAGCGGCACATATCCATCCTCAGCACTCCCACTCTAAAATGATTTTCTCTTCCTTGAAACTCTTCTAGTGCTTACTTTTTCAATCAGCTGGCATTTTGACAATGGCTTTCATTGTTAATTATTTTTTCATTTCTGATCTCCTTAGCTAGAGTCTTAAGTTCCCAGAGGGCAATAATTTATTTCACACATCTTTATTATTCTCCCTAGCACTAAGCACAGTGCCTAACACAATATAGCCATTTAATAAATACTTTAAGGGTAACTAAAGTAATTGATAGCACGATTTAGAAGGCTTTCTTTATCAAATGGTTTATCTTAGAATCTATTTTGGATATCTTTTAAGAATTTGCATCTAAGAACTATTGAGCACTAAATATTTAAATAGCAGAGAAAGACAGCAGTATCAAATAATTCTCTAAACATTTCAAGGTGTTTTCCTGGCCTGAAAGATTTATGTGTATGGAACCTACATTATCATAGAAACCAAGCATGTCATTAGAAATCTAAATTTGGGTTTAGAAGACATTTTTCTTTTCCTGAGAAGAAATGAGATGAAGGACCTGGAACCATCAAAGAGGTGACTCTCTCAATCTGAGACTAGCATGTTTATAACTAGACTACCTAAATACAGAGAAGAAAGAATAACCCTGCACCTGTGATATTAAAAGTTGAGGTTTTTAAAAATCTGTTTTCTTTATCTAGGTAAGTATAGTAGCCAACACTTGAAATTAGAGTAGAGAACACACTGGAGAACATGGCAATTTCAGAAGCGTGCAGGTGCAAAAATTCTGAGTGGTGATTGGCAGCCTCTGCTTGATCGACACGTTGCAAGGAGAAACTCATTATTCTGGATTAGTGGACACTGGAACATTTATAAAATAATCTCAAGTAAAAGAAAGGTTAAGTGAGCAATTACAAAAATAATTAAAAATATATTTTTAAAGAAATAAAAAACGTTATTTGGAATTCACCCATGAGACAAAGAAAATGAAGCAGTACCATCTTTGAGTAAAAACCCTTATCATATCAGGTATATCAAAAACCCATAATTAAAAAAAACAAAATTAGACATGCAAGTAATAAACTTTTGCCCCGAATAATAGTACACATGAAAAAGAATCAATAAGAGAATAAATTTACAGACATCTACAGATCATATTTTAATTACTGCATAATAGTCCTGTCTGTAAAATGGTCTACTATCAAGAAATTTGAACACTTCCCAAAGAATCCTTGTGACTTTTGTTTTCCCAACTACACCAAAGGAATCATGGATCTTTTGAAGTATTAAAGTAAGTTTTACCACTGCTTCAGCTTAAGAAAAAATGACAAGGAACTCTTCAATTATGGTTTAGTTTTCTTTTAAAACTTATTTACAAAGCAAATAGCCATCATTATTAAAGGACTCAGCTAAGCATTATCTGTATGTTAAAATTCTACTGAGTTACCTTCCCCTTTGTCAGGTACTTAGATGTTTGTTACCTTTGAAGAATAGTACTTTAAATGCTTCCAATTTCAACTGATAAAAGGTGACACATTTTAAAACCAATGAATTCTTTGTCCTCTTAACAACTAGCCTGTATTATCATTCCAGCTGTATTGCCACCCTATATCTCTTAATAATGCAACAGATTTGCAATTTGATCTTGGGACAAGACATTCATTTTCACATTTACAAAACGTATACCTGCCCTACTTACAATTTTATTAGAATACATGAGGATGAAAGTCAATGTATAGAAATCTTATAGTTCACCCAGTAAAGGTAGTATGTACATATATGTAGTAGCAACTTAATAAAATACCTGACTTCAAATTCATATAAAGGTGCACACGTGTGTGTGTGTGTGTATGTATGTATGTATGCATGTAGCTATTTATCTACACACAAATACATAAGGTGGTGCAGTGGATAAGAGTGCCAGGCCTGGAGTTGAGAACTCATCATAAGTTCAAATCTGGCCTCAGACACTTACTAGCTGTGTGATCCTGAGCAAGTCACTTAATCCTATTTGCCTTGGTTTCCTCTTCTGTAAAATGAGATGGAGAAGGAAATGGCAAACCACTCCAGTATCTTTGCCATAAAAACCCCACATGTGGTCATGAAGAGTCAGACACAACTGAAATGACTAAATGGCCCCCTCTCCACCCCATATATAAAACTTCATTTGGGAGTTATTCTATCATGTAAGTCTCTCAAATTGCCTAACAGACTTATTTTTTAACTCATTTGTCTTAGCAAACTAATTGGTATTGGGAAGGAGGGAATTTTGACTCTTTAAAATAATATAAAAAAAAACTCTACATAAAAGTCAGACTTAGAGGAAAAAAATATAGAAATACCTCTATTAACAAATCCCCTGAGAAAGTCCAACTTGCTCTATTTTTTAAAAAAGCAAACACCAAAAAAGAGTCTTTTATCTGAAGCCAAGCTAACTGCTTCTGCAGCTATGTTACAAAAACAGCTCAGAGCACAGCTTCCATTTTGACAACTTAAGAGCCCAGGGCCAGTTCTACATCAAATTAGTCTCCAAAACTTGTCTTCTTCCAACTTCCTCTCCATTCTTTATTTCTATTAGACAAATTCCCCCCATTTTTCAGGTGTGCTTTCCTACTCTTAATCCCTTTTCAACAATCAAAATCTAGAAGTAATAAAGTAATTTACATTTTTTATTAACTTAAACCTAATCATATTAATTTGTGCCAACCAGCATTTTAAGCACATTATCTCTAACAGAGAAAAGAAATGTCTTTTGTCTTTATAAAGAAAATTCAAGCATCAGTAAGTACATAAAGCAAGCATATGTTTAGGAGCAGGGAGGAGTGTGGGATAAAGTACCTGATGTATTAAATCTAATCTATTAGTCCTAATCTGATCAATTTAGGCCTTTTAGAGTACAGGTTCTTTACCTAGGGTCTGTGGATGAATTTCAAGTAGCTCATGAAAGTAGACAGAGAAAAAAAATTGCATTGAATGAATGAATCCATGATGTCTACCTTTCTGGAGAACATTTTAGAATCTCATTTCCCACTTCCATTAATTACTACCTATTCAATAATCTCCAGTGGCCCTATCATCTCCAGGACTAAATATAAAATTCTGTTTGGTTTTCAAAGTCCTTTATTGACCTAATACCCTCTAGTCTTCTTATACCTTACTCACCTCCTCCCATGTACTCTGTAATTCAGTGACAGAGGTATAGTGGCCTCCTTATTGTTACCTACACAAAAACAGTCCACCTCTCAACTCCCAGCAGTTTCACTGTCTGATCCTCATACCTGATATTCTCTCCCTCTTCTCTGCCCTTCTGGCTTTCCTTCAAGTACCAGCTAAAATCCCACTTCTGTAAGGTTTTCCTGTTCTCTCTTAACGGTAAGGCCTTTCTACTGGGATCATCTCCAATTTATCTTGTATACATGTGTATCTTATTCATACATATACTTGTTTGCATGTTTCCTTTTCCCTTAGACTATGAGCTCCTTGAAAGTAGGGACTCTCTTTTTTTAACCTTTATTTGTACCCCAACACACAGAAAAGGATTAATAAATGTTGGTTTGGCTTAAAATAACTTTCTTATCCTCCTTCTCTTACATTTCTGCCTTCTATCCCATGAGTCCATAGTATATATTGGAGGTACATGACATTACTCTAATCTTAGCATTTAGTGAATTACATTTTTAATACCATAAAACATACTTTGTCTGATGACTTCAGGATACATTCTTATTCCTATGTTACCTGTCTCCAATAGCTCTGACAAACAGGTACATGACTAGAACATCTTTCATTTATATAAAGCCTTGCAGCTTGATTCCTATGTAAATACCTGTACACCACTTTTTAAATGTACTTATATTTTGTGAACTATCAGTAAAAAGTATAACTCTTCTACCTCTACCCCAAACTTATACTTTGTTTTTTAAAACAAAACAAAAAAGTACTAAAGTACTGCTGAAACCAAGTAACTGCATTTTTCTTGTTAAGTCAATACTTAACTGAATACAAAATAATAAAGGCAAAGAGACAATAGGAAAGACTAAGATGCACCAAACTAGTTTAGGGTACTCTTTAGTACATCCAGAAACACTTAGACAAAATAATAAAAGATATCTTAATATGGTCAAAATACTTTACAAATTTGCTCAGTTAAACAGGTTCTGTGGAACTTAGAATCATAAGACGTTTATGACATTAGAGATAATATAGTACAATCTCATTTTACAGATCAGCAAACTAATCACTGAGAGAACCAAGTCAATGAGTCACCATCATGGTTTTCAGAGGAAAGCATCTAGGAACACTTTAGGGTTCTCAGAGCCAGGGGAAAGTGAAAAGTAGGACAGAAGAGAAATTTCAAGTTCTCCTCCTCTATACATAGCAAATACGGGAACATAAAGGTTCCACACAAAAGATTTAAAATCTTCTAATAATACTAGTTTTAAAGCAATCATTCTAATGAAATTTAAATATGATAAACTTTGGGGTTAGAACAGTATATTAGAAAATAGGATTTTAATGTAAAGTTACATATTCATATAGCAAAGTGGAACCAGAATATTTGAATGGTTTAATTCATTACTCTCATTAATAACATTAATTCATTTTTATAATTTATAACAGTAATTATTACATAGGGAATGAATCTCCAAAAGTAGGAAATAAGAAGTTTCCTCTGTAGTAAATTTTTAAAAGTAAATTCTGATATCAAAATGATAATATTAAGTCACTTATGTAGAACTTTAAGGTTTGCAAAAACACTTCACATAGTTCTTTCTTTTGTTATTCACAAAGAAAGTAAAGTGACTTGGTCGGTACCACACAATGTCAGAGCCAAGAATCAAAAACAGGCCTTTGAAGTCACAATTTATATATTTCCCTGCAATGGTTTTCTAGAAGATCTTTTAAAAAGTGATTTGACTAAAATTTATTTTAAAAGAAACTTGGAAAAATAATAAACATAATACTTTTCAATAGTAAATATTCTTGGTAATGGACAAAGAACAAAAAATCCTTCTTCCACCAACAAAAAAAAATTATCAAACTTTTAAATAATCTTAAGTGATTGCTTTAGTATCTTACTTGCCTTTTATAAAGTGTGGTAAAGTAAGCTAAGAAAGGGGGGTGGGAGAAGAAGGAAGCAAAAGGGTAAAAGAAAGGACTTCGAGGGCCCACATTTGAGAAGACAAAGTAAAAAACAGTCTAGAAACAAAAGTCTCTAAAAACGTTCCTACCCAAAGAGGATGCTGTCCCTAACTAAAATCACCCTCACAGGAAGTAAACAACATTTAACATGACTGGGTTAGAAATTAGCCTTGAAATGAACTGAGTGTGTTCAGGTCTCCATTTTGTGAAATAAGTGGCTGTGAATGCTAAAAACTTCTATATTAAATATGATGGTTCATAAATCTCTAATTTTAATATGGAAATCTTCCTCCCTCTATTGACACAGACATCCTATTGATGGCCTTCTTTGAACCTGGCTAGGACTGCCTACAGACAAGTGTTTGCTTTTTATTTATAGAGTGTTTGCTTTTTATTTATAGAATAGGTTCACAAAATCAGAGCTGGAAAGAGCTTTAAGAGTTCATCCAGTTTAACCTCTTCATTTTATAAAACACACGGTGATTTTCCCCCAGCCCTTTTGTTTCTTCAACAAATCTTTAAAGATTTAAAGAAATCTTTACCAAAAAAAAAATCTTTAAGGATAGAGAATGCTAAAAGATTTCATCTTATCTTAAAATAGGTTCAATACATTCCTTATGGGATAATCTGATACCAACATCAGTGGTCAAATTCACATGTTTACATACGTGCACACATATATATTAATATAAGTGTGCATGTACATTTATTCAGGTCTCTTTGGTTGCATCTTTGCAATAGGCTTGGAAATAAATAAGAAAAGAGATAAATATGTAAATGTGCATGACGTGCATGTATATGTACAATATTATTTTAATATATTATGGGAATTTTATAGAGTAGGATATTAGTGTGACTTTCTCACCTCACAGGAGAAAAATTATGAGTCTTTCTTCTCTTTGCCACACAGAGGATCAATCAAGAGAGCAGGGCTTAGCTTGATTATATACCCTCAACACAGGGATCTCTCTATCTCTCTGAACTTTTTAGCTGTGCAACTGGCTAAAACAGTAGATAGAGAGCTCGAATCAGGAAAATTTGAGTTCAAATTCAGCTTTAGATACTTACTGGATGTATGACCCTGAGCAAATCAGCTAAACTATATCTGCTTTAGTTTCATCATCTATAAAATGGGGATAATAATACCATCTACCACACAGGTGGTTTTGAGGATAAAATGAGATAATATTTTTAAGTCCTATAAAAATGCTGACTACATATTTATTGTATTTTCATGAGATTTTCTTCTACCCTTTCATTAAAATAAGCACAAGGAAAACTCTGCTAGTGTGTACATTGAGAGTAGAAGAGAAAGAAAAAGAAGACAGTACGTCCTACATTTAGCCCACTGCCTTCCAGGGAGACATGGCTACATATTTGCACATGAAAAGAGGGGCCCCTTGTATATACTATGCTAAAGTAATATTAATTACTTTGCTAGAAAAACCCGAAGAGGTCTTGGGTTTATCCTAAAATAGAAAGGGGAGCTATCCCGTGCATTTATTTTAATTAATTTATTTTTATTATTAATAATAATGATTAATAATTCAATAATATTTATTGTTTATTTAATAATTATTTATTTTTAATAATTTTAATTATCAAAATATTTAATAATTCATTATTTAATTAATACATCTTGTAAATAATACAATGGCAAATAATGATGGTAAAAATAAAACAGGTCACAAATTTTGATCTGTTGAAGTAAACAAAAGGCATTATATATATACATACGTATATGTACATATATATATATACTTCCTTCTTTAATACAGTAATACTGAAATCACTGAACCAAGAAGACAAAGAACAAAATAAAGAAAGAAAAAAGTAAATGTCCACCTGAATACTTACATTGGGTTTCCAAATATATTTTTATGCATTTGTAAAAAATCTTCCTAACACTTGGGACAAGGTTGGACAAACTTTTAAGGGCAAAAAAAAAAAAAATCACTTTTAGCTAGTATTCTCAGACTATAAATTTTTTAGGATTATAATACATGTGTACAAACATACATCTCATGCATAATGCATACATTTCATTTTGGAAATCGATGCCGTGAAGATTTTATACCCATCTATTGTCTGGATTAACACATTTGTATTATTTTATTCATACAAGTTAATGAGATATAATAGGAAGACCAAAGAATAATTTACCTCTAGAAAACCCTTCTGCACAGTGTGGTCCAGGAAACAGATTTAAGGTTTATAGGAATTATTATATATCTCTCCCACTACTGCATTACTACAATGAGGTTGCCAGATATTCTCTCTCTCACCTGAGAGTAAGAATTGACATTGCTATAGTGCTTTAAGGCATGTAAAGCACTTTCTTTATATTATTACATTTTATCCTTACAACTACTCTGTAATGTAGGTATTGTTATTATTATTATTATTATTATTCTCATTCTACAAACAAAGAAACTGAATTTAGGAGACTAGGGCCTGGTGAGATGAAAAGGAAGAGAGATGAGATGAAGACTAGGACAGGAATGAAATGTAGGAAGGTAAACATAGCAGCAGCAAGAAAGGCATCCTAGTGGGGACACTGTTTTGATACAAACATGAAGGTTACACCTATATTTTGAAACAAGGTTGGGATTCTGTAAGGAATTGCTAAAGATGGAGTGTGTTCCATATATAGGGGGTCACTTGGGCAAAGGCAGATGCTAGAGATTTACTCTCATGTATGAGGAAAAGATTTAGGGCCAGACTCACTAGAAAGAAGTATACAGAGATAAACAATTGTAAAGCAGGTCTGGAAAGGTGAGAAGCAGTTTGTGCAGAGCTTTAAATGCCAGGCCGATCAGTTTATATTTTATTCTAGAGGTAACAATAAGGAGCTGTGAAAGATTTTTGAGTAGGGGAGTAACATGATCAGATGTTTTAGGAATACCAATTTCGTGGCTGTTTGGAGGGTGAATTGGAAAACAGAAAGTCTGGATATATGGAGAAAAATCAGGAAGATAAGTGATGGTCTAGTTGAGATGATGAGGACCAAAAAGATGGTAGAGACTTTCTTAGTAAAGAAGAAGGTAAAAGCCCTAAATATGTATTTAAAGAGTCTACTGTGACTTGAGGGTCACCTTGGTTCCTGACTCTTAACCTACTTTTGAATTCCATAACAATCCTCTAAAAAAGCTTGTAATATTAGTTTGAAAATGGATATCTGACTCATACCTTATCACTTATCATATGAGCATCAAAGGCATAACCATACCATCATTTTAAAATGAATTAACTTCTATGTCTTAGAACTTTTTTCACTCCCTACTATCTCAGTAGCAGGAAATAATTTCATCGTGTAATGGTCACAAACAAGAATTCACTGGTGGCCAGTTGTTTTTCAAGGCCATTATACTACTCAAATATCCAAGCCAAACTTTCTTTTTATGAAATTATTTTGCTAATTATACTGACTATAGTGTCTTACAATACATTCTTTAGACTATGTTATTTTATTTAATATATTAAAAATTCTTTTGTTATGAAAAGCTAAGAGTTGAAATAGAATATTTTCCTCCTCTTTTAATGGAGGAAATAGAGAATGGAGTACTAGGTTTAAAAAAGTAATTAAATTATGAAAAGACTTGGCATGATCTCAATGGAGGCATGCTTTCTACATGGTATAAAGAAGGGTAGAGAATTATCATATAAAGATATGTATAAATGGAGCCCCATGGATCCGCACTGAACCAAAAATATTTAAATCAGAAATTAACCTGAAATCTGGGGAGAAAGCTCCCAACTTTTGTAAGTACAAAACATCTTATGCCTACATGTGGTTTAAAAGCAAATAACTACTACACTGAAGTTTAACATACTTAAGAAATAACTGGCCCTTCAGCAGTCAGAATCTGATTTTATGATTACATTCAGAAAATTTTAAAAATATTTTCGATATAAATTTTTAAGTATTCTATTATTGTTCAATCACTTCTCAGGTATGTCTGATTCATGATGACCCCATTTGGGGTTTTCTTGGCAAAGATACTGGAATGGTTTGCCATTTTCCTCTTCAGTGGATTAAGTTAAACAGGGTTAAGTGACTTGCCCAAAGTCACACAGCTAGTGTCTGAGGTCGGATTTGAACTCAGGAGTGAGTCTTCCTGACTTCAGGCCTGACACTCTGCCCATTGTGTCACCTACCTGCCCTATCACATTTCTAATAAGGATTGACTACAATTACAACCTCCCTCCCTTCCTCTCTCTCATACACACATACACTCCATTTACATGTTCCAAAATTCTCGAAACTTATTTTCTCCCTCATATTCAAGAAACCCCCAATCCTATCTCAAATGATGGCACCATATATAACGTATAATGTAGCTATATACTTTAATACTTCCGTGATCCATGATTTTTTAAGTGTGAGTACTACCCAATGATGTAGACTGCAAATGCTATAAAACTTAGCAGACAGTCACGAAGAGTTGCTACAACCAAATAATTGTTACCCTGCAGTCAACCTGATGAAAAGTCTCTCTGAATTTAGCTGACCTTTGAATATTAGACATAATCACAAAGCCATTAAAAAAAACCCTTCCCTCCTGGTTAAGACATTCCAGAGCTTGCATTCTAATGACATGACATAAATGCACACAGGTAATTTAGATTCCTATATTTAAGACTTGGAGCCAGCAGCATAATACAAATGGGATTTGCTCTTGGATTTGGAAGCACAGAAGACCTGGGAGATTCAACTTCCACATCTGAAATTCACTATCTGTTTAACTGTAGGCAAGTCACTTAACTTCTTATTGCCTCAGTTTCCTCATCTACAATGTACAAGTATCAAGAGTAATAGGTACGTAACAAGAGTTGTTATAAGGCTCAAATAAGAAAACTAAAATAAAATATTGTGCATTGAGCAAACCTTCAAACAATATATGCATTACAATTATTGTCATTCAGTAGAACGTAAGCTCCAGGGCAAAACTGGTTTCATTTTTGAAGTTCTCACAACAGCACCTAATAATGTCTTACACACAGTTACATGTTCATATTTATTGAGTGAACACTGAAAACTAAACTACTAATCACAACATGGAGGCATAGTACAAAATGCTTTGAGTAAATAAATTTGAGACAAAAAAATTTTAATTTAAATTTTCCACAACAAAGTTTTCAGCGTTAAGATGAAAATAAACACCTTTATTTACTGAAGTGGAAAATGTTAAAGGAATGATTATGGAGTCAAAACACTCCAGGAAAAATGTTCATTAACTAGTACTTAACATGTATCTTTCTTTTATAAAAGTCATTCGAAATGCCTCAAAAATATTGGGGCCTAAAAGTTTATCTATTTTTTATGGGCCAATTTTAAATGAAATTCTTTTGCACTATGTAGAATGCCAGTAGTTATAAAACATTGAAATCTTAAATATGATATATGCATATATACACATATATACATATATACATAAATATATAAAAATGTAAGGCATAGACAATTACCATGTTGAAATAAGAACGAATTTTGACTCCTCTAGCCAGGTCCCACACTATCACATTTCCATCATGGCCAGCAGAAAAAAGAACTCTAGGATCAAATGGGTGTGGTTCAAGAACAAATACTTCATCTTCATGGCCCTGAAAAATATATTTTTCAAGTTACAACCACTGACAATATAGCAAAATTAACAACGCAACTTTAATACAGCAAATATTTTAGAACACTTCCAGAAATTACTTTATCTTGATAAATTTCTTCAAATTTAGCTGGTAAAATAAAATAAAGATCTCAAATACTAAGCTATCAATCAATCACGATTAAGTACCTACAACAATGTGCCAGGTACCATGCTAAATTCTAGGGATACAAAAAGAGAAAAAAGACAGTCTCTGCCCTCAAAGAAACTACAGTCTAATGGAGAAGACAACATGCAAACACACACACACACACACAGCAATGCTATATGCAAGATGAAAAAGAAATAATTAACAGAGGGAAGGCACTAGAATTACAATTAAAACTAAGCTAAGATGATATAAATGTCCAAAGTCATATATCACATAGTGATGGAGGGCAGTAGTGTCAAACTCAAATAGAAATGACAGCCATTAAACCATGCATAAGATCCGTGCAGGCACATATTTATTAACTTAGAAAACTACACATTAACAATATCTGTTTTATTATATTTTTATTAATTTCCCAATTACATTTTAATCTGGTTTAGCCACTTTTGGGAGTGGTGTGGATGCTATGTTTGATGATTCTCATTTAGAGGATTATTTGTGTAATGCTCTTCCAAATCAACCAACAGCTGGACTTGACAACAGCACATCAGAAAAGGGTTATTTCTTCTGCTCCCTGCAAAGTTTCAATTCCCAACCCCATTTTTAGAAGTTCAGAGTAAAATGACAAGTGTTAATTTATTACTATGATTTCTTCGTTCCCTTGTTATATGTGTTCCAGGGAAATAGCATTTTGATATAAGCTAACTTAATAGTTATCTATTAATATTAAGTCTACTAAATTAAAATTGGAAGATTCTTCTTACCATGAGTACATGAATAAGTTGACCAGTATAAGAATTCCAGACTTTCAATGTCATATTATTAACAGCAGTTATAACAGTGTTGTCATGACGGTCCCATGCTACCATAGTTACTTTAAGTTTTGTGATTTTGTCTTCCACCCCTTGCAGGTTTTGTCTGAAAGTAATAAAAACATTATTTTGACCAAATGCTTTACATTAGGTAAAATGCTGGTACCACAGAAATCTGAATAAGTTTTATTATTGTTATTAACAAAAATGAACACTTATTTAGTAGTAATAATGTTGAAGAAAAATAGCTATTTGGATTTAAATTCAGAAAACTAGACTCATAGTTCAGCTCTACCACTGACTTTATGACCCAGAGGCAAATTACTTGTCTGCCTCACCTGCCACTTCCTACCCCTAAAGAAAAATTTTAAGATGCTGAATATAAGCAAGAACATTTGTGTTAAATACATTTAAGACTGGGATAGAAAAAACCCACTGGCTTATATCATAACTATCTCAGTATTTTAGATGGATCAGTTTTAAAGGGTTCCTACAGGTCAAAGAAAAAACTGACATTTTCACGTAAGAGGTTATTGCAATTACTTTTGTGAGAGGTGATGCGGGCCTGAATCATGGTGGTGGCTGTGTGAATGGAAAGGTTCAGATACAATAGATGAGAAGGTAGAAATGCAAGATTTGGAATTTTATCGAATATGTGGGGTAAAATCACTAGTTCTAAGTTTTAGAACTAGAAGAGATCTTAAACATTATTTAATCAAACCTTCCAATTTGAGGAATGAGAAAATCAAAGACAAAGGAAATGTAAGTGACTTAGACTTATAAGTAATAAATGGCAACACTGGGATTCAAACCCAGACCCCAAGTCTAGATGCAGCTTTCTTTCCACTTCATCATTTAATGATATTGTTCAGTCATGCCTAACTCTTCGTGACCCTAGGCATCATACTGTCCATGAGGCTTTCCTGGCAAAGATACTGGATTTTACCATTTCCTTTTTCAGTGGATTGAAGTAAAGAGAAGTTAAGTGACTTGCCCAGGGTCACACAGGTATTAAGTGCCTGAGGCTAGATTTGAAGTCAAGTCTTCTGGATTCCAGGCCCAGTGCTCCATCCACTGAGCCACCTAGGTACCTCTCCATCATACATACACCTGATCAAGAATACCTACTACACTGTTAACAAGTGGTTACCTAGTTTCTAAGCGAAAATTTCCATTATACTCCACCACACACTGATGTATCCCATACCACTTTTCGCCAACTTTAATTATCACAAAGGTTTTTTCTTACATCAATTTTAGCATAATGTATTAAATCTACTGTAACCAGTAATATATCTGAATGACCTATATCTAAGCAATTTTTCAAGTTTGATATCTTACCCTGCTGGACGAGTAGCCATATCTAACAAAATACTCTTCCATTCTTTTCTCTTAAACTGCCAAATTCGGGCTGTTCCATCACGACTCCCGCTTACAAACCTAGTAAGAAGAAAAACACAAATAGCTTTAAGCATTTATTTTCCTGACCTCTACTCTGTAAAATACCATACAAACATGTCTAGTCATATGCCTACATTTATAACACTAAATTGAAAAGTACTCTTAAAAATAATTCCCTAAACTTTTGAAAACTATTGATACTCAACATTTGCCTAACTTTTAATGTGAATTTACTGGTACCAGTAACTGGCACTGAAAAATCAAGCTTCAAAGGTGGTTTGGGACCATTCTTCAGTATCCTAGAATATTGGATGCAGCAAGCAACTTAGTTCTGCACCAAATTCTCTGTAGTTACTGGGGTCTGACATAAATGTCCAATACTATATCCCTTCATCTCTTCCTTCCAATAAAGAATGTAAGAGTAAATATTAAATTACAACTATGGGTTTTCAAATAATACACAAAGTATTTCTCTAACTTTATGTAATACATCATTTACAGGCAATATATAGGGTAAGACTCAAATCCCTGTAAAATAATGTTGAAAATGAATACTTCTTTCCCAACATAAACTAAATGAAGACACATTTGTAAGCATATGGATCTTTCCAAACTTCAGTATAACTTAAAGATATACATATATAATTGTCGTTTTATATTATAAAACAGGGACTACTGACATCATTTCTCATACAAAGAAATAAAATCTGTTTTGCTACTTAATAGTTAACAAAAAATTCAACTATTATTTTTTTTTATTATGGACCTGTGATGTCAAAAAGGTAAGAAATATCCAGGGTGGAAATTTTGTTCACTAATGCAGATCCCTAACTCACCAGTAAATTAGTCTTTATAATCTTTCTAGCACCGCAAAGAACCGCCTTCAGTTGTTAAGGCCACTCACTCTGATCTACCTAAGTATCAAATAATTAATTTCAAAGGAGCTTTAGAGCCACTGGGTTTTTTTTTGGTTTATGTAATTTCATAGTTTAAAAAGCTAAAAACTTATTTTTTGAAAAAAAAAAATATAAACAATAATTTTCTTACCTGCTACTAGTGTTTGAAAACTGGATGCTATCAACTTTGTCCTATAAATAAATGAAAGGAAAATAGAGCTTAATGTAACTGCCAAAGACATTTAATTAGATAAGGTAATTCTCATGTACTACTTACAGTATGAAACTCCAGTTCTGATATTTTCTCTGGCTGACCTGATCCAAAAAAATAAACTCTAATAATATGATCGGTACTTCCTGTGGCCAGAAACATTCCACCTATGAAAGGATCCAGCAAACATTTTAATGTAGTTTCATAACCTTTAAAAGTTAAGATTCTAAAATACTACAAACATCATCATGATCTCTATCATGAGACTAAATTTAAAATCCATACTTATTCATTTTCTTCTTGAACATATAATACTTAGTGAACTTTTCAAAATTTATAGAGCAAATGGTAAAAAAGATTAAAAATCTTTTAATCTCACTATATAAATGAAATTCAAATTGCAGTTTAAATGTATACCATATCATTTTGAAGTTAAAATCCAGACAAATAATTATAAACAGTATTGTGAAATTGGCATAGTAGCTTGAAAATATCTAAAACTTTTTATCAGATGAAAGTCAAAATATCTAAGAAAAGCAGTATTAGTAACACCATCACCTTTCTTCTAGTTATTCATAGGATCATAAATTTCTAAATCTAAAAGGATTTCAGGTCATCTAATGTAACTCCCTTTATTTATGGATCAGGAAAATTAAGGCTCAGAAAGGTTAAATGATTTCCTCAAGATCACACAAGTGGTAAATAGTAGAGCCATGAGCTGAAGTCCTCTGCTTCCAAATCTAGCAACTCTTTCCATCACACACTGTTGGTGATGCTGGACTTTACTTTGACATGTACTGTGTGCCTAGTTTCAGTAATAAAAGAATCTTGTTCATCCTAGGTTAATTAGAAGGAAGAATAAAGTAGAATTACAAGCAAAGTGTAAAATCATAAAGTAAAGCTTTCTTTATATCAGTTAACACTTTCATCTCTAAGGCCCATGTCTAAAATCCCTACATTCTGACTTCTCTTAAGTATAACCAGGAAGTTATTTTAACTGATGTGTGAATTTCACAACACATTACATCTTGTAGTACAAAATGCCTAAGTCTAAAAGAGGATGCAAAAAGTTAGTGCATTGCAACTGGTGTACCTCCCAATGAATTATACATGTCTATATTATTTAGCTACAAGGTACTTCCGAAGTTCAAATAAAAGAATTCAGTCTCTGTGTTTTAAATTCTTTTCTTCTTCTTCTTCTTCTTTTTTTTTTTTTTGCTAGGCAATAGGGTTAAGTGACTTTGCCCAGGGTCATACAGCTCACTAGTATGTGTTAAGTATCTGGAGGCCAGATTTGAATTCAGCTCCTCCTGACTCCAGGGCCAGTGCTCTATCCACTGTGTCACCTAGCTGCCCCTAAATTCTTTTCCTCTAATAGAAAGGTGTTACAGATATCTTAATCCAAGGTTCCAGTCTTTTCTTTTCAAATTTGATCAATGCTGAACTTTGTGAATGCCCTTTCTCTATAATAGTAATCTTAGCTAAAAATCACAGTAATCTAAGCATCTAACTTGGATTAGAAAAAATCCAAAAATGTTCCAAACTCCTTTGCATTCATCTAAGTTGACATCTAATCCCCTTCCTCCACCCTAAAGGGGAAAATAATAAAATTTTTACAAATGTAACATTATGTATTTCATTACCAATTATGTTTAAAAACAAAAAAAAATTTAAATAGAAAAGAATAGGAAGGAAAGCTAAAAAAGAGAAAATCCTACCAGCACTAAAAGAAGAACAGATCATTTGGACTCCAGGTCGAGGACGTTCTGTAAATTTTGTGGGTCTTTGACTACAATGTAAAAAAATAAACAATTAAAATTATCATTCTAAAGGGATCAGTACTACCAGAAATTGTCTTAGATTTCAAAATGAATACATGAGGACAGAAATTAAACAAGAAATAACAGATGGCTGCCCAACTATAAACAATTTAGAATCATTATATCTCATGATTGGATTTTGTGGAAATCCTACCATTGATGTTTTTAGGAATTCCTGATTACACAGTAAATTTTGCCATAATCACTCACCAAGAATGACTCCAAGGTCATTGGCATGGGAGACACATAACTATTGCTTACATTCACTTTTAATCCAATTTGACATGTGAGTATGCCATATGGCACAATAGTGTAACACACTACTAATGCAATAGGAAAACTACTATTTGTGAAATGGAAAAGGCCATTTAAAAAGACTACCTTTTTGATTGTTTTTCTTCTTTTTGTCTGAGGGGGAGTATAAGGGACAGAAGAGAACACTAATGATAGTTACCTCCCCCCAAAAAATTTAGAAAAAAAGCTCCTTGAAGCTTTCCTTTTTTTAAATGCACAGAATACAATACAAGGAAATACAGAAGGAAACAGACAAGCAGGACAGCTTTGAAAATAAGAAGTTGAATTTACTATTTTTTTTTAATTTACTAAGTACTTCTTAAAAAAATAAAAGCTATACAGAAGAAATTCATGTTTTCATATAGGTGTGTGCACATATGTGTGTATACATACATATATATTTCCGTATTATTTTTTTTCTGTTCTATGTTATAGATGAAAGTAACAACTACTACTAACATTTATTATTTCATTATATCCTCATAACAACTCTTGGTGGCAGGTGCTACTACTATCCCTATTTCACAGTTGGGAAAACAGATATTAAATAACTTGCCTGGAGTCACACAGCTAGTTAAGTGTCTAAGGCTGGATTTGAATGCAGGTATTTCTGAGTCCATTAAATGGCACTCTATCCACTGTACTACCTAGCTACACTTTTTGGAATTGGTTACGTTAAGAATGAAAAAAAATTTAAAGACTACCTTTTATTAAAGGCTTTTTCTTCTAGTAATCATAAGATCACAGATTTAAGCCTAGAAGAAACTTTGGTCATGTATTCCAAATCCCTGGCTTTATGGATCAGGAAACTGAAGATTAGAGAGGTTCAGTAACTTGCCAAAGGTTTTAAGTAGAAGGGCCACATTACATAACAAATTTTACATTAGCTACTACAAAATGTTGTTTTTTAACAGAAATAAGTTTAAATATCAAAAAGTAGAGACAAAACTACTTGTCACCAAAATACCAAAACATACCCACTGAACAGCAGAAAACAAGGAGATTCAATTTAAACTTACTACATCACAATTATCCTATTCAAAGTCTAAAAACCCCACCCTCACTGCAGTAGTTCTTAGACCCATGGAAGGATTAAGGAGTTATTTTAATGGTTCACAAATCAGAAAGCAAATATGAGGCAGCTAGGTGGAGCAGTGAATAGAGCACCAGGCCTGAAAGACTACTAACTAGTCTTTGTGAATTCAAATCTGGCCTCAAACACTAGCTGTGTGAGCCTAGGCAAGTCATTTCTTAAAAAAATAAAAGCTGTTTGCCTCAGTTTCCTCATCTGTAAAATGAGTTGGAGAAGGAAATGGCAAACCACTCCAGTAACTTTGCCAAGAAAATCCTAAATGGGGTCAATAAAGTCAGACACTGAACAACTGTTGGACTGAACAACAAAGCAAATATACCTCTATAAGTGGATAAAGTACTATGCTTTTTAATCTATATTACTATTTTTAAAATTTTACTTTTATTCAGAATTTAACCAATACCAAAAATTTTTCCATATTTACCACGGATAAGAAAAAGAGGCTATGTGGGAAAAAATTACATACAACTTACTTTATTTAAAATACATCATAAATTCAACACGTTACTTTCAAAACTGTTTTCCATTCTCAACTTCCTTTAGTTTTCTTCTGTGCATTGAAAAAAATACTTCAAATTACCCTCTTTTTTTCTTTTCTATTTTGCAACTCCTATCTTTGTGTTCACCCTCCCTCACCAAATCCTATCCCTAAATATAAAAACACAATTATTGTAATAAATTAAGCATAATCAATATATTATTGTTGCAAATGAAATAGATTCTACTTTGAATGCTAAAATATGAATTCATTTAAAATATTACTAACTTCAAACTAGTGCCACTGTGTAATTTTTCTTAAACCAACAAATCAACCATAGAACCATAGTATACAATTACTATAGGAATCATGTGGTAAGTCTATGAAATTTTTTCAAATCTAAAGATGCATGGGAATCATTAGTCTGTTGTATAAACTGTAAAACCTAGTTAAGAATTATCAGCCTTCAAATTTAATGTTATGATGATTTAATCATATCCTTTTGTACTATGTATTTTACTACAAGTAATAAAATTCTTATTTCTCATACCAAAAAAAATTAAAGAATTTCAACTGTCTTGCTGAAATTTAACAAAATTAAATTTTAATCACAGTACTTACTCCAACAGACATAGTATACTAATTGTTAAAAGGATTCTGAAACTTAAAGCTTTTCTCAGAAATACATGAAATGAAAAATGTTCTTTTGAAGAATATAATTAGATCATCAAATTTGATCATTTCAAGCTGCTTCTACATTCAGAAATTATCCATTATCTACCTATGCCATGCAAACATATTTTTTATTCAATGAACTATTTGAAAATATCACTGAAGAAACAAAGTTTCCTAAAAATTTTTCTTTCCTCTGAACACTAAATGGAATAGGCCTGTCTATAGGTTCAAAATAAAATTTTCTACAATAACCATAATAATTTTTTTTAGTATTAGACTGAGGACACTATATAAGATATTAATCATAATGAATACTATAAAAAAAGAAAACAAATATTTAAGAAAATTTTATTTTAAACAAATTCACAATTTTATTTCCTTAATATTTATTGACTTTCTTACTATACATGAACTAAAACATATAAGTTGAATCAGAAATCACTAAGATTCACCTATAAAAATTAATTTTCTCATAACAAAAACTTATCTACTTTGGTGGTACTGAGATACATTAAATCTAAAGTTACATATTGTAAATTCAGACTCTCATAATGTAAGAGCTAATAAGACAAATCCTTATTGCCTATCTTTTGACTGAAATTTGGTTAAGAATGAACATAAAGGCATTTATGAGATGCTTTCTTTTTGTCACGCATTATGGTAAGAGGTTTGGTCATCAAGCATCATATATCTGTTTATTCAAGTTAGGCATAAACACCTCTAGTTTATTCAATTCAGTAGAGATTAAAAACGGATTTTGTATTTTTTTCCAGGATTCACATGCTTCTTTCCCTCATCTAGCTGTGCCTGGGTCTGCTTCCTTCAACTCAGTGCACTCTTGAAACAGCTTTCCAAACTAATCAGCTAGTCTGGGGCTGGAACTTCCTAAACTCCACATTATCAGGTAGGAGGTGTTACCCAGTAAAAAACGTAGTAGAGCGCTGTTGTTTTTTTTTTTAATCACCTGTTTAACCAATTATCTATTTTACTGTTTCCTTCAGTTAGTGTGAATGACAGTTGACCTAATAGATTTATCCTGCTTTCTTCCATACCCACAAAACAAAAAAGGTTAGCTTCTATTTAGTAATTAGATACACCACTTATCTGGGAAATCTCGGGAAATCAAAACTATAAAAACAAGAGGGAAAAACAGCTATCACCAAGCTCATATACTTTATTCCACAGGAGAAAAATGACACCCTCAGGCCAGAACTACTGACTTGTTATTATGCAGAAACTTAATAGCGCTAGTATTTAGCAAGCTTGATTAGCTGGTTTCCTGAGGCAACTTTCTATTTTTTTCCCCAAGTTACATACTACATGTATATTGCTGGAGTAAATAACTGTTGGTGGAAGAAATAAAAATATATAATACATTAAAGAGGAATAAGATGGCAGAAAATACCAACCAGAAAAATCATAGCAATCTAAAGTTATTCAGTGTAGGGACAAGGAGCCTCAAATTGTCCCTGAGAACATTACAATATGCTATTAAAAATGAAGGCTCTGAGTCAACTAGAAAAGGTGAAAAACACATTTAATATTATCATATCCTGTTTTAAAAAAAGCAAGGAAGAATATAATAGATTTGGGGAAAACGCCATTTAAAAATAGTTAAAATTCTTTTCAGTGCTTCAAAGGAAAACCTGGAAAATCTCTTTATGTGGAACACCTCATTCCCCAATGATACCAGATAAATGAAGATAGTGGCCTAAGTTATGACAGCCTTCATGTACCTGAAGAAACAAACTTTAGGAAAAGAGAAAGTTCTTTAAAAAAATAATTGTGATAAGGCAAATCAAAAAGGGGGAAAACTAATGTTCAAACTTTTATTTTTGTTTTTTTAAGACCATATCTATTGACTTTTGGACACTAGCCATTACCCCTGCACTTACTCCTTAGTCTCATTTTCTATTTCAAATTTTAATGGAAGTCTCCATAACCATAAAAAGACTTGTTTATCTTTTTTTTACCCCAACACCTAGCACAATGAGTTATATATAAAGGGCACAAATCTCCATTTTTGAAATTATGGATTTCCACCATGGACATCATTAAAATTAAATTCTTTTCTACTAATAAAATTGAGATTCATGTTTAATTTATCATGATTTTGAACATAAAACATTACTCAAGCTTGATATGGCCAACAAGTACAGTTATTCCACAACACGACTTTCCTCATCATGGTTTTGATATATCCTGGGTCAGCATAAGAAATTAAATGGGATTTTTTTTTTTTGAGTTTTGCAGAAGCCGCAGGCAACACACTAAGATCAGCAGATGACATAGAAAAAGTTTAGAAACCTGGAAATGCATAAAATATATGTATATCATATTGTATAATATCAATATAGTTTATCTTTTAATATCATAATAATTCAGACATCTCTGGTACAAAGAGAGGGCCCAAAAATTTTTATACAGATTCTCTAGATCGAGGGAGACACAACTTCTCTAACCCTTATGCTGTGGAAGGGATAACTGTAGTATATTATGGTTTTCTAAACAGTCTACAAGCAATCTATTGGGTTTAATATGGAAGTTACTTAATGTGTTGGGATGGTCAGCTTTTATACTCCAATTCCATAAATTTCATTAAGGCTACTTATGACAGTTGTTGCATGTCTCACAGGTGCTTCACTCTGTACTACTTTTAAATGGTCACGAACTGCTATGACATTAACTTACCCCGGAATTTTGTGTGTTGTATGTTTATGTGTTTGAGGGGCAGGGCAGTACTTATTTAGATATGATAGTCAATCTCCATATGTACCTGTAACTTGTTCCATGGTGACAAAATGGCCACCTCTAGCACTGAATCTATTTCACAATTCTATTCTAACCAAAGGAAAGTTTCAACAAAGAGGCACTCTATTACAACAGGAAGAAAGGGTAAACAAAATAGTATTTTCACCCCTGGTTTAGTGAAATTAGGCATCCTAGGAAATACTGTTCTAATGGTTTCTCTAAATCAGAACTAAATATCAGAATGCCTATATTCGACAACAGAATCAGCTAGTTTGATACTTCCTAACGTGCAGTTAGAAAACTATTTTACACTAAAAGAGTTCTAAAATGAAAGGTAACATGAAAGGAACTGGAAAAAAAAATAAAAGCATGAAATAAGGTAAAAATGATGAAACACTAGCTATGAGCCATGAAATAAAAACCAGCATATATTTAAGAAAAAAGAAAAAGGAACAAAGGTCCATTTTATTACTTGGACAAAATTTTAATTTACTAAAATGCCAGTTTTTGGCAAGGAAAAAGAATTGTTTTTATAGTTTACTTTTTTAAATACTTAAAAAAATGCAATCACTAAACAAAATATGTCATTTCTATTGCACATTAAAAAAACTGACTTTATTTTAAGGGTTCCAGCATCCCATAGCCAAAAACATATTGTGCCATCTGCCCCTGTAGAAGAGAGATATCTCTTTGAGCCACTGCATAACGGAGAAAACTGAAAAACAAGAACAGAAAGAAAAGAAAATCTTTATTTGAACACAACATTTTCTTCAAATAATAAAATTTATAATGCCCGTTTGCCACCTTAAAAATAGTAACAAATAAGTTAAACAGTACCAAAAAATGAACATTGAAACACTCAAGTAAAGTCCACCAAATAACACAGAATCATTCATATATTTAAAGCTAGAAGGGGCCTCAAAGATTTTGCAAATTAAGAAGCTAAAGAAGCACAGGGAGACTGTCAGTCAATAAGCATTTATTAAGTAAGCATTTACCATGTGCTAGGCACTGTGCCAAGTGTTAGGGATACAAAGGAAAGCGAAAGTATGGTCCTTGCCCCTAAGGAGTTCACATTCTAATGAATAAAAATAACATGCAAACAACTACATAACGCTATATACACAGAGTAAATGGGAAATAATCCCAGAATAAAGACACTACAAGTGGTGAAGACTGGGAAAAGCTTCCTGCAAAATGCAGAATTTGGGCCGAGTCTTAAAAGAAGCCAAGGAGGTCAAGAGTTAGGTAGAGGCAAAGAGGGAAAGCATGCAAGGTATGGGAGGACAGTCAGTAGAAAGGCCGAGAACTGGGAGACGGAGTGTCATATATAAAGAAAATCAAGAAGGCAAGTAGGTGTTCCTGAAGAGTAAAGTACATGAAAAGGAGAAAAAGTGTAAGACAACTGGAAAAATTGAATGGGTTAACGTTGTGAAGAACTTTAAATGCTGAATGTAACATTTTACATATGATCCTGGAGGCAACAGGAAACCACTGAAATTTATAGAATCAAGGAGGATAGAGAATATAAGATGTCTGTCTTTGGGAAAATCACTTTGAGGGCTGATGAATAGGAGGGAGAGATGAGGCAGAGAGATCAATTAGGCTACTGCAATAGTCCAGGTGCAAGGTGCTAAGAATTTGTAACAGGGTTATGGCTGTGAGTGGAAAGAACAACATGAGTATGAGAGAAGTTTCAAAGGTAGAAACAAGACTTGGCAAAAGACTAGATATGTGGAGTGAGTATGAGAGAGAAGTTGAAGATAATTCTAAGGTTGCAAGCCTAAGTGACTTTTGGAAGGTGGTACCATCAACAATAAAGAAGCTGAAGAGGGGAGTGTTTGGGAGAAAAGATGTGTTCTGTTTCAGACAGGCTGAATTTGAGATGCCTATCAGACATTCTGTTCCTCATGTTCAAAAAGCAACATGTGATACTGGAAAGTCAGGAGAGGGCTAAAGGCCGTCTGAAGATCTGGGAATCATCTACATAGAGATGATAAAGTCATGCTTGGCAGAGCTAAGACAAAATTACAGTATTTTAAAAAATACAGACTTTTAAAAAACGGGACAAAAAGCATATCTATTTCTCAGTTCTTACTGATCTTCATAATTAGATAAGAAAAATTAAAAGAACATAAATCTGATTTCTTTCTGGGGTATTATAATTTTAACAGATTGACCTACTTTGAGGATATTTATAGTGACTGAATAAATTAATAATTACCTGTAGTGATGTTATGGATGCACTGTGACCCTGAAGAACTGCCAAAGGAGCACATGTTCGTAGACACCACACTCGAATCATTTTATCACAGCTTCCAGCAGCTATCATGGTGTTTTCGTAGTTCACAGCCATATCTGATATTTCAGCTGCATGGCCTCTTAAAGTAGCCAACAATCTTCCATCATCTGTTGCCCAGATTTTTACAAGGCAATCGTCAGAACCCTTAAAAAAATCAGTATTATAAATCTGAATTTTGCTTTCATTTAATTTTATGTAAAACATTAATATTTACAATAATCCACTTCTCAAAAAGTACATTTTCAGATACCACTGAACATAAATTTTTTAAAAAATTGTTATATCATCTGAATACCTGTCATAACAAAACCTAAAAATGTAATGATGAAATGAATAAGAAACTTGTGGTTAAAAAAACTTACAGATTTTCTATTACTCTAAGAAGCCAGAAACCAAGGAGTTTTATTTCATAATTGTCCACATACATCTACTTACACATTTTTTGTGGGTGGGATTTAAGTCTTAGCTGTCATTAAAAAAAATAAGTTACATTAGCAAATAATGTTTAATAATTAAGCTCAGAAAAGGCTTTTTAAATAGTATCTATATCTCTCTACATATAAACACACACACAAAAAAGATACACAGACATAGGCTGACCAAAAAAAAAAGTTTGAAATGGTTTTATTCTAATGATACATGTTAAAAGTTCTCCCCAAAAATGTTTTAGGCATTTACATATAGATCTAGATTAGTGAGAATAATGCATCTCATGAAGTGGTCAAAGTATTCAAATTTAAACTATTAAAATGGAAAACATTTTATGGCACTCTGTATGTCTTAAGCCATGTTCCAAATCTTGTTCTTCTGGTGCTGAAAAAGTGGTCTTTTCTTGGACCAAATCCATAACAAACAATAGGTTTACGCCAAGTTTCACTGTAAGTCACATGTTCACCCCTCCCAAAATAGTAATAAACATTCTGATACCATTGTATAATTTCTTTTCAGTATTTCTTCAACTGTCATAGATCTTAACATCCACAGATCTTAACCTGTAAAATGCTTACCTCTATTTTCCTATAAATAGTCCATAAAGGATCTACTCAAAACCAGGAAGCTTCTTAGAGAAACTAATGTACCACTTGGATTATTCATGTCTTATATCCCACTCATGATACACAACAAACCCACCTCATTTTTCACTCATACAAATCTTTAACAATGTATTTTACACTTGTCCTTACAAGCAAATGATCTTTGATAACATGCTGTGGGCAGCTTATGTCCACTATGCATCATCATCCTTTGAGCTTTATTTTTATTGCTCTGAGAGAATGGTATTCAATAATATGCATTCATAGAACACTGATCTTGAAGAGAAGTATTGTTTTTTTTTTTTTTTTTGAGGCAATTGGGGTTAAGTGACTTGCCCAGAGTCACATAGCTAGTGAGTGTTACGTGTCTGAGGCTGGATTTGAACTCAGGTCCTCCTGAATCCAGGGCTGAAGAGAAGTGTTTTTGCAGTATTGAACCGTTTAGCCAGATTATGACATGTATCTAGCCAGGTAGCTTATTGAATCAGGTCATCACTATGCATGCCTTGAACAATGGCTACAATAGTCAAACTGGGCCCAGAATTGATTAGGAAAAGATTTGACTGGATTGCCTTTGGCCAACTATACAGAAGAGAGTTGAAAGTCAAGATGTGAGAGATATTTGAAAAACAATATCTGTTGGATTTTTTGATAGTGAAAATACTGAAGGTAGATGAATAGAGGAACGAGAAAACTAGGCAACAGGGCACAAAATTTAAGAAATCAGCTGCTTTCATGACTTTCTCCAGCTACCATTAGCGAAGAAATTGGATATAGTAGGAACCAGAAATAAACATAGGTCACAGAGTTAAAAAAAAAAAAAAAACATCAGGAGCAAGGGATTCTAAGGCAGCAGCTAATAATACATTAAAGCAGCAAACCATATACGTAGGTGAATGTGTAAGCAAGAAGTTAGAGTTGGAAATGAACTAAGACAAGAGAAATGTGTCAAGGTAAGAGCAAAGAGCAGAGCTGATTTGAGTGAAAGAGTAGAACAGGTAACATATTGGGGAAAAATATGAAGGAAGAGAGATGGTTTGATTTTATTACAATAAATGCAATAGAACTCAATGATGTAGTGTTTGATAAGCTATAAACAAATTACTTAAGAAAGAACTACACATAAATACTGCTGGGAAAATCAGAAAGCACTCTGCCAGAAATCAGGCTGAGAACAACACCTTACATCATATCTCACGATAAATTCAAAATGAATGTGACCTGAGTATCATACCATTAAAAAAAAATAAAAGAAGCATATCACACCTTTCATAGATGTGAGTAGGAGATAAATCCTTAACCAAACAAGAGACAGAAGGAGTTACAAGAGATAAAACAGATAATTTTGATTACATGAAATTGAAAAACTTCTGTAAAAAAAAAAGGAAAACGGTCAAACTGGAAAAAAAAATTACATCAAATTTCGCAGAAAAGAATTTGGTATCTATGATATATAGACAACAGACAACCAAAAATCATTCCCTGATAAGTAAGTGGCCACTGGATATGAAAAAACAATTCTCAAAAAAATAACTAAACTATTAATAACCACAAGAAAGAACGTTCTAAGTCTCTAATAAGAGAAATGCAAACCAAAACAACCCTGAGATTTCTCCTCACACCCAGCATATTGGCAAAGATGACAAAAGAGAAGTCATTGTTGGAAGAGGTTGTAGGAAGATGGACACATTAATGTATCAGTGATGGAACTATAAATCTGTCTAACAATAATATGCACAATGACAACAATGTAAATGAAGAGAACAACTCAAGCCAATAAAAAATGAATGTTGTAAAATTATGAAGAAGACATGCTGACCTGAAACAGAGGTGGGAGGGAGGTTCAAGGTTACAGAATATTTCATGCATTTTTAGACATCCTCCAAAATAATGGTTGGTTATGCTATTTTCTCTCTCTCTCTCAACATCTGATATGTGGGAGTGAAGAGATACTGGGAGAAAAGAATTCCCCAATCATTTTGAAAGGATCCTCATCAGAAAAGTACCAGAAATGTCACAGCCAAGATCCAAAGGCATGAAATCAAAGAAAAATGTCTTAAGTGTACAGGAAGAAGCAAAGCAGTTCAAGTACCAAAGAACAATAGTGAAGATCTCTAAAGACCTAGTACTTTCTGTTATAAATGAAAGGAGAACTTACAATAAAACATTCTAAAAAGCAAAAGACACAAGGCTTACAAACAAGAATAACAATGTGGAAAGCTGAGTGTCATCCTAAAGAGTAAAATGTACAATTTCAAGCATTTCTGAGGAATATAGCAGAGTAGGAATTTTGAAATATAAATATAAGAGTCAAGAGAAACCAAGAAAGGTAAAATTATCAGAGCTTGCATGGAGCTATATGACAATGTACTATTAACATTCTAATAGGGTAAAGAAGAAAGGTGTTCCTTCAGAACCTTAATGTCTTCAAGGGGTATTAAAGGAGTTAAGAAAAAGAGAGAACATGAAGGTAGAACAGTTATTTTCTGAGGAAAAGAAAAGAGAAGTTAAAAGAAATACACTATTATGGAAAAGAGGAAGAAGGTGGAACTTGCAATTTATTATATTTGAAATGAATGAGAACAGTATTCATACATAATAGAATGGGAGGGAATAGGTATAAAATGAATTGTTCTCTGACATACAAAGGGCTGAAAACACACACACACACACAAATATGTTAAATTCAATACAGCCAGTGTTCCCCATTTCTCACCATCTACACTGCTTTTGGATCTCTTTGAGAGGACTTTCCCATCATACCCCATCACTGCATATGTAACATTTATCTACCACCTCCCTCTATAATCTTTGCTGCCTTCACCCAATGGATTATAAGCTCCTTGAGGGAAAGGATGGTCTTTTTTTTTTAAAACTTGTATTTTCATACCCAACATTTAGCACAGTGACTAGCACAAAGTAGATACCTATTATATGTTGACTGACTGACAGAACAACAAATGGAATTAAGGAGACAGAGGTCAAGGAATAACGCAAGGAGGAAATAACTGCAGGGAAAACAAACTTCCTCCTGAACCTAAAAAGAGTATTAAAAGAGAAAAGTAAAGAATTAGCATCCAAGAGCACCTTTGATCGTTTCTTGGACCACTAGGGAATAGCTGAGCAAACTGTGCTAAGAAGAAATTGTGTGTAAGAAACTGACAAGACTATTTCAGAGAATTCTGAGTAATATGAAAAGACACAGAGGTAAGGGAGAAGAACAATGAAAACAACCAAGAGAGTACACCACAGGAATTTAGGGACAGGAATCCAAGAAGGGTTTTGCAGTCAAAGCAGCATCAATACCTGAGGACAAAGTATCAATCTTTGGGAACCCAGTCAAGTTGTATTTACATGGCTGTGTCATCTGGTCATGAACTTGATAGAACCAGCAGTTTTTAAGCTTGCTCACCCAAGACCAAGGAGGCATGGGGGACAGTATGGCTCCTGAGATATTCGTGGTAAAAATGCTTGTATATTTGTTCTTGTACATCTTTTAAGAAAACCTAATTGAAAATTTTTGGAAGCAGAGCAAAAATGGCAGAGCAGATAAAGCACTCAGCTCTCTCAACATTCCCCTCAGAACAACTAATGCCTCAAATCGAATTCTGGAGTGGCAGAGGCAACAAAAGGTCAGAGTGAAACATTCTTCCAGTCCAAGGTAACTTAGAAGTCAGAAAGAGAGATCTGTGTCAAGGGAGTGAAGGCCAGCCTCAAGTCTACATGGATGAAACACCAGTGGTGGGCCTAGGTGGGGGCAACAGAAATAGCAGTAAAGTTTTGGAAGCTCTCAAGCCAGAGACAGTAAGGGAACCTAGTTTTTAGTCAGAATGAGAGACTTTTACAGGAGACTCCTTTGCTAACAATACCCAGACATTATCTGGCAACTCCACTGCCTATACCCACACATAGTTCAAGGGCAGAGAGGGGCACCTTAGGTCAAGAGGGATCTGAAGCCCTCTGGAGTAGTATCATTTTTAGTCACAAGGGAGGAAGCATCTTGAAGGACAGTATCAACTACAATCCCAAGGGATCAGGGGCCCTTTCTGGGTAAGGACCAGAGTGAAGATCAGGAGAGCAGTGACCACACCTCTCCCTGGATCACAACACACGGGAAGCACTGAAACCTGGAAAATAGCAGGGCAGAAAAAGCCTGAAGCTTGAGACAATGGCACTCTCATCCCACTCCCACCACCCGAGACACAATGGAGCCCAACTTTAACATAAAGTTCAAAATAAAAAAACTTAGGGGGGGAAAATGAACAAACAAAAACAAAAAAAGAACTTGACTATAAAAAGCTACAAAAATGACAGAGACAATCAAGACACAAACTCAGAAAAAGACAAATAAGTCAAAACAGCCAAAAGCAAGGCCACAAAGAAAAAAATGTGATTTGGACACAAGCTCAACAAGAATTCCTTGGACAGCTTAAAAAATGTTTTTCAACCAAAGAGTGGTAGAGGAAAAATAAGGCTAATGAATGAAAGCAAAGGAAGAAAATTATGAAAAAAATGAGGAACTTGATAATAAAGGCACACAAAAAATACTGAAGAAAATACCTTAAAAATGAGAACTAGCCAAATGGAAAAGAGGTACAAAAGCACACTAAAAAAAAAAAATTACCTTAAAAATTAGAATTGAACAAGTAGAAACTAAGGACTACATGATACATCAAGAAATAATAAAACAAAGTCAAAATAATGAAAATAGAAGAAAACATAAAATATATCTTTTGAAAAACCAACAACCTGGAAAATAGAGGGGAAATAATTTAAGAATTTTGGATTATATGAAAGCCAAGCTGAAAGAAAGAACCTAGATATCATATTTCAAGAAATTATCAAAGAAAACTGCCTGAGCATCTTAGAACAAGAGTGTAAAATAACAATTTGAAAGACTCTACTCCTGAAAGAGATCCTGAAAAGAAAACTCCCAGGAACATTACGGCCGAATTATAGAGCTCCCAGGTCAAAGAAAAAAACACTTCAAGCAGTTAAAAAGAAACCATTCAAATACTGTGGAGCCACAGTCAAGATCACATAAGATTTAGCAGCTACTACATGAAAGAAGCAGAGACCTTAGAATATGATATTTCAGAAAGCAAAGGAGCAACCAAAAATTACAACCAAGAATCACCAACCCAGTAAAACTAAATATAATCCTTCACAGGGAAAGAGGTTAAAAACAAACAAAAAAAAAACCAACAACAACATCAACAACAACAAAAACAAAACCAAAACCAAACCAAACACTGGATATTTAAGGAAATAGAGGACTTTCAAGCATTCTTAATGAAAAGACCAAAGCTGAATAGGAAATTTGACTTTCAAATACAAGACTCAAGAAAAGCTTAAAAAAGTAAATATGAAAGAGAAATCATAAGGAACTCAATAATGTTAAATTATTTACCTTTCTATACGGGAAGATGATGCATGTAACTTCTAAAAAATTTATCATTATTAGGGCAGTTAGAAGGATTCTACATAGAAAGAGGGTGTGGAAGAGTTAAGTCAATAACGTTGAGATGATGTTAAGAAAACATGAATAGGCAGGACTGAGTGATACCCAGGGAGAAGGGGGAAGGGAAAGGACGAATGGGGAAAATTATGTTTTATAAGGGAGTGGAAAATGGGGAGGGGGAGATGCTTGAATCTTATTCTCATAGGAATTGGTTCAAAGAGGAAAACTATATATACATACTGAATTGGTAATAGAAATCTAGAAGGGGAAAACAAAAACAAATCTAGAAGGGGAAAACACAAAGGGGAATATTTTAGAGGAGGGACAGGATAAAAAGAGAGAAAGATAAACAGAAGAAAATAGGACAGAGAAAAATGCAGTTAGTAATCATAACTGTGAATGTGAATGAGATGAACTCACCCATAAAACAGAACAGAACTGGATAGCAGAACGGATTAAAGACCAGAATCCAACAATATGTTGTTTACAAGAAACACTTGAAGCAGAGAGACACAGAGTAAAGGTAAGTGGCTGGAGCAGAATCTATTATGCTTCAGTTGAAATGAAAAAAGTAGGGGTAACAATCATGATCTCAGACAAAGGAAAAACAAAAATAGACTTAATTAAAAGGGATAAGCAGGAAAACTACGCCTTGCTAAAAGGCACCGTAGACAACGAAGTGATATCAATACAAACATATACGCAGCAAATGGCATAGCATCCAGATTCTTAAAGGAAAAGTTAAATTAATTACGGGATGAAAAAGACTGGAAAACTGTCCTAAGAGGAGTTCTCAACTTTCCCCTGAGAGCTAGAGAAATCTAACCACAAAATAAATAAGAAGTCAAAGAGATGAATACAATCTTAGAAAAGGAGTATGCCAATAGAAGCCATTCCCCAAATGGTAAATGGTCAAAGGATATTAACAGGCAGTTTTCATATGAAGAAATCAAAGTTATCTATAGGCATATGAAGAAGTGCTCTAAATCATTATTGATTAGAAAAATGCAAATCAAAACAACTCTGAGATACTATATCACACCTATCAGATTGGCGAATATGACAAAAAAGGAAAATGATAAATGAAGGAGAGGATGTGGGAAAATTGGGACACTAATGCACTATTTGTAGAGTTGTGAACTGATCCAAGCATTCTGGAGAGCAATTTGGAAGTATGCCCAAGGACTATAAAACTGTGCATACTCTTTGATCCAGCAATACCACTACTAGATGTTTTTCCCAAAGAGATCATTAAAAAAGGTAAATGGACCTACATATACAAAAATATTTATAGCAGCCCTTTTCATATTGGCAGAATATTGGAAACTGAGGGGACACCCATCAATTGGGGAATGGCTGAACAAGCTATGGTATATGAATGTGATGGGATACTATTATGCAATAAGAAATGATGAACAGGCAGATTTCAGAAAAACCTGGAAAGACTTGTAGGAACTGATGAAAAGTGAAATGAGCAGAACTAGAAAAACATTGTACACAGTATCTGCAACAATGTGCGATGATGCAAGTATGAATGACTCAGCTTTTCTCAGCAACACAATGATCCAAGACAAGTATAAAGGACTCACAAAGGAAAACGTTATCTATATTCAGATAAAGAATGAATGGACTCTGAAAGTAGATCAAAGCATTTTTTTTTTTGCTTTTTTCATGCTCATGGTTTTTTTTCCCCTTTTGATCTGCCTCTTCTTTCACAACTGTGACCAATATGGAAATGTTTTTATATGATAGTACATGTATAATTATATCAAACTGCCTACCATTTTCAGAAGAGGAGAGGGAAGAAGAAAAATTTGGAACTCAAAATCTTGTAAAAATGAACGCTAAAAATTTTCTTGACATGGAACTAGGGAAAAAAATACTATTAAATTTTTTTAAAAAAGAGTACACCACCTTTTTAGGTATACATGACAACTTCACAAAAACTGACCACATATTACAACATAAAAACCTCAAAACCAAATGCAGAAAAGTAAAAAATATTAAATGTACCTTTTCCAGACCATAATACAATAAAAATCACTTTTAACAAAGGGCAGTGAAAGCATAAAAAAAACTGACAACTAAATAATCTAATCCTAAAGAATGAGCGTATCAAAGAACAAATCATAGAAACAATCCATAATTTCATTAAAGATCATGTTAACAATGAGACAAAATTCCAAAATTTGTGGGATATACAACAAAAGCTGTATTTGGGAGAAAACCTGTTTGTCTAAAAACACACATTAATAAAAAGAAAGAAAAAGCAGATCAATGAATTGGGTGTGCAACTAAAAACACTAAAAAAGTTTAAAAATCTCCAAAAAAAACCCCCAAAATGCATTATCCTAAAAAAAAATTAAAGGAAAAATTAATAAAATTGAAACTAAAACCACTGAGCTAGTAAATAAAACTAGGAGCTGGTTTTATCGGGGGGAAAAAAAACAATAAAGTAGACAAACCACTAGTTAATATAATTTTTTAAAGAAAACCAAATTACCAGCATCAAAAATGAAAAAAGTGAATGCACCATCAACAATACTGAAATTAAAGGATAAGTTATTTTGTCTAATTACACGCCAGTAAAACCAACAACTTAAGTAAAATGGATGAATATTTACAAAAATATAAACTGCCCATATTAACAGAAGAGGAAACAATTCCCCTCTCCTCCACTTAACAGTATTTCATTTTTTATAATTTCATGTCAAGACAGTCTTCAACATTCACTTTTATAAGATTGTGAGTTCCAAATTTTTTTCTCCCTCCCCAAGACAGCAAGCAATCTGATATAGGCCATATATGTACAATCACATTTAACACTATTTCCACACCAGTCATGTTGTGAAAGAAGAATTAGAACAAAAAGGAAAAACCGTGAGAAAGAAATAACAATACATACAAAAAGTGAAAACAGTATGCTTTGATCTGCATTTAGACTCCTTGGTTCTTTCTCTGAATGTGAATAGCATTTTCCATCATGAGTCTTTTGGAATTGTCTAAGATCATCGTATTGCTGAGAAGAGATTAAGTCTATCAGAGTTGATCATCAGACAATGTTGCAGTAACTGGGTTACAATATTCTCCTGGTTCTGCTCACTATCACTCAGCATCAGTCCATGGAAGTTTTTCTAGGTTTTTTCTGAAATCCACCTGCTCATCACTTCTTATAGCACATAGTATTCCATTACATTCATATACCATAACTTGCTCAGCCATTCCCCAACTGATGGGCATCCCCTCAATTTCCAATTTTTTGCCACCACACAAAGAGCTACTATAACTATTTTTGTACGTGCGGGTCTTTTCCCCTTTTTTATGATCTCTTTGGGATACAGCCCTAGAAGTAGTATTGCTGGGTCAAAGAACATACACATTTTTATAGCCCTTTGGCCATAGTGCCAAATTGCTCTCCAAAAAGATTAGATCATCTCACAACTCCACCAACAATGCATTAGTGCCCCAATTTTCCCACATCTTCTCCAACATTTATCATTTTCCTTTTCTATCATATTCGCCAATCTGAAATTGGTGTGAGATATGAGGTGGTACCTCAGAATTGTTTTAATTTGCATTTCTCTAAACAATAGTGATTAAGAGCATTTTTGATATGACTATAGATAACTTTAAATAAATAAAATTCTTAACCAAATGATAGAAAAAGAAATTGAATAAACCACAGGGCACCTATGCAGCATAATGGATAGAGCTAGTAGACCTTGAAATAAGAAGACCTGAGTTCAAACCCAGCCTCAGACATTTACTAGCTATGTGACCCTGGGCAAGTCATTTAACCCTGTTTTCTGCAGTTTCCTCATCGGTAATATAAGCTGGAGATGGAAATGGCAAATCCAGGCGTGGGAAACCTGCAGCCTTGGGGTCACATGTGGCCTTCTAGGTCCTCAAGTGTGGCCCTTCCACTGAAACTGAAACATCACAGAACAAATTCTTTTATTAGGCCTCAAGGCTGCAGGTTCCCTACCCCTGTGCAAATCACTCAGATATCTTTGCCTAGAAAATCTCAAATGGGATCATGAAGAGTCAGACAAGACTGAAATAAATGGAGCCATAAATGAGTTCCCTAAGAAAAAAATCCCCCAGGACCATATGGATTTACAAATTAATTCTACCAAATTTTTAAGGAATCCCAATACTATATAAACTTTTTGAAAAAAATGATAAAGGAGGAGTCCTACCAAATTCCTCCTATGCCACAAATACAGTTTTGACATTAAAACCTGGGAAAGCAAAAACAGAGAAAGAAAATTACAGACCAATTTCTCTAATGAATATTGATGCAAAATTTTAAATAAAATACTAGCAAGGAGGTTACAGTGATATATCACAAAGATCATACATACACTATGACCAGGTGACATTTATATCAGGAATGGAGGTCTGGTTCAATATTAGGAAAACCATCAGCATAACTGACCATTTCAATAACAAAACAATCATGTGATCATCTTATAGGTGGAGAATAAGCCTTTGACAAAAAGGTTTATTCACCCATTCCTATTAAAAATACCAGAAAGCATAGGAATCAATAAAATCTTTCTTAAAATAAGTACTATCTACCTAAAACCATCAGCAAGCATTCTCTGTAATGGGAATAAGCTAGAAGCCTTCCCAAGAAGATCAGTAAGGATGTTCATTATCACACTACTATTACTCAATATTGTACTTAAAATGCTAGCTATAGTAATTAGACAAGAAAAGGAAACTGAAGGAATAAAAATAGGCAATGAGTAAACAAAATTATCACTCTTTGCAGATGATATAGTATACTTTGAGAACCCTCAAAAATCAACTAAAAAAAAAGTTAAAACAATGAACAATTTCAGTTAAGTTACAGAATATAAAATAAATTGACATAAATCATCAGTACTTCTATATACTACCAACAAAGTCCAGCAGGAAGAGATAGAACGATAAATTCTACTTAAAATAAATGCATACAACATAAAATACTTGGGAAGTCTACCTGCCAAGACAAACCCTGGGACTTTAGAAACACAATTACAAAACCCTTCTTACACAAATAAAGATAGATCTAATCAACTGAAGAAATATCAGTTGCTCATGAGTCAGCTGAGCCAATATAATACAAATGTCAATTGTACCTAAATTAATCTTCTTATTCAGTGTCATACCAAGCAAAACACCAAAGAATTATTTTATAGACGTAAGAATAACAAAATTCATCTAGAAGAACAAAAGATCAAGAATATCAAGGGAATTGATGAAAAAGAAAATGTGAAGAAAGGCAGTCCAGCAGTTCTAGATTTCAAACTATATTACAAAGTGATAATCATCAAAACAAACTGGCACTGGCTAAGAAACAGCGTGGCAAATCAGTGGATGGATAAGATTAGGTACATAATACACAGTACACAATAAAAATTACCATTATCATTTAGTGTTTTATACACCCAAAGATATAAGCTTTTGGGAATAGGATTCACTGTCTGACAAAAGTTGCTGGGAAAACCATAAAGCAGTTTGGCAGGAACTAGGCATAGACTAACATCTCATACCATGTATCAAGACATGGTCAAAATGGATAAGTGATTTAGACATAAAGAGTGATACCATACGTAAATTACAGAGAGCATAGAAAAGATACCTGTCAGATTCATGGATAAAGAAAGAGTTCATGACCAAAAAAGAAATAGAAAAGACCAGTGGAAATAAAATGCATAATTACAATTACATAAAATTAGAAAGTTTTTGCATAAACAAAACCAATTCAGTCAAAGTTAGAAGGAAAACAAGAAACGGGAAAAATTTACAGCAAATTTCTCTGAAAAAGGTCTCATTTCTCAAACATATATGGAACTGAGCAACATTCATAAAAAATAAGAGCCATTTCCCAGTTGATAAATGGTCAAAGAATATGAACAGGCAGTTTTCATAAGAAATCAAAGCTAGCAATAATCACATGAAAAAATGCTCTAAATCACTATTATTTATAGAAATGCAAATTAAAACAACTCTGAGGTACCATCTCACACTTAGTAGTTTGGCTAAAAGGAAAATGACAAATGCTGCAGGGGATATGGAAAAAGTGGGATACTAATGCACTGTTGGGTGGAGCTGTGAATTAGTCCAGCCATTCTGGAAAGCAATTTGGAACTACACCCAAAGGGATATAAAACTGTATAAACCCTTTGCCCCAGCAATGCTACTACTAGACCTGTATCCCAAAGAGATCAAAGAAAAGGGAAAAGGACCTATTTGTATAAAAATATTTATAGCAGCTCTTTTTGTGGTGGCAAAGAATTGGAAATCAAGGAGAGATCCATCAATTGGGGAACTGCTGAACAAGTTGTAGTATATGAATGTAATGGAATACTATTGTGCTATAAGAAATGATGAGCAGGATGGCTTCAGAAAAACCTGAGAAGGCTTATATGAACTGGTACAAATTAAAATGAGTAGAACCAGGAGAACATAGTACAAAGTAACAGCAATATTGTTAGTATAACTGAACTGTGAAGAAGCTACGACCCAAAACAATTCTAAAAGATCCATGATGGAAAATACTATCTACATCTAGAGAGAACTGATCAACTCTGAATGCAGATGAAAGCATTCCTTTTTTAAATTTATTTTTCTTGTTTTATTTTTGTCTGTTTTTTAAAATACGGCTAATATGGAAATGCTTTGCATGACTTTAAATGTATAATCAATATCAATTGCTTGACTTCTCAAGAAGGAGGGAGGGAATTGTGAACTCATAATTTTTTTTAAAAATTGCTAAAAAATTATCTCATATGTAATTGGGAAATATTTTTGTTTCATTCATTTTTCAGTCATGTCTGGATCACTGGGCCAAGTTTTCTTGGAAAAGATACTGGATTGGTTTGCCATTTCCTTCTCCAGCTCATTTTACAGAAGAGGAAACTGAGGCAAACACGATCACACAGCTAGTAAATGTCTGAGGATGGATCTAAAGCCAGGTCTTCTTGACTCCAGGCCCTACACTCTATCCACTGCACCACCTAGCTGCTTCAGGAAATATTTTTTAAAATAAATAAAAATATATTGAGAAGGTGAGGAGGAAGAAGAGGGGCTCTAATTGATACTAAGTATTAAATGAAATTGGGGCTAGTTACTGGTCACTAACAAAGGGAGGAACACAGCCAAAGGGGATCAGTTGATGGCAATACTGAAGTGACCCCTAATCCATCAGGGTTATGCCCTCTGGAACCCAGAGGGGCTTATGTATCAATCTGGCTCTGGGAAATGGTCAAGATATAATCTACATTTTGATAACCATATGTCAATTGGTTTCCTTTATAATTCAATGTATGTCATTGTGTGCATATAAAAACAAAGTTAAATTAATTATGGGAAGAAAGAGACTGGAAAACTTTCCCAGTACGAAATCTCAAATTTCCCCTAAGGGCTAGATAAATCTAACTACAAAATAAATAAGAAGTCAAGGAGATGAATACAATCTTAGAAAAGTTACATATGAGAGACCTTTGGAGAAAAGGAGTATACCAATACAAGTCATTCCCCAATTGATAAATGGGATCCACAACACAAGTGGTTGAGAACCCCTGTTTTACAAGAAGGCTTTCCTGATTCTTCCAATTTCTAGTGTCTTCCTTCCCAAACTCTCTTGTAGTTAACTACTTTGCTTTTATTGTGTTTATATTCATTCTATCTATACTTACATACTTGTCTCCACCATTAGAACAGAAGTTCCATGGAGTAAGGATTGTTCATACACTGTATTTTTCACTTTTAGCACCTGGAACAGAACTTTGCACATAGTAGGTACTTATTGTTTAATATGACTATTATAACTTCAGCATGCAATACAGGGCTTAGAGTTGCCTTTAAATCCTTTTATTTCAAAGTTTCATCATGTAACTCTACCTTCTGAAACTGCTGGGAAAATTGGTTCATATCTTCCATATCAACAAAGCTGAAGTGCATTAGAAAACCAAGACTCCAAGGAAAACCATGCTCCACCCAGGATAAGGTGATCACCAGAAATCTTATCACCATGAAGAATGATTCAGATTTCAATACTCAACATCTTCTCAATTCACCCCCTGCTGCCTCTCCCTTGATTGGAAGACTGTAAAGTGGAGCATTAAACTCTTTCTTCCTTTACAGAGGGGCTCACAAAGTTCCAGGCTTTGACTCTGTAGGACACTCCATGGAACACCATATCTTCTGGTACCCCAACTCTCCTTTCATTTTCTCCCCCATCCCCATCATACTGTAAGCTCCTTGAGGGAAGGGATTCTTTTTCTTATTTGTATCCCCGAGTACTTAGCAAAATGGTTGGCACATAGTAGGTGCTTAAAAAAATCTTTACTGAATTTAACTTAACTTACACTTAACTCTTTCTCTAATAGGGAAGTCTACTTGGGAAACCAAATTAAGATCAAAAGGTTGTTTACCAAATATACTGAATGAAAATAAGGAAGATGCCTATAGGACTAAATCTGCCCAATTGGAAAAGGCTGACTTGCCTCTTGAAACCCAGTCTTCTTCCATCCCCTCCACCCAGACAATTAAACTACTTAAGTTTTCCCCACTCATTTGATGTTCAGGTTGCCTTTTCAGTTCTTAGGATTTATAGCAAAAGGTCACTAATTATTTTGGAGGATGAACCTTTAGGCAGGGTATGGATCTCTTAGTGGATTTTTCCCACTAATTAAGAATGCATGCATTGCCTTAAGACTACAAGGTTCTCTTTTCAACACAAGGTTTTTAGGAGTCTCAATTTTTATAGAAATAAGGAAAAGCACAGCTAAACTTTAATTTCTACTGCAATGTCCTCAAGCCATCTAAAATAAAAGAACAACAAAAATTATACTGTGAGCTCCTGGAGTGCACTGACTGTTTTTGACTTACTTTGGAACCCTGTGCTACCACAATGCCAGGTGCAAAGTAGGCCTTAATAAATGTTTGCTGACCTGACTACATGCTAAGCACTAAGCTACCAGTCCCTGTCCTTAAAGAGATTACTCTCTAATAAGAAAGGTAACACACACTGGGAATTGGTGAGGGTATTCAGGTTTGAAAAGGTTCAGGTATGGTAAAAGGTTAAAGGTAGGAGGTTAAAGAGAAGGTGGATAGATTCGACACAATCCTCTCTAGGAGAAAAGGAAGAAGTAATTTGATATGATTGTATCTATACTTATATAAATACTTATTATAGAACTAGAGAGGAAAAGAGGTGAAATATGGCTAGGGCTTTGCAGAAAGACAGGAAAGAGGCAGTCACTAATCAGGAAAGCAAGGACCCAGGGCACAAATTCTTTCAGGGCATTATTTCTTATTCTGGCCTCAAGGAAGTTAGCCAGGAGGCTGCCTTGCTATAGAACCTCCAGATAGCTGGAGACCCCAACTCAGTTTCAGAACTCCTGCTTTGGAGCTGAACTGCATGACTGCTTAGCAACTGAGCAAAAAATTCACAAAGCCCACTGTATCTAGCCAAATCCAAACCAATCAGAGCATACTTCATATCCCATGGGGAAGCTCTCTTCTTGCTTTCCAGGAATGCTACCAACTTTCCATCTTTTGCTCTAAGAACAGTAAGCATATCAATATTGCCCTCTACAAAGGACAAGTTAACCCATTCCTTATGGATCTATTCATCATCACGGTGACTTACCATACCAAAACATCCTGCCATGGTCACTAGTCCCCTATATGTATTGTTTCCTCCTATTAATAATAAAAGTTCCAGGAGGAAAAAGACTTTCTCTTTTGTAGTTGTATCTTTAGCATTTAGCACAGTGCCTGGCACTGATTCCTTGACATGCATAGTAAGCACACTTAATAAAAACTCTTCATGCAAATATTGTTCCTTTTTCACTTCCCACTGAGTGACATAATTAAATTCTTATTTTATTCCTATATTCTATTCTTAAGTGATATACATATAATTAAAGCTAATTTAATTAAACATTGTTAAATACTCCTTCAAAATACCACTGTATGGATTTATCCAAATTTAAATGTACAACAAACACACTGAAAAAATTACAAAGGCATGGCTTATTACATAATAGATCATCTGGCTAGCTGGCCAAATATTATAATGTAGACAAAAACAAAATAAACACAGGTTCATTTAATTATTTCTATGTGGGCCTGTAAATTTAAACAATTTTAATAAGAATTAATCTCAAAACAAGAAGCCTTATGTTTGCTACTATTTTCTGGCAGAACATAGTCTGCCAGAAAAGCAAAAGTAAAGGTGTTCACTGGGTTTTTAATAAAATAAACCTGGTCTTTCCTGAACAATATTTTTTAAATTCTTACTGCTAAGTTATTTTAGGAATAATACCTAAGAAAAATTCTAATTCTCAGAATTTTATTCTTCAAATATCCATAAAAGATTGACAAAGACATTCCTCTTTCATTAAGTTCCCCTGGTACTCAGAAAACAACAAAAAAAACCTTTAGTGAACTAAGTTTTTTCTTTAATATAAGCTCAAGATTCTCTCTCATTCTTTTAATAAAGGTGTGTTGCCACCTACAGAGATGCTAGTAATTATGATTTTAAAATAGCAATTTCCAAGTTTATCTTTGTTTATCTTCAATCAATAACAAATCCAAGCCTGCCAATTTTCCATAACCTGCCATCATCAAGTCAATAAAATGGTGCAGTCCTACTATGATTCAAGCAAGGAAAGAGGAGAAAAAACATAATATCTAATGAAAAATTCAAAGCTAATTCATCAACTATTACCCGAAAAAATACTTTTGGTGTGATTTTTCAGTATTATCAAAGTATAGAATTTTTCCTTAACTTTCCACCAACCTTGAATTCAGCATTCCATCCCTTGTTTCTATATCTTTTCACAGGTTGTTCCCCATACCCATTTATGGAATATGTTCTCTCCTTACCCCTCAATCTCTTGAAATCTTTAGCTTCCTAGAAGGCTTATCTGAAATACTCTATTAAGTCTGTCCTGATCTTCCTAAGTTGTAGTTCAATAGAAAAAACACTGGCTGTGGAGACAGAGGACCTGGATTCAAATTCCATCTACGATGCTTGCTTACTACCTGTGTGTGCTAGTGCAAGTCATTTAACCATCTGGTTATCATTTTTCTCATCTATAAAATGGGGAAATTAAACTAGATGACCTCTGAGCTTTCTTCCAGCCCCAGACATATTATATGATAGTGACATCAAATTGCTTTGCATTTATCTGTTATCATATTACATTTGCAAATGGGATATAAGCTCCTTGAAGGTACGGTTTGTTTTTCTTTATTTGTCTTCGAGTTCCCAGCACTTTGCATAGTGCCTTGTGAATAATAAATGCTTAACATTTTCAAATAAACATTAAAATTGTTTAATTGAAATAATACTTACAAAGACTAAGTCACAGTTCCTCTGTCCTTACAGTTTCAAAATACATTAGTAGCTTATTAAACATGCAAATTACTTAATACTTCAATGATTTTGTGATATCTCTAAAGAGAGTACTATCACTCTTACTACAAATTACAACCCATCTATTCTTTAATTGTACACTATTCCTGTCCATGTTCTTCCATAAATCCAATGAGGATCCACTCAAAACGTTAGACAAGATTCTTACTAGCTGTGCAACCCTGGACAAGTCATTTAACCTGCCTGCTTCAGTTGACTAATCTGTACAATGGGGATAATAGCTCTATCTCACAGACTTGTTTAGATAAAATGAGAAACTTGTTAATAAAGAGCCTTCAAAACCTTTAAAGCACTATATGAAAGGCTAACTATTGCTATTCTTTTCTATTCCATGGGTACTAGTAGAGTACTCAGGTGTCCATCTCTTATCTTGTGCTCTTATCATGTGAATAGCCCACCTTCTGTTCCGATCATACATTTTCTCCCTGTTATCTCTATCCCTGCAGAGGTCACTGGAAATAAACTGCAGATAACCTGTGCTCCAATCCCCATTGGATCACTCACAACTTTGATTTCACAGAACAAATGTAGCACTTACTAGCACAGATACTACTAAGTGCTAGAAATGCAAACACAACAGTGAAGCAGTCCCAGCCCTCAAGGAGCTTACCATATGCTAGTAGGGAGAAATAACACATACAGATAAGGAGAAGCCAAGGAAAGCAGTTTTGGTCTGGGGAATCTCAGGAATGGTGAATGAAGTCATCTAAGAGTCAAATGTCACATCTCTCCATAAGTAATGGGGGTATTGATTTGGTTCCAAAAGTAAGAAGTGGAAATCAAAGAATTCGTGTGTTAAAGAATTACGTTCATGACAAATATCTGATATTCAAAGTGGGCAAGTACCAATACTGACTTGGGGATAAGAGAAGATTGTTTATGGAGAAGATGGTACTTAATTTATGTGAATAAGTATGAACTACTATACAGAGAGGGTTAGTAATTGGGGGTGAGTAAATAGAGGACATTCCAAGTTCAGGGAACAGCAGAATCCAAGGTAGGGAAATAGGACAAGAAGGGTAGTGTATAAAGGACAGAAAAAAGGCATTTAATTAGAACAAAACCTCATGAATCCATCCTTTGTGAATTCTCAATAATGACAGCCAGTGAACCCAAATTGATACTGGCTACTCCCCTAAGCACCCTAGAATAGAAATTATGGAATCCTAGAGTTGAAAGTAGCCTCATTGGCCCATTTATTCCAACATACACATTAAAAAAAAATCCCCTCTACAACCAAACAGAATTACTTGTTTTCTTTATATTAAGCCCAAATTTGATTTTTTTTTTGGCAACCTTCACACATTATCCCAAGTTTTCCCCACTGAGGCCAAGCAAAACAAATCTAATCCCTCTTCCATTTGACAGCCATTCAAACACTTGAAGACTATTATCCCTACCTCTCCTCTCCCCCAGAGTGACAATATTGGGTACCCTAGATTGAGTTTCCCCCATTACTTCATTCAGTCTTCTTATGGCATGATCTTGAGACTTGTCACTATCCTGGTTTACTTATCACTGTTAACAGGGGCCTCAAAGGTCATCTAGTCCAACCCATGTATGTAAACAAAAAATCCTTTCAAAAACACACCTAAAAAGTGGTCAGCTAGCCACTGCTTCATTACTTTAAATGAGGGAAGAAACTCATGACTATTTTCCAAGGTGGCCCATTCCATTTTTAGACAGCTCTAATTGTTTAAAAAATGTTTTTTTTTCTTTACATCAACATATATTTGGAAATTCTACCTACTGGCTCATAATTCTGTCCTCCGGGGTCAAGCACAACAAATCTAAACCTTTTTCCATATGATAGTCTTTCACATACTTGAAAAAGAGCTCTCATGTCCCTTTTCTCTTCTCTAGAATAAATGTCCCCATTCCTTAAGCTGATCCTCACATGGCATGATGACCTTGAGGTTCTCCCCATTCAGATTTTCCTCCTTTGGACACTCACCTATCTATCAAACTCCTTCCTGAAACTGAATATAATACTCTAGATATAATCTGACCATGGTAAAGTACATTGGGACTATCATCTCCTTCCTTCAGTGTGAAGATCAATTCAACTCATCAAACAATGACATCTATTTTATGATTACATGGTATACAGGAGAGGCAATTCGACAACAGGTAGTGAGAGAGCCAGCCTCAGTTGTGATATTATATACAGAATATAAGAATGTAAAGTAGTATACAAAATTAGCTGTTAACTTTATCTTTTCTACCCATATCCTATTCATTTTTTCTATATATACGCTCTATGTATTTGTTTCTGTATTTTTATGACTTTTCCTATCTCTTTATCTGCCTTTGTGTCTGATTCTCATGTTTTTCCTTCTTCTCTCCTTTTAAATGACCAGAACACATTTTAAAAATTATAACATATTTTTAAGATTACTATTACTTGTTTTTACTATTATTGTGTTATTACCTTTTTTTTTAACTATTTGTTTTATTTACTGAAGAAGGTGTTAGGTACCCTAGTCTTGATTTTATAAAAGAATAAAATAGACCATTTTATATTTCTCTTAGGAAAAGAATTAAATTGCTACTTTAATTTTGTGGCCCTCAAAAGGAAAAAAAGAGTTTGCCACTTCAAAGTGAATTAACTATCTTCACGTGCTAAAATACTGTTAAATGTTATGAAGAAATTAAAGAACTAAGATATGAAGAAATTAAAGAACTAGGAAATGGGGGTACAGGGAGAAAGAGATAAATTCTAACCTGATAGGTGTTTCTCTCTGTTCTCACACCAACATTCCACTAGGAAAATATCCTATAGTAAGTTTTCTAGTCCCTAAATGTCATTGAACACCCCACCCCCATCCCCAGCATCTTGTCAGTTCACTTATATTCATGTGTTGTTTGAACTTTACCAGTTTGTGAGCACAGTTTTCAAATAACTACAGAACTAAAAATTAACCTATTATAGAATGGTAACTACAAAAAGTTTCCAATCTAGTAACAAGTTATACAGGCATACCAACCACCTGTTACAAAGTAGTGAAACATTATTATGGGGTCACTTAGATCAATAGAAATAATGTTCAAAAGATAACTGATTAAGCTAAATGACTTTGGAGCAGAGTTTCACAATATATACAAATGAGTTCTGCTTATAATATCCAAATGATATTATAATAAGACTATATTAACATATATTAATATAGTCAAATAATATAGGTCAAAATGTTAGATTGTCAGCTAATGCTTATAAATGAATGAGTTTTTAATTCTAGAGCAAAATTAGGAAATTTGATAAAATTTTTTTACATCTGTAACCTGCTTCATTAATGCAGTCTGAATCAGTACTTAGCTAAGGTTGTGGCATACAATTGGCTAAAATTTGTTTAACTGATACAAATAAATAAGAATTACTCAAATCAATGTAACCTTCAAAAAGTTTTAAAATTTATCTGAAATAGATGCCTAGAACTCATCACTTATGGCTTTAAGATTAACAATCTTATGTAAAGGAAATAAGCATGGTATGCCACTATCTCAAACTTACAAATGAAGGAATGGGGAGATTTATAATCTTGAAGCCTTACCTAATTAATCTCCATTCCAGATATTCCAAAGCTTGTGGGGATTTTCAGCTGACAACGACAGTATCAACACATACCCTCCAACAATCAACCCAGGCAATTATAAGACTTTGAGAAAATCAAAACCAGATCTTCATAAGTAAAAGAAAAGTATCACTGACTTGAACTAACACTTCACATAAGCCATTAAATTTCTATTTAATTCCATAACAATGGAAAATCAATGTTACGCAATTTTTATAAATGTTTGTAATATATTTTAAAATATTTACCTGAGTTACATTAATATTTTGAATTTCGTGGAGAAAAGTAGATGTTAACACTAAAGAATCAAATTATATTCTAAGATTATTAATACATGAGTTTCTCTTCCTATCATTCTTTTTGCCTCCTTAATAAAGAGAACAATTAGATCTATGCCCCAAAAAGATAAAAGAAGAAAAAAAGTACCACACATATGAAAATATTCGTAGCAGCTCTTTTTGTGGTGGCAAAGAACTAGAAACTAAAGGGAATCATTAATTCAATTAACGAACATCAATTTTCAATCAAACATCAATTAAGAAAAGGACAAACAATATACAGTATAGGAATGTAATAGAATACTATCATGACATATGCAATTAAGTGTTTCAAGGAAAGATATGTATGAACTGATGCAGACTGAAAAAAGTAGAACTAGAAGAACAATTTATACAGTAACAATGTTGTAAAAATGAACAACTGTGAAAGAAGTGAAAACTCTGATCTGCCAAACCATACAGTTCCAGAGAACAAAGGATGTTAGAATGCCACTCACCTGCCTGAGAAATGATGGACTCAAAAACATGAGATATACACTTTTTAACATGGCTAATGTGGAAATTTGTATTGCCTGATTCTGCATGTTACTCCATCTCCAAGAGCAGCCATTATAAAAGAGTTGCCCTGCCCACCATTCCAATACCCCCAAGTTCCCCAAAAGGTAGAAGTTGAGTGTTAGAGGATTATCCTAATTCTACATTGGCTTTTTTTCATGTATCTATGGAACCTTAACTTAAAAAATAACTACTTCTACTATCTCTTTCTCCCAGAACTTCCAAATAAGACATAACTATTTAAAGTTAAACTTTTGTTAAAGATAGGATTAAGCTATACATACAATAAGTGTGTTATCTATGTGTATATAAATACATAAACTATGTATAAGTATATACATAAGTACACAATACTTCTAAATTGACTTAGATGGGAAAACAAAAGCTTACATTTTAAAAGATATGAGAATTTCCAACAAAGTACTAAATCTATTTCAGGAAAACACAAAGGTAATGAGCTATCAATTTTTCTTAATTTTGATAGCTATCTTTGTCTTATGTTAACCGAAATGAGAGTATCTTTGCCAAGAAAAATCCAAAAGAGTTCTACCAAGAGTCAGACATGACCAAAACAACTAACAACAACAAACTAAAGTGAATTCCAAATATATACTATGTTAACCAAAGTGAAGCCCAAATACATAATTGCATAATCATGAAATCCTCTTCCTTTCAGTTCATGACTATTCTGAGAGGATTTCAGATGCAAATAACATGCATCAGAATAGGCCATTTTAAATTCTGGCTGTCTTAGCTGGATCTGAGTCACACAGTATCTTCAATTAAGCCTATTTATTATATGCTCCCTCTATGAGCATGGCACTGCGCTTAAACTTGAAACAAGTAAATTACTTCTTTGGATTATATTAAAGCACTATAGAGAACATGTAGAGATTGACTTCCACTTTGAAATTTGGCATCCTGTTTTAAAGTTTAGTAAATATCATTATTATTCTGTTTCCCAGTGAAATGGTGAAAGGTAGATAAGGGTAGATTGCTAATATTAAGTGACTGCTGTCAATTTTATTTGGATTAGTGCCAGAATTTAAAAAAAAAAAAGTGGGAATAAGTTAAATTCCTCATATCCTGCTATTCGGCTGTTTTACAGATAAATGGGTATATAAGAAAGGTAGAAAAAGTAAAGTAGGTTTCAAGTTTACAATCAGACTTTGCATAACTGAAGAAAGAGATTTATTACAATTTACACAGATATATCATCCCATTGCTAGCTCCCATCTGCAAAAGGAGAAATGGGGATTTCCATTTAAAATTCATTTTAATATTTCTTGTTTCAATAAATCCACATACCAATGAATAAGCTAACACTTTAGGGCCATAAAGTAATATTTAATAATTCGCTGCTCCACTCTATTTCATCCTAATGAATTTAAGAAACACCTCTGAAAGTAGATTATTTACAGTAAATAATTCTTACATAAGATGATACTTGCTGAATAAACCTTCCTTTTCTTTACTTCCAGAGGTTAAAAAAAAAAAATCAGAAACATACCCAAGGATAGTACATTCAAATACCACAGTTTCAATATACTTTGGAGAATTTCTATGCAGACTAACAAGAACTAAAAGATAAGGACAAAGGACTTAACTTTAAAGAGAAAAAATATCTACGTGATGTTCCTGTTAAGGTTTAAAACAAAACAAAAACAACTTCTTAATTTTCTGTTCATTTACATAATTAAAAAAAAATCCTTGACATACAAATTGGAATTAAAATTCTGCTGTAAAATCTCAAACTACAAACCAATTAAAATGATTTTTGGATATATACTAGCATGTAATGAGAGGCAGTCTAATGTAATGGATAGCCAGTTGGCCTCAGAACCAGGAAGACCTGGGTTCAAGCAAATGCTTCATGCATATACTGACCTAGGGACTGTGAACAAGCTATTTAATCCTCTCAGTGCTCTAAGCAGTTCAACAAAACCATAAATTATAGAGAAGATACCAACCTCTTCATTGGCAGAGGGAGTTTCCTCATACAGGGAGCTCCCTATACTCATAAAATCACAGGTTTAATTCATATCCCTATCTTACCAAAGTTTAATCAAAATTATGTATATATTTGATGTAGGAGTATATTATATAGCATAAATACATCATATATTTCCAACATTCTTGGATGACGATGGATATGCTTCATACCAAACCTCTAAACTATGGCAAATCAATTTACAACAAAGACCCAAATGTTTCATGTCCTTTTTTTTTCAGTTTAAAAAAAAACTATCTGAAAAGCTTTAGGGTTATAATTGCCATGTATTTATCAATATTGTTATAAAAATCTCAAGTAATTTTAAATTACATCTTAACTAAATGAAAACTGTAAGATGTGAACTCTGGCCTATTGTTTTAATTTTTTTAAATGATAAATAAAATAAGCACTTACAGTAAATATTCTCCTTCCGGTTCGATCAAAAGTTACACAGTATACAGAAGATAAATGTCCAAGAATTCTTTTGTGCATTTTCATGTGCTGATACACTGCAGTAGGTACAAGTCGCTCAAGTCTGTACTTCCCATTCAGTCTCCTTGAAAACAAAGTATCCGCTAACAAGAAAGAGGGGGGGAAAAGATTTCTAAGTAACATCAGGATTTAGTTTTTAGACTACATTTTGATTACACTTACTTAAAAGGAAGTTTTGTATTCATTACTACTTGGTACAAATATTTATAGAATAAGTCTTATTTATATAGACCCTAACTAAAAGTCACTCTAACCACCACACACTTTAAGACACTTTTACATGTTACTTCATTTGCTCTTCATAAAATTCAGATGGGTATTTATTCCACAGATTAAGAAAAAGAATTAAGCGACTTTCTCAATGTTACACAGATTCTCAAAAGATAAAAACCTGGTCTCTAGTCTCAGTTTGTCAGAAACTGTAAGGGATCCTTAGAGATCACTTAGTTAGATACTTGCCCCAAGCTGTGTAACAAATTAGTGGCAGAGTAGGACCAGAACCCAAGTCCAGTCCAAAGGGAAATGATAATTTAGATGTTTTGTCTCAAATAAAGTCATCTGAATGGCTTTAAAATTACTTTCGTCACCAAAACAGAAAAATTATTCTAATTTTCACATTTCATTAAATAGCAGTTCATAGGCTTTAAATTTCACAGGAACAATTATATTCACAAAACCTTCATAGAAGGAAGCTCCAAGAAAAATGTCAAGGAGTTTAATTTTAAAACAATGAAATTGCCAAGTATAAAAATGTATGTTGATTTCATTTAAACTCATCAAATTCTCTATAGAAATTATGCTTCATCATCAGTTACTTATGCTGGTGTGTTCACTACAGTTGTGGTCTTTTTGCAAAAACTTTTCATTAGTATTGCAATGTGATAGACAAGTGGTTCATGAAATACTTCTTGCTTTGGGGCATACAAAAAACCCCACTCTGCCAACTTCTTTCTTTGCCACTCTAAGGACAACCTGTGTGCCATGCTCCTTTAATTACAACTTCCTTCTTTCTTCTAAATATTTTCATCAAGAATATAAAGATGGGTATATGACTCAGCTCCTTCAACAACATGTTCACTCACTGGTCACTGAACAAGGATTTCACATTCAGCGTAACAACAGTCAACTAGAATTTGTTAATGATTCTGAGCACCCTCTGCTGCACTTCCTACAACCCTACCACCAGCAAGTAGCATACGTATGACTGCGGACCCATTTTTTTCCCCCTCTGTTTCATCACTAAAAATAGTTTCATCACCATAAGCCTAGCCTACTGGTGATGTATCTGTCTGTGATTAGTTAGACTGCTCCTCAGAAAATAGACTTGGTCTATCCCTGGGACCAGACTTGAAGCTTTTTCAGCATGGCATAACCGGCCAGATCTTGTACTCCACTGGTATAATCTTCTAGAACCCTAGGTCATACAGCACCACAAAGAATCATCAGAGTAGGAATTCTGTGGAAGATATTTAAAGCATAATATTTGTATTTAAGACTTATAAAATCTCAAGGTTCTTTAGAAGGAAGCCTACAATTTTACATACCATCAACAACCCTAAAAGATATCTACACAGGTTGTGCTTAAAAACTTCCTATCAGAAACCTATTCCATTTCAATGCTAGTCAGATCCAGTTATTAAAGTTATTTCCCATGTTCAAGCAAATCCACTTCCCTGTGACTTCTACTTACTGATATTCTCTCTGCCTTTTGAGATAAGCATATAACTTTTTCCACCTTCCACACAGTTTGTCAAATATCTTATGGTCTCTCTATCTCAAAAACCTCGTTCCTTCAGATCTCAAGTCTTAATTCACACAACAGTGGTAAAACCTGATTTTTCAAACAACAGAGGTCTTATCAGAAAACTTAGCTTTGGCAATGTCAAATGCAATATAGTCTTTGGCAGAAAAAAAAAATCCTGCAGACAGACTGTGCTGTGGCTTCCACTATGCTTCAAAACCATGCATAGATAAGTATTAATTTATTGATACATAAAAGCATCAATAAATCAACTGGTGTGGCTATGTGCTTTGATCAATTTGATCAGTAGTATGAGTTTATGACATCATCCCTACCCTGAAGAAGCTTACAATCTTGTTGAGAAAGGAAAAATTACCCATGATACAAACACAGAATATTTCTTCAGTCTTTCAATGATCTGTGGTATCAACTTGGATACTTTCATATATAGAGACTGTAACCTCTCCAGTTTGGTTGACAGCTACAAAATGTAGAATGCAAGACAAAAATGAAATCAGGTACTAAACTGGTGGTCAAGGCTATAAATGCCATAATTTTGCTAAGGCAAAGTTAACGTAGGCTAAATATTTGAAGAAGGTTAAATGGAGACAGGTTGGTAGGGGGAAGAATAAAAGTAAGGAGATAATAAAAGAAACAAACTGACTGGAAAAGAGGATTTATGATAGGAAGTGCGAGGGAAAAAGGTTGCACTGTTAACACACAGACTTAAAATAATTAACTAATAAATGTAGACTACAGGCAATGGTTTAAGATCTTGATAAGGGTAACACCATGAAAATCACAGTAACATTTCACTTGGATTGGCCTGGAAGAAAAGCATAAAGGTTGAGAAATATACAAAGGCCCAACTCAAACTAAAAAAGATTCATTACCTGTTCTCTACTAATTTTTTCCCTCTCAACATTTTTTAAACCCTTTTTATCTTCCTTTTCCTCAACAATGAATGTATTTATTAAACCCTCAGACCTCCTTGATGGAGTATCCATTATTATTATTGTTATTACTCCAGTCTTCACTAATCTCCAATTCCTTTAACACATAAAAGGTTCTCTTTGTCAAAAACTCATTTAATATTTTTGCAATAACTACCTCTATAAAAACAATCAAATTGCTTTGTGATTGGCCATGACTGAAAAAAAGTATAAAGCCCGTCTGCTCGAAAAGATGCCTTTTTAAAAATCTATCTATGAAAAGAAATGAATTTATCAAGCTAAGAAGGAATAATTAGCTAGGCAAGGGAAAGTGTTGGTATCTTGGAGTAGATGTTTACAAAGACATTCTAAAACAGAATGGATCCATCAGATGTACTCTCATTATGAAATTTCCTTTAAAAACAAAAACAAAACTAATCTACATTTGCAATACACTACATGACCAATATGATAATTTAAAAATAACTTCTTTTCCCAAACAAATCTATTATTACCAATTTGATTCCTTACACAAATTCAAACACAGCTCCTAATCCCAACAAATAACACAGATCAATAAATGTTATACAAAATCCAAATAAAATAAAATCAAGCTCACTAATTTAAGCAATTAAATTATATTTTCCCCACTAAACTAGGAATCTTTAACCTGGGGTCTAACGGACTGTGGAATTCAGGGATTCCATGAATCTGGATACCAAAAAAAAAAAAAAATTACATCTTTATTTTCACTATCATTGAACTGCAATTTAGCACTTTCTTCAATTATGAATGGGGACAACAAACATTATTCTGAGGAGGGAATCATATGCTTCACCAGACTGGCAAAGGACACATGACACAAAAACAGGCTACGGTTCCCTACCTGAAATGATCTTGCATTTTTGAAGGGTAGATATACTTATTTTCTGTCTTGGAAATGGACGGATCATTTATTTATTTATTTATTTTTGCTTCACATCTGTGATTTCGTTAGGGTTTATGGCAGAGAAACTCATCTCACAATGTACAACACATCTGTAGACTGCAATTTTAGAAACTTACTAGAAGCAATGAGAGTAACTTGCCCAAAATCAAACAGCTACTATATCAGAGGTAGCCCTTGAGTCTAGTTCTCCTAGACTCCAAATATAGCTTACAACAGAAACAGTATTCAAACTCAGTGAGGTTAGGTAATTCACTTAACCTCTGTGGGTCTCAGTTTTCTCATGTGAAAATGAGGTACCTGGACTAGATGAACTCTAATGATCTAATCCAGTTCTAACCTAAAATCCTATGATGAAGGCCTTTTAATCTCAATCCACTAGATCATGCTGACTATAACATTATTATTCTCATTAAAAAAAATGAAGATGTAACTAGCCACAAAAAAAATGTTAGTGAAATGTTATGTTAATGGAAACATATTCAAGTGATTCTTGGATTATTCAAGAAAAGTAACTAAACTGCTCAGACCCTTTAACCCACTCATCCCATTACTACATGTATATGTATAGGTACAGATTATATATGTGTGTATATGTAGATACACACATATATGAAGATTACATATAAATGTGTACATGCATACATATATACACATATGCCCTAAGTTTAAAAAAAACTCCATGCAGTTAAATATTCATAATAGCATTTGAGGGGGAAGTCAAAAAACTACAAACAGTGAGTTTCCATAATTTGGAAAGGGGATGAACCAATTGTGGTTTCTAATGCAAGGGAATACAACTGCACTGTATGAAATATAAAATGTGAGGAATTCAGAGAAAAATGGGGAGACTTGTGTGAATTAATAAAGCACTTACTGTGTGCCAGGCACTGTGCTAAATGCTTTACAAATATTATGTGGAACCAGAAGGGAAAATAGATATTACTATAATAATGTGAACTAAAAAATACTGAAAGACAACTGTAATGAGATAATTGCAATGATCAATTTTGATTATAAAGAAGAGAGGATAAAAACACACTTTCTTCCTCTTAACAGACATGTAGAATTCTTAGCTCATTTCAAAGTTCCACTCAAAGAAGCCCATTCTGATCCCTCCAGTTGTTAGTGATTTCTACTAGGAAATATATTTTGTATTTTAGAGTAAGCTCATTTAGGGCCAGAATTGTTTTAGTTATATACCACAGTGCTTGGCACATAATAAGTACATAATAAATGTTTCAATGAATGTATTTACAGTTTTCAAAGACTTTAGAGATCCATTTCTAGGGCTCATTTTGCAGGTGAAGAAACAGAAAGCCCCAAAGGTTAAATGCTTTGCAATTTCTGTCTCTTACATAAGAATTCTTATGGAATCGAAACTTTTCTGCAGGGATTTTTCTCTTCAAGTTCTGTATTTTGACTGCCTACTCCCCTTAACTTCTTTCTTAGTGCAACTAGACAGGAGTCTTCTTTAGCACTAGAAGAAAACTATTAGTCTCTCCTCTTTTCCCCCTCGACAATGCTAAGAAGTCAAGGAGTTAACTTTTATCACCACAGAATCATATGTAACTAAGTCATATGAATGACCTACTTTAACGTTCCAAAATATCAGTTTCTATATCAGTTTATCTATTCAATTACAATTCTTACAATTGTTCTCAATTAAGGACAATAAATTAAAATGGCTACTTGTATAATGTAAAATTCTGATTTAGGGCTATGCAGGACTCCACTAAGAAACAGAGGTTCCTCAGTCTGAGATGGTACTCAAGTTCACCTGAGCACTATAGTCAGTGTTGTCTCTAGGGTCCCAATTTTTTTTTCCTGAATAAGGCTATTGCTCAGTTTAAAGTAAGTAAATTACCTGGTTGTTCTGAGATATAATTCAACTTCTAACTAAGAAGAACAGTTTCTCCCACAAAAATTTATTCTAAAAATATTTTCAAATCATTTTACTTATAGAAATAATGCTTTCTGCAAAAATTCTGGTAAAAAGAAATGTATCAAACTTGGTTCAAAAACACAACACAATACATAATGTAATTAATAGTTGCTTTTGAACTAATTTAAAATGCTCTTTTGCTAGTCTTAAAGCACTTAATTTTTTAAAAAGTTTTTGTGCCTTTTGTTAGATCACTGTTTCTGAATAAACATTTTCCCCTTTGCTTCTTCAGTAAACCTCCCCTTGTAACTATGGTTAAAAAAAAAAAAAAAAAAACAGTGCAACAAACCAACCAAGACACTGCCTTTGCCTGAAATTAAATGCAACTTTCCATACCCATAAGTCCCTACCTCTCCAATGAAAGTAGGCAGACCATGCTCACTTTTTTTGGGGAAAAGTTTTTGGTTTTTGTTTCTTTGTTTTTGGTGAAGCAATTGGGGTTAAGTGACTTGCCCAGAGTCACGCAGTTAGTGAGTGTTCCGTGTCTGAGGACGGATTTGAACTCAGGTCCTCCTGACTCCAGGCCAGGTGCTCTGTCACTATTTCCTGGGCGCCACCTAGCCTCCCAGGAAAAAGTTTTAATGGAATTTGAAATGTTTCCAACTTCCAAATGACATCTCTTCCACATGAAAATCCAATTGTGTCGTTTATCAACTTCTTGAGTACTAGAACAAACAATATACTGCTCACTCCTCACTGCTTATTCATATAAAATTCTGTGGCTCCCAGAAATTTAAAGAGAAACAAAAAAATGGAGAGTGAAGTTAAATAATGGGAATAGTAAATACTTAGGTTATCTTTGTTTTTCTCCTTCTAGCACTTTCCCTTTTGGTCCATATATAAAAAAAATACGGAGGGAAAATATAAGCATCTTAAGACCTGAAGAAGCTAGAGATTTTAAAATGACCAAATTTTAAAGGATTATGTTTATGCCACATAGCTCTATTTTAATATCATAACACATTTTCACCTAAGTTCTTAATGGTAGGTCAATGCTGTTAAAAAATGATTGGTAATTTCTTTTATAGTCTGAAACTGTCAGTTATTGGATTAAATTTGAGATTTTTTTAGCCCAAGCATATTTTGCCCACTCACCTTCAAAAAATATTACTAATAAGGGTCATTAAGTTATCTACTAAAATCAGACAATATTCATTTTCTTAGTTCTTGGACAGAGTATTTCCCAATGTAGAAGCAGCCAACTCAATTTCTCTCCATTAATTAAGAGCAGAGGAATTATAATTATACAGATTACAAAGTATTAGGCATAATATAACTGGATATATGGCTTTTAAAATAAATTTTATTCAGTGGAAGGGAAAGCTATCTGCATAACTACAGGAGGTACCCAGGTGGAATACTGAGACTTCTAGATATGGAATCAGGAAAACCTAAGTATAAATCTGGCCTCAGACACTAGCTATGTGACCCTGGACAAGTCATTTAACTTCTGTTTTCTCATCTGAAAAATAAAGATGATGACAACAGCACCTACCTCTCAGGGTTCTTGTGAGGATATAACTTGCAAAACACTTGCTATATAAATGCTACTTCTCTTGGCAATGTGTGTGGGGAAATAAGCTTTAGTTGAGGGGTTGTTCCCATTCGGAACATGACCAAAGGTAAAGAGAATTCCTGAACAAGAAAAATAATGGAAAAAGCAAAAGGGAAAAGAGTATGCTTATTTATACTAGCACACAGAACCCTGAAAGTCTCTAAGGTCATAACTATTGTCAGTTTTAGCTGGAATTTTTTTTTTAATTTTTTATTAATTTATTTTGATTTATCAATAATCACTTCCATATGCTTTTGAGTTTAAAATTTCTCTCCCCCTTCCTCCCCACCACACTCCCCAAGACGGCACACAATCTGATATAGGCTATACATTTACATTCATATTAAACATATTTTCACATTAGTGATGTTGTAAGTAGAAATTAAAACCAATAGGAGGAACCATCAGAAAGAGGAAACAAAACTCAACAGAAGAGAAAAAAAATAACAATTCGGCTTCCATAGTTCTTTCTTTGGGTGTGTATAGCATTTTCCATCACAAGGCCTCTGGAGATGTCTTAGATCCTTGTACTGCCAGGAAGGGTTAAGTTTATCAATATTAGTCATCACACAACGTGGCTGTGTTCTCTTGGTTCTGCTCACTTCACTCAGCATCAGACCATACAAGTCTTTCCAGGTTTTTCTGAAGTCAGCCTGTTCATAATTTCTTACAGCACAATAGTATTCCATCACATTCATATACCACAACTTGCTCAGCCATTCCCCAATTGATGGGCATCCTCTCAATTTCCAATTCTTTGCCACCACAAAAAGAGCTGCTATGAATATTTTTGTACATGTAGGTCCTTTTCCCATTTGTGTGACACCCCTTTGGGATATAGCCCTAGCAGTGCTATTGCTGGGTTAAAAGGTATGCACATTTTTATAGCCCTTTGGGCATAGTTCCAAATTGCTCTCCAAAATAGTTGGATCATTTCACAACTCCACCAACAATGCATTAGTGCTCCAATTTTGCCACATCTTTCCCAACATTTATCACTTTCCTGTTTTGTTTTGTCATGTTGGCCATTCTGATAGGTGTGATGTGATACCTCAGAGTTGTTTTGATTTGCATTTCTCTAATCAATAGTGATTTAGAGCATTTTTTCGTATGACTATAGATGGCTTTAATTTCTTCATCTGACAACTGTCTGTTCATATCCTTTGACCACTTACCAATTGGGGAATGGCTTGTACTCTTATAAATTTGACTTAATTCTCTATATATTTTAGAAATGAGGCCCTTATCAGAGAGACTGGTTGTAAAAATTCTAATTAGTGTCCAATAGAGCATACAGAGGGCACAGATCTGTGAATTAAAGATACAGCTACAAACATGAAGACTGAGTTAATATCTCATTTGTAGAATTATACTTCTGCCTCACAAATGGACAAATCTACAGATGTTGCTAGACTTGCTGCATTGCTTTATTTGTGTACTATCAGAACCAATTAATCCTCAAAGATCTTTTATGTGATTAATTGTCAACAAACACAAATGGTGCTGAAATATTCCAAATGTTGAGTAACTATCTTGAATCTTAAGGTTTATCTACGAATAATTATTAACATTTGCATCAATGGTGCAAAATCAATGGTGAGTAAAACTGCTAACACCTTAGCAAGGATCAAGGCAATGCTACTAAACTGTACAAGTAGTCATTTTATTCTTTAGTGACATATGCTCACAGTTAAAAAAAAATGTGAGCATCATTTAAGAATATACTTAATAAAGTAAGTTATTAATTTTATTAAATCTAAACCCTTAAGTACATGTCTTCTCAATAGCCTGATTAAATGAGAAATATGCATAAAGCACATCTACAACAGTTGTCTTGAAGAAAAGTACATATACACTTGTTTGAGGTGCAAGATGAACTACATATTTTTTCACAATTATTTGAAAAAGCTATTAAAATATTCTACCTTATCACTGTGAGGCCAGATTTTCTTCAAATACATCAAACGTAACACATCACAACAGTTTGAATGCAGAGATATAAGGATCCAGCTGTCATGCCACTCTTGTCACTTACTTTTTTTTGAAACCATAATTATTTTTCACTAAAAATGTTATTTAACATGTAATGGGTCTGTTATCATTTTTAAATGAATTAAGGTTTTTTAAATTGATCAGTTTTTATTTCTAATATGGTAAATAAATATGGACAAATAATAATGTATGTAAACAAAAGTTCTTTGGGGCCTCAATAATTTCTTAGTGTGTAAAAGGAGTCCTGAGACCAAAAAGTTAGAGACCTCCTGCATTAAAGAAAATGAAGAATTAAGTGGAATACTCCTAGGTGTTTATGCCAGGGTAAAAAAGAATAAGAAAACCTAGTCAGTCACTTGGCAAACAGGTACCCAAATTATTGCTGCAAAGAAACTGTATTTACTGATAAAATAAATAAGATAAAAGGGCTGAATTAATAGGAATCTAGGCTTTTGCACAGTCAGACCGAGTACTACCCCTCTTTGCTTCCTTCTCAGTTGTCAGGGACCCTTGTATCTCGTGACAAAGTACTGAACTGCTCCTACCAATAGTAATTTCTTTTGCTAATGTTATTGCATTTCTCTATTTGTCATTAGTCATTAAAAGTTAATTAAGGTTTCACTCTACAAGGTAAATTCTATTTGTAGGATTCTACTATACAAGCAACCAGAGTGTATTAGGGATGGAGAGGTAGAAGGAAGAAGAGTTGTGGGAAGACTGATCCAAAGAGTAGATAGCCATAAAGAGGGTAGACTATGGCTAGGAATATGTCTAGTCAACAACACTAACTAGCTTTGAACTTGCATGATTATAATTTTAAGAAACAGGTACTAAAAAAAAAAAATCAAACCAAAATCAGGTTAATTTTTAAAATAATATGTTCCATTAACCTACTCCAGGTAGATAGCATATATACTTATTATAAAATAAGCAGCTCAACAGTTAAGATTTTTCATTATACTAAAGATATCAGATACTTAATGTTAACAGACAGCTAACCAAACCTGCAAATTAGCTAAGTTCCCAGACAAGGAGAGAGCCTGTAAGAAAAATCAGCTAACAAGACTAAAAGTAACACTTCTAATTTCTTTAAAAATTTAAGATAACTTAACTCACATTCAGAAATCTCAGTATAAATGGATGTTAACAAAAGTTTAAAATTTTTATTTCCTTAATAACAGCTAATTACATAAAGAAGAAATACAAAGCATTTTCTATAGATTCTAGTATTGCCATAAATTCAAAACAAACATTAATATTCTCTTTTTTAACAGCAATGTTAAAAGTTTTAATGTTATTCAAAATGTTCTATTATGCTGAATATAAAAATCAATTAGGGCACATTGAAATTATAATGCATTAAAAATACTATCTGTTCATGATTAAAGAATCCAACTTATATAATTCAGTGCTAATAATCTTTATTATTTGGAAAGGTATTATTCACAACATAATGACCCTAACAACATTGTCTAGGTAAAGACCTTACTACTAACTACACTAAAGGTCTTCAGTATTTCTTAGGATGATCACTCTCTACGTAAGCACCTCCAACCTTCATACGTACTGTCTAATCTTTGCTTCTTTTGATACCAAAGCTTAGCCCACGGAGATTATAAATCAAATTAATCCACTAGCTAGAATTTTCAAATTCATACAATTTCTTTTAGTACTCTTGTTTTTATACTTTAGAAAGCAATCAATCAATAAGCATTTATTAAGCACCTATTATGTACCAGGCATTGTTTTAGATAGATAATGAATCAAACAAATAGTACTTTGAAGAAGCTTCCATTCTAATAACAAGAGGTATGCCAACTAAACCAGCAAAAAAATCAGATTCACTTATCCTTTCTATACAGGTCTATTTTTTAACTAAATTCATTTTAAAAAAACAATTATTACAATCTGTTGTATAACACATGACAACCTCAATTAACTACAGCTAGGTCCCCATCACTGCAAACAATTAACCTTGCCTGTGAAGTAGCCACATGTATTTGAATTTGCACTATTTGAAGTTATAAGTATGTAAAATGTTTACTGATTCTACCAAAGGAAACATATAGTATAAATTCAAATAATGCAACCATTTCATGAGATTCCCTATTTGCGTTAATTGGAACTGAGTTGTATTTATAAATTACATAGGTGTAAAATAAACCAGTCTATAATTTCAGGAAAGACTACATAGAAGCAAAAAAAAAATAAAAGTACTTATTAAAGTACACCCTCTTGAAATGTTAAAGACGTACGTCATCCTGCAAACATTTTTATTAATAATATACTGGAAGAATTTATTTACAAATTTTCAAAAACTCTATTTGGTTCCAAAACTCTAGTTAAACTTATGTACAATTACTAATGCCACTCTCTATAATCCTCAAAGAAACAACACCATGTTTTAAGTCTCCTAATTTGCTCTTTGTTCTTCCTAAAGATATGTTTATTTTTATGGCTCTTTAAATTTCATGCTACAGTTCAATGACCATGTCTCTTTTTCACTCAATCCATTTGAAAAGCTTTTATTAGACTAAAGTAATATGTTAATAAACATACATGAAACAAATTTTTATAGCAGGGATACTATTAGGTGACAAAATTTCTCTATCATGCTGACCACATTCATTTGATTCATTCCTAGAATGAAATGCTTCATCAGTATACCCTATTAGAAATATCTAACAAGGAGAGAGTTCAGTACTCAGAAAAATGTGATCAAGTCCAAACCAAATTTTCTAGGTCAAAGGAATCTGTATTTGAAAAATATCTACAAGGATACGTACTCACAGAATGAAGTTTCAACATAATTAAAACTACTGGGAACAGAGCAAACAAATTCAACTTAACATGAGATTTTGTAGCAGTTACAAGTATAAGATAGGAGAGACCTGGCTAGACAATAGTTCACATAAAAGAGATCTAGAAATTTTTACTGCAAGCTTCAGGATTCAAACATGACATGACAATATCTTTGCAGTATTACACAGTCTGAAATGGAGACTATCACACTGCTAATTCATTTTCTGTTCAAATATATTGGAACACAAGTATCAAATTAAATATATGATTACAAAAGTTCACCATATTCCTAAATAGGTTCTTGTTTTCAGGTAACTTTTTTTATTTTACAACAAAAACCCAAGGATAAATAGAACTTAGCACAAAAAAACTTGCAAGCAAATTTTTCAAAAATACAACTCTATATATCAAAAAATGCTTGTTTTCTTTAGTTAATAGGAATTTTCTATCAATACTTAGCTAAAAAGTATAAATTTTAAAGAGCAGACTGTGATTTACTACAAATCATTTAATTCCTCTAAATTCCAGAACCCATACATGATTTCACTGGTGCAAAGAAATTCCTGGTGAGGGAAACTTCCTCTATGCAGATCAGATATTCTTCCGTACCTTACGTCTTAGAGATTTGCCTAGAGCACTGAGAGATCACAGGATCATAAATCTAGAGCTAGATAAGGAAAAAGAGGTCCAAAGAAGCTAGGAGACTTGCTCAGGGTCACATGATATATACATACATACATACATACACATACAGATATCTACATATAGATACAGATACAGACACATATATACATACACATATACCACATATACGTGTGTATATAATATATATCGTGTGTGTGTGTATGTGTATCAGAAGCAAAAACAGAAACCAGGTTTTCCTGACTCTGAGGCCAATGTAGTTCACTACTCCAAGCTGTCTCTCAATTACAACTCTTTACATTCTAAAAGACATACATCCCCAAGTAAAAATATCTTAAATCAGTACAAATATAGGTATGTAAAGATGACAATACGTAAGCATGATGTAGGATTTCTGATTTTTTTTGTTTTTTTTTTTTTTTGAGGGGGGCAGGGCAGGGGGAATTAGGGGAGGGAGAAGGCTTTGTCCAAGTTGGTCAACACCTGCAATTTCACTGGTATAGTAAACTTCCTATGACGAAACTTTATCAATGCTGACCAACAACTATTCTACAATTTAAGTGCCATCATAAGAATGCTGCCAAGAGTACTTAAGAAGTTAAACTATTTGCCTGCAATCATAGTCAGTAGGTGCCAAATACTGGGCTTGTACCCCAATTTTCTTGACTCTGAAGCTATCTTCTAATGCCACACTGCCTTTCAATATTTAATTTTTGTAAAAGAGGGTCTATCAGGTTTTGATATTTTGACAGAGTCCTACAATAAAATGAAAACTAAACAGAACTTTTAAAGACTCCCAAATTTGAAATATAATATAGCTTTTCAACATTAAAAAAAAAAAACTGGTTAATGTTGGAAACTATCATTTGTCCTTGCAACTATCTCCCTAAAATTCTAAGCATGCTCTCCTTAAATAAGTAACTTCTTTCTTCTTTGCTTTGCAGACGTGGGGGCACTAAGGATATAAAACACTATAGACATCATTTTTGCAATGTATTCATTAATTTCACTGAATTGGCTTTTCTTTTTTATTCTTTGTGATAAGGGATAGCTCTCTGGGAGGAGGCATAGGGTGATACACTGGGAAATACTGGTGATATAAAAACAATTTATCAATAAAAATGTATTAAAAGAAAACCATACCACCAATATTTTGTTTTCCTGGTCTCAAGAAAGTACTACTTGAGGAAGTGTTCAAAGTTCTAATTCCAAATGAAAAATTTTAAATATCCTATAAGAAATTTAAAGCAGAAACAAACAAAAACCAAAAGCCTAAAGAAAATACTTAATCTTTTGTTTCACTATGAAACATATAAAGGTAGAAAACCAAGAGACTATGTCATGAAAATGAAAGGAACAGAGTATCAAAAAGGAAGAAATGATCAACATTAGCAATTGCTGTAGAAAAAAAGAGGAATGAAAAGGCACCATCGGACCTGACAATTAAGCAATCAGGGACACAAAGAGAGACCAGTCTCAGCACTGTTGTTCATTTTTCAGTCATGTCCAACTCTTTGTACGCCCATTTGGGGTTTTCTTGGCAAATATACTGGAGTGGTTTGCCATTTCCTTCTCCAGCTCATATTACAGATGAAAAAACTGAGGCAAAGAGGGTGAAACGACTTGCCCAGGGTTACAGTAAGTGTCTGAGGCTAGATTTGAACTCAGGTATTTGTGACTCCAGGCCTGACACCACACAGCTTCCTGGACAAAAGAAAGATTTCAGAAGACTAAGAAATGATGGTTTCCCTTTGGTGGAAGAAAACCAGAACATAGCAAGATTGAAGGATTAGAAGATAGCAAGACTGAAGATGAGCAGTATTAAAAAGAAGGTAAAAAATAACAAACAAACCAAAAAAAAAAACCAAGCAGTACTTCAGAAGGAAAAGAACAGCCAGCGGATTAGCAAGAAAAGGGTAATAACAAAGGAGATACTAGCTGGAGAGGTACTGGACAGGGTAAGGGGTGGGGGGAGTGACAACAGAGATTTATGGAGACAGACAGAATGATGCCAATGGGATTATGTGTTAGTGCATATCAGTGGCCATAATCCAGGTCTCCTGTATACAGAATACAGTGCATTTTCAACTGTTGTTTACTGGTAAGAGTAGGTAAAAGATCAGGTTACTAAAAGAAATTAGCAGAGAAAGGTAGAAGGTACCATTAGTGCCTAAAGCAGATGACTGAGAGTTGATACATACTTGAGAGGAAAACACAGAGATTAGGTGGGCTAAATGAAGAGTTAAGCAGACAAAATGGGGATGATCCAATTTTCCAGGCAAAAAAACCATTGGATGGTATCTCAAAATTCATTAAAATATGTAGGTGATTAGATTTATAAGGTTAGATCTTTGATGAAAATTAGTGTAGGTACTCTTTCCACCAATGCAGATTATTCCTTACTAAGTGGTCTTCTTGAGTTGTTACAATCAAATCTTCTGAAAAGACTCATTAAATTTAACTAGGCTAGGCCTTTGGCAGACCCAAGTTTATCATACTGATACTTGAAACCTTCCCAGGTTTAAAGAACCTACGTTCAATGGGTACCACCTTCAAGAAACCAAAAAGTGAGTCAGCCTCTCTTATGTACACCACATATACCTCAAAGTAAGAAACTGAAAAAGCACTTTCTGGAGCTTGCTATAAGGCTGGAATTTACTGTATAAAGGTCAATATTGATATATTCTTGTTTTATGTAACAGATGCATTAGTGAAATGTTTATACACAATGGAATTTTTCCATTGATAATTATTCCTACACTAAGTTCCTAAGATATACTCAAATCGACTTGTCATCTCATTGATGTGGAAATTCCCTAAAACAATACAGATCACAGCATAGCATTCCTAATTATCCTGTGCTACTTGTCCACATCCTTCTAAAAGCTGCTTTTTTTTTCTACTGATACCATAATGATCCAATGAAACTGGCTACCTATTAGTCATTCCTCATTCTTGCCACATGACCAATTCATCTTTTTTTGTTTTTACATTTCTTTGATGACATCTTTTGCAGGACTTCAAAATTCTCTGTTCATAATGTTTCAGCTTTCCCACACCCTCTGCCTACCAAGGGCATTAAAAAGATAGGATAGTTTCAGAGAGACATTTGAGGTCATTAAAAGAACTTGACAATTTTCCAAAGCTATCCACTCTGCTCTCCTCCTGTTCAATTCTAGACCCGATTCATTATCCATTTGCAGTCTGCAAATGTATCACAACAGACAGATTTCATCCACTTAATTTTTCCTACATGGATAGTTAGGCCAAATTAATAACTAATTACAGATCTCATTTAGGAGGCTCCACGATGTTCTAGAATTCAATGCAATCAACACAATGACATCTGCAGATGGGAACACGTGGAAGACCATAACATCTACAAAAAACCCCTCTTCAACTTGCAGGTTGCAGTGGATTTCATCCATATGTAGTTTTATGTTTCATTTGTTATTAATCATTAGAGGGCCAAACAAGACTATTTGTTATATATCTTTAAAGGAATCTTGCATAATTTTACCATGTACAAGATGTCCAAAAATCACCCTGCAGTGTTAAGCTATTAAAGCTACTTCATCAGAGAGCCTACAGTGGCATTTTACTCTACTGAATCAAATCCTCTTTTTACAAAACAAGCACAGTGAGACCTCATTTTCTCTATATTTTATGATCAACTGAGTGATAGGAAAGATATAGTCTCCTTTGGAATATTGTTCGCAAAAGCTTACCTGGTACCTAAACTCATCCAGTATGCCATTAATACACATGCACATTATTTTCATATACATTTATACATGCAGGAAAGTAGGTACATGGGTTGGTGGTTACTGATTTACTTTATTGACCTTTTTCTTCCATAATTTTGGTACCTTCCTCTCCTTCAAACATCTTGTGAATCACACCTACAATACCATGTAAATTGTGTCATCTCTAGGATGGACCTCCTCTGTATGTATTTGGTCTAGTCCAGCTACTTTCCCTATCCTTTATTTTTTTCAATGTATTTTCCACTTTCTCCTTAAGCTCATCTGAGACTAGAAGAGAGCCCTCCACTGTGCTTGATGGTAATGTTTAAAAACTTTTTTCAGTCATTTGTAGTCCTATTTCATTCTTAAATGATCCTAGAATGACTTTGCTTAGCTGGGTTGCATGCCATCATATCTTTAAGCTAGTTTTTGTCCATACTGCTTCTCATTATTTAAAAAGGCAATACAGCTCATTATAATCTTGCCCTCTCCTTTTCCATAACATTTTATAAACAAGTTTGTATTCTAAACCAGTATTGCTTCTAGTTTTTATATTAACTGTATAAGCCAGTCAAGTGTTTTCTAAGGAAGGTGAGGCTCTTTTGACCTTCTCATTATGATAGCTAATATATATCAATTAAACTTCTATTTACAACTATTGTAATCTGTGTCTATGTCTCATATCCTTTACCCTAATACAATTTCCATTTTTCTTTACCAGTAACTTGCTCAAATATGTAAACTGGAGCTATTAACTGCAGGGCATATATAAGCATGTGTATGTATGTGTCCATATGTATAGACATGTATGCAAGTGCGAAAACATACATGTACGTCTATTTAATATTTTTCGCATTTTTATTTTCTTTTGATTTCCATTAATTTGTATCTTTGATTTCACAAGTGGTCTGAAAGCACACACAGCTGATCTACAAATCAATCTTATATCCATGAGTCATCTCCTGACAGTTAACATATAATTAATTTCATTTTTGTGATATTATTTGGTGCTCACCATAAACAAAATCTTTTCTTCAAAGAAGTCATCATGATATATATGCCCAAGGTTTCAGTGCAATCAACAAGTCTCTGGTCTCTCTTTTCTTACTCCTGACTACCTTATTTTTTGTCATACTTGTCTATTCCCATTTTTACTTTGAAGTCACCATGTATATCAAAGTATATGAAACTTTAATTTGGAGAGTCTAATTGAGTACTTCATAAAATTTCCCTACCTTTTAAGCATCGGAAATAGATGAACTATATAAGCAATCATTTTCATGGTAGTCTGAAATACAAAATGACCAAATGTCCTATAAAATGATGTTTCTTTTTGTCTCTGGATACCTGATAAAACCAATTCCTTTATTTGCCTCTCAAATGAGAGCCTGTGTGCCACTTATAAGTTCTAAGTTCCTTCTGTCTTCCTGTTTCATTTATAAAGAGAACGTAAAGGCTGATATTTTTCAAATGGACTGTTATCTCCTACCTATGGCACCAACAACTAGGTTGGTACCTGAAACTGCTGTGATTTTTAGTATTTTCTACTCCTTTTCCCACTCAGACAAAAATCTCAATAGAAGCAGAGGGCCATATGGGACTGAGAACTTTTTATTTTTATTTCATGGGTTACCAAAGTAAAGGAATTCATAACTAAGGGGTTGGGCTAATGCTGACATGCCTCTATTAACCTAAGCTGGTCCTGGCCCTTTCTCCACTATACATCACTGCCCCTTCTAGTAAAACTTAACCCTCCACCCCAGATTTCTTTCTTTCTTTTTTAAGGGATGGAATGGGTAACTAGCAGTAAAAAAGGACAAGTAGAACAAGGAAGTCTACATTGGAAGTTCCTGCCAAGACCAGCTTCCACTGAAATTTTTAAGAGGATGGCAGAGTATCAAAGGCACAAGTTTTCAAAGTATACGAGTGAGGAGCAAAATGAGTCATGCTACTCCACTCAGAAGCATAGTCACAGGTGTACTGCCAACACCACCTCCCATCTCAAAAACAATGATGCTCTGACATCAAGCTTCTTTCCTTATAACTAATAGTTCATCTGTACTACACCAATTGATAAGGCAACCAGCTCTAAGCAAACAGATAACTAACCTTATCTATGTTTTTCACCAGCATGCTTGCCAACAAACAAGAAGTTCCAGCACTCTTTCAACAATAAAATTAACTCCTCAAAATGTCAAAACAATCTGAAAATACAAGTAAAAAGGTAATAACATTTAAGATGAACTCAAATATTATCTCTAAGTATTAGGCTAAAAAAAAATCTTCAAGTATACTCACTGCTAAACAGAAAGGAATTTCTGCTATATGCAACTTCAATATAATTTGTCATAGCCACATCAATAAAGCACTGTAGGAGTCTCTTCTAGGAGATGGAAATTGTTTCTTATACTAAACATATTATAATGGTGCATGTTAAATCAATTAAGTTTTTACCCGTAGCAGTTTTCCTGGAATTATTAAGGACATTTGAATAAAAGAGATATCTAGATCTCAATATAGTTGTTACAAAAAGAATTTTTGTGAGGTGATTTTTTTTTTAAATAGCGAAAACTGAAAAACAGAAGACAATCCCTCCACACAAGACACAGCTTTATCAATCTCAATGTGTCTATGAAGAAATCTAATCCAAATAATAAAGTAAAAGAGTTCTTTGTATTCTTTTTCCCTTCTTTCTCCTGCTGCTTGGTGATACTATCTATAATAGTCAAATCCTGTTGAGGAAGGAAGAGCAAAAAAAGTTTCCAAATATTACCAGGAAAAAAACCTCAAAGTGGTATTAAAATATATTTAGCACTATATAAAAATATATAAAATATTTAGCACTATTAACATTCAAATTAAAAGTTTCCAAACATACTCCTTTGCCATCAATATCCTGAAAACACATATAGGTAGAATACTCTACCAAAATTTTAAATGCTTATTTTTTTCTTACTACTAACCCATAAGTGACAGCTGTTTGAAATTTTCTTCAAATCTTCAAACAGCGAAGCCAAGTTCAAACTCCATTATGAAGACTGACAAACAATACTGAAAAATATGTAGTAGTAGAATTAATCATTCTAACTAATGCCCTCAAAAGTGTATCTTACATGTGTACATACAAAAGAACAGGAGGTGGACTGGCATTTTGCATCAAATATTTCTAAAATATACAAAACAGGGAGGTTCCTAAAGAATTGTACAGAGAAAACAAAATGTTGCCCCTTATTTTTCTATTAGTTTTCATGATATGAGAGATGCAGTATAACAGAAAAACATACGCTTGATCCCACCAACTTTCTAAAACTCAATTCCCTGTCATGTTCTTCTGCTCTGCCGTTTAACCTAGATGTATTTTTCACGTTTCTAATCTCTCCTCCATGGCCATACTATTAGTTTGTCTATCTATTATCTAATCTATAAATTTTGTTCTGGTTACTTTTAAAAATACTTTGCTGGTATTTCTAAAAATAAAAAATTGATTTTCATTAAGTTTTGAAAATACAGTTTTTTAAACTCTTAAAAAGTTAATCTTTTAAATGACATTCCCACACTTTAACGGCTTTTAAGCTAAAATTTGTTCAAAGGATATAGAAGAATTATTTCCTCATTATTATCTAGGTTTGTGGGTTTTTTAAACCAAAGGCTACCATACACTCAAGAAGGGCAACATCTTATTTAGAGAGCAGATAGACCACAAAGATTATAACAAATCAGGGATACTCTTGCCCCTCTCAGATCACCTAATGCACACCAAAAAATTTTTCTCAGAGTGCAACTATACCTTATCTAAAACAGTTATCTTTAAGTCATATTTGAACAAAATTATATATATATCAAGTGTCATAATTACAAAGATTAGCCAATTATACACATCAGGTAAAATAAAACAGAAGAAAGTAAAAAACACACAGAGAATGTTAGTAAGGTTTAAAATTTTTGGATGAAATCCTCACATTTCAGATATACCTTTGCCTTCCAATTGTGTATAAACAGAATTTATATAAAAATTATCATAGTCCTACTGTGATTCCTCATTACGCCATGGAGGTGACCCTGGTTTCTCAAATGTCAGCAAAACTCAAATTCTGCAGGTCCTGCATCAAACTGAAAAGCCTTCAAGTAAGAGATTGTCTTGCACCCAAGGACCAATGTAACTAAGTTCAGAAAAGTTCGTCAACATGTAGGCCAGCCACAGAAATTCAGGAAGCCCACCTAAGTAAAACATATCAGTGAGTTATCAGCTGACTCAATGACCCCTTGCCTTCACAATCTAAATGGAAACACAAAACATAGATATACATATGAACGAGAAAGGAATGAGACGCTAAACTATGCTTCTGACATAGTAAGACTTATGAAAGAGGGAAAGATATGAGTAGAAGTTAGCTTTAGGGAACAGTTTTATACATATTGTTCCCATTGTTTCACATGGACTCCCTTCTCCTTTTCGCCTCTTAAAAACCCTTACTTCCTTGAAGATTCAGCTCAAACTCAACCTTATTCATGAAATTTTTCTGGATTCCTCCTAAGCTGCTAGTGCTCTCCCTCTCAAAACAACATTGTATTCATTTCATATGTATTTTGTAACATGTTCTCTCACCTGATAGACTATAAGCTGCTTGAAGGGAAGGACTACTGTATTTTTGCCTGTGTATTCCTAGTGCCTCACATGTGGTAATCACTTAATAAATGATTCTTTACTGACTGAAACAAAGGCTAAGTACTTATAATCAGTGAAAAATAAAGTAGTATATCTATGATGGGATAAGACTCTAGGGAATCTTCAAAGACAACAGCAATGAGTCAACACTTAATTGGGGCTGCTCTCTTAACTAATGAATCCCTTAACTAATGAATTCCAATCCTTAGAATCAAGGATATACTTCACCCCACCCACACCTATACTGCCTTCCTTGCTTGCTTCCTCGCCCCTGAATCAGTATCTTTTTCTTCCCCTTGTTTGTTGTTCTATCTTCAGCGTTTAGAACAGGGACCAGCATGTGTAGTAAGAGCTTAAATGTTTTATCTAACTTTTAACTATCTTGGGCAGGGGGATGGCATTAAGTCAGTCTCACTGGTACACTGTGGGTTTCCTTGGGTAGGGTGAGGCAGACTCAGGGAGGAGGGTAAAGTCTGAGAAGATGATTGGTATATTAACCTAGGTGTGAGTTGAGAAAGACCTTGATCAGGGTGAGATCTGGAAGAATGGAAAGAAAGGGATGAATCCAAGAGACACTTTAAAAGGAAGTGAAATTGAAAGAAAAGGAAGGACCCTAAATGACCCCAAGTTTTCTACCTGAAAAATGGTGATAATGCTGACAGAAAAAATAGAACTGAAATGGGGAACCTGGTGAGGACAAGGAAGATCATTAGCTTAGTTTGGACATGGTGCATTTGAGAAGATATTACATCCAGAAGGAGATGTTTTCTTTTGTCAGTCAGCTGTTTTAGTCTTGTCCGACTCTTTATAACGCCATTTTGGATTTTTATTGGCAAAGATACTGGAGTAGTTTGCCATTTCCTTCTCCAGTTCATTTTACAGATGAGGAACAGAGGCAAACAGGATTAAACGACTTGCCCAGGATCACACAGCTAGTAAGCATCTGAGGCTGGATTTGAATTCATGAAGATAAGTCTTCCTAACTCCAAGCCCATTGCTCTATCCACTGTACCACTTAGCCGCTCCAAGATGTCTTTGAGGCAGTTGGAAATATGATTTTGAGAAAACCAGCAACATGCAACAACTATCTTAGAAAAATCTTCAACAGATCTAGATACAAGTAAAAAGTGAAAAACTTAAAGTTTAATAAAATGTTATACAGTCTTGGCTAGTTTGCCTCCTTGAAATTTTAAAGAGAAAAGCATAGCTGTATTTCCCAACAGATGCTTTCAACTATTTCATTTTCCTAGACCTAACATGAAAGGCAATGTGGAGTAGTGGAGAAAGAGTTGGCCTCAAAGTCAGGAAGATTTGAGTTCAAGTCTCATCTCTGACACATACTTTACTATGTGACCCTACAGTGCTCCCAAGCAACTCTACAAGATTCTACGTACAGAACAGTTGCTAATCTGAATAGGCAGGAGTATTCTCACCTGGAGTTTACTACACTGACTGAATCAGAGTTTTGTTTTTTTTTTTTTTTTGAACAAAACAAGATACAACAAATAAACAAGAACCTCCAAAAATTTACCTTTATTTGGTCCCTAAATGAGTGTGGGTATTTCATTAATTCCCAATGTTCCCAATTTGGGGGAAAACTGAAGGAGAGAAAATATTCTTGTTTTAAGATGGAAATATAAGGAATGAATGTAAAATCACTGACCAGTAAAAGAGAATTTTAGAATTGGATGGGACCTTAGGGATCGCTCGGTTCAACCTAAAAAAGAATCCCCTCCACAACATACCTTTGACTGAAGACTTATTTTTTCAGTAAAATATATTTAATAAGAATATGAAACTACTATGGAACATACAACTTAAATTTTCTCAGAGACTTTAGCCTTGATTTAAATCTTGCTCCAAAGCATAGCAAATATTTTAAAGTCTACACAGTATACAACATAAAATTATGTATGACTATAAATAGACTTATAGCAATTTACCTAAAAATAATCTGAACTTTCTGAACAGTACTGCTCTTACCTGAAATCCTGATAAAGCAATGGATAGCATGGAAAGTGATCTAATTCTGCTATACCTGAAAATAATTTTTGTTTGCTCTTCTAAACAGTTCTGTCCCACATGATTAAAATCAACAAATTTACTTACCTATACTGGGGGGACTGCCATAGTTGACTGGAGACTCAGGAGGTCTTCCACAATGTAAAGCAGCAAGAGCTGATCCTTTCCACACAACATGTTTGCAGCCTATTGAACATATATGTATATTTATATACATATGAATATAGGCACATTTACACAAAAACTTTAAATGATAATTTAAAATCCCATTAAGCCTTCTTTTGAAGCTTCCATACTTTTATTTGTGCGAAGCAAAGACTGTCTTCCAGCTCCTAATAATGTTTGCACTCCAGGGACACTTTGAGGAATTTCTTGCTCTAGAAGTGGTCCTAGTCGATGGCATATTTGCAGCAAGTGATCGGGTGCCAAATGTCTATAATACTTCACCTATTGTGTGAAACAGAAAAATATAAAAATATTTGCTAAAGGGAACATGAACATTTTCATGGCATAAAGCTCATACTATGTCTGTTACCTAAAATTCTAAAGAAAAATTGTCACGAAAGTGAAATTTTCATTTAATTGTAAATAAAGACAATTGATTTTTAAAGCACAGAGATTTATCTTAGCTATTCTTTTAGTTCCTTTTTTGTATAGAAAAATAAACCAAGAGGCTTGGATTTATATCACATCTAGTCTTTAAATCCTGACAGTGTTACTTATTATCTAAACTTGACCAAAGTCACAGATTCTAGGCCTTATTTTCCTTTCTCATAAAGTGAAAGGGTTATACTAAACAATCTCTATCTAATTCTCATTACCCTACAATTTTACATTCCTTAAACATTTCGTATTTTTTCTGTGAAACAGCTCGATGCCTAGTTTTACCCCACAAAATACACTGCAAATAACATGGGGGAAAGGTTAAAGAAGGCATACAAGTTGAATCTAACAACTTTAAAAAAGTCACAGTTGCTATAATTAACAAAGAATTGTAGAGATTAGTTATAATAAATTTTAAAATACCATTGTGCTTTAAAATTTTAATAACTTTTACAAATAAAAATTATGTTGTGAACTATCAAAAGGAATACACTAATATTATATGCTTCATTTAAAATAAATCTCTGACTTTTGTGTAATAAAATTACAATCTGCAGTACTTGGAGATTAACTACTGAAATCAGCTTCATAATATTCTGTTTATATACTTTAAAAGTGTTCACTGAATTTTATCTTAACCTTTCAGAGCCTCGGTTTCCTCAGCAGTAAAACAGAAGTAGTATTACCTAGATACTTATCTCACAGGATTGCTACAAAGATCAAATGTGATAACGCATATATAGCACTTCACAAATATCAGCTACAATTACTATGCAGAAGGGCAAAATTCTTCTCTCTACTTTGGCCTAGGTTAGATTACAAAGTATACACACACACACACACATACACACATATATATTATATACATCCACTGTGTATTTAGAATTTGACTGGGGGTAGGGGGAGCGAGAAGGGACAATCCCTTCAAATTTACGTATATGTTAAAATATTTTAAAAATCCTAATATAAAATGAAATCTCAAAGGAATTAAATTAAGAAATTAACTATTATACTATGCTTCCTACCCAAATCATGTAAATTTCCTCACTATAGTACCTAAAGACTATTCACTGCCATTTCAGTTTGAATTCCTTATGATACTCTGGACTTTTTTGTCAAATTATTCTATACCAGCTTGGCAATAGCTTGTTACAGTATAACTGAAGACTATGACTGACATTTTAAAGAGGTTAGATATTACTCATATTTCTACACTGTCCTTAATATACTTTACTCTTCATTAGAATTTGATTCTGTCCTGCACATGCTATTATCACACTTTGTATTGCAGTAATTTAACATAAAGAATGCTGAACTGAACAACTGACAATCTAGAAAATCTTATTTAGAGTGAAATGTTTTTCTCACTATGTTAATCTTCTGATGATAGGGGATAAAAAAGGAGAGGTTTTTTTTTCATGTTTTCATCATCTCTTTCACACATTTATATAAAATCCCTATCAATGACTTAAGAGTTGTTTTGTGAAGAGATGAGGTGACAAACAAATTCTATATCCCACATTTTTAAGTTACCATATTAAAAATTCCACAGCTAGCTATAAAGCATTTTATTTTCACCCCAAATTTATCAATACTCGTAAATTACCATTTTAAAGAAACATTAACAGAGAAAGATAAATAATCACAAGCCAACATGGGACTTTGACAAATGATCTCATTTGTAGTACTATTTTCAGCAATGCTTTTATAAAATACCAGAAATACATATAAATACATATACATATATAACATTCATGTTTACTTATGAAGCACATATCCTAGCTAGCAAAACTACCTAGCATATATTTTTTCCAGAATGCTAAGTACATTTGACCACAAATTAAATACCTAACAGGTATGATTTTACCAATTTTTTTTTACCTAATTCTTTAAAGAAAAAAAATGTACACTGCTTCATTGTGAAATGAGTAGAAAGCCAAGTTAAGTCCTGACTGTGCAACTTACTATCTATCTGTATGACCTTGGGCAATCAAAACCTCTCTTGGCCAAAGTTTTCTCATGTGAACGAGCGGGTTAGAGAAAATAACTTCTAAAATGATAAATCCTATGAACCTATTACTGAACAAAATCTCTTCTAACTTAAATTCCATGACTCATGAACTCATCAAAAATTTATTTTTAAATTATTAATTGAATACAAGTTAAAAGTCAACATACTATAAAGCCTTGCTCAATTAGAAAGAATGCTCAAGTTATCAGGAGGGGTCCTCTTCTGATTAAATAAATTTTTCTAGTTAACTAGGATATCCTCTTAAATTCTGACTCTTGCTGAAATTCTTGACAAAATTACCATAAAAATATTAATAATCTCTAGAAAAGTAACATCAATATAGTTTCCTAAGTAATACGTATTGAACACAACTTTTTTTTTTTAAAAAGTCAGTATTTTGCAGTGCCTCAGAGTCATTCTGAAGTTCAATTTTCATGATAAAGTATTGGTTGAAAAAAGCTATTAATATATAGATTACCAGGATGAAAACTATTGCCAGGATATATCCAAGGGTCAAGTATTTTGAGATTGGGATATTTCCCCCTTCCCTTCCCTCCCCTCCCACCCTCCCCCACAAAAAATTCCTCATACAATTTGATTTTGTTCAGTCTTTTCAGTTGTGTCTCACTCTTCATGACCCCATTTGGGGTTTTCCTGCCATTTACTCTCTAATAAAAGTAGAATGTATCACACTGTAACCCAAGTAAATAATTAATATCAAGGATTTGCTGCATATTTTTATTTACTAAATTATTAAGTTTTTATTTTCTACACATTATTTAGTTCTCAATGTCAAACCTAATCTTGCTCTTTTCCAATACCTTTCTGAATTCTAAGGACTATTTTATAGTGCTTTTAAAACCAACCACTATCCTCTGCTACCTACATCAAAACTGAACAATGGCCATCAGGACTAAAACATAAATCAAAGCATATGTTTATACCCTCACCTCCAAACAAAAAAAAAAAAAAAAAAAAAAAAAAAGGAAAACAGCTCACTCATTACTTATAAACATAAATTTTTGCTGCTCAGTTGTGTCCAACTCTTGGTGATCCCATTTTGTTTTTTCTTAGCAAATATACTGCAGTGCCTTGCCATTTCCTTCTCCAGCTCATTTTACAAATGAACAACTTAGGCAAACAGGGTTAACTGACTACAGCTACTAAGTGTCTAAGGCCAGATTTGAACTCATAGAGAGATTGGTCTTTCTGACTTTGGGCCTTACATTCTATTCATTGTGCCACCTAGCTGCCCTAGACATATATTTTAGTTAACTATATATTACAAAGGTAATATGTACTTACCAAAAGTTGTTATGGAACAATCAATTTAACACTTTTAATTCGCTTAAAGTTCAACCATAATTCAGGAATTCAAAAGAAATCTTAAAACAATGGTACAGAAAACAAATTGGCTTAGGAAAATTACCAGTCCCTCCAAAATATTTATCTTTAAGATAAATAACTCTACACTACACTACTGAATAGAACAAAGAAAAACTGACAGTTTCTACTAGTGATCTGATCAAAGTTTTCCTTATACTAGTTCATTACAAAGCACACATCAAGCAAGTACCTGGCACTTTTTCCAGTGTGTGATTAAGACAGGGTAATAAAATTAGCAGCACATATATCCTAATATTTTCTGAGGCATTTTCCCCGCTTAGTTTTTCAAGTTCTTTTCAAAGTTTCTTAGGATACTCTAAGTTGCCAGCCACAAAAACAGGTAATCAGTTTTCCATCTGTAACATAAGTGAACCCACAGAACTGGTGAGGTGTCAGGAAGAGGATTTTTTTTCACCATCAATTAGTGGGACACATTACACTCAACAAATCTAGCAGGGAAGAACTACGATCTGGAACAGTATAAAGTTGTCCTCAAAAACTATGTATAAAACTGGAAAATTGTATTATTATATGTAATTGAGAAATGGGCCAAATCTTAATAAGAAATTAAACCAGAATAAATGTCCAAATCTTACTGAAGTTCAAAAAATCAAATTCATAAGTGTACAATGGAAGCCATAGCTAGACGGCAATTCGTCTGAAAAAGATATGGAGATTTTAGTGGACTGGACATTCGATATGACTTAATCATGTGACATGGAAGCCAAAATCAAGCTAATAAGATCTTAAGTTGCATCAAGAGGCATAAAGTTCAGAACCAAGGAGTTAAAGAGTCCTACTGTACACTGCCTCAGCCAAATCACATCTTGGTATTGTGTTCAGTTCTATGCACATTTTAGTTAGAAGAACAATGATAAACTAGACAGCATCCAGAGGTACATTAGAGCAAGATAGTACAGAAAACGCACTGTGACTATGCAATATGAAGATCACTGAAGGGGATGGTTAGCCTAAGGAAGAGATAACTTAAGGTGTGACATGATCAACTTCAAGTAGCTCAAAGTCACTCACACAGAAGAAGAATTAGTAAAGAGTAGAAGGTGCAAAAAAGCAAATTTAGGTTTGATGTTAAAGAAAAACCTCGAAATATCAGAACTGTTCACAAGTTGAATGAGATGTTTGAGGAGAGTGTGGTCCTTACTAGTGGTCATCAAACAAAGTCTGATTAGTACTTATTAGGAATGTTCTAAAGCAGGGGTCCTTAACTTTTTTTTTCTATCCTGGATCTCCCACCTCAACCTTTGGCAATCTGGAGAAACCTATGAACCCCTTCTCAGAATGGAATTTTTTTTTAAATTCACAACTCAAAAAAATACTATTAGTGAGATTATTTTTTCCCATGTAAGTTAATGAGTCCTCCTAGTCTAGAAGCAATTTTTGTTCACATAGGAATTATATTTGATGATTTCTGAGGCCCCTTCCAACTCAGATTCTAAAACACAATATCTAAGAACCAAAAGCTATCATTTAATTCAGAATAACATAATGATCCCTCTATTTCAATCAATTAACCCATCTATCCCACATGTCATAATCCAGACTAAAGGTAGGCTATGAGTGTCTCCATCTTTGGTAATATGAACTTTAACTAAGGCTAAATTTGTACAACCTCAACAGGATGTAGTAGGTCAATAACAACTTAGCAAGTGTTAATTCCACCTCTCATTAAAGGCAAGGTTCAAAAACGATGGAAAATGGAAGTAAAAAGAATTTATGATAAAAGCCAAAAACATGGGTTTATTCAGATTTCACAAGAAATCTCCTTTGATATATTTGCAAATGAGTTTTTTAAACATTTAATATTTCATGTCATTTAATATAAATATTAAGTTTTCCATATTTTATCACCTCAGGTTTACAAATATTTCTGTATCTATTTCTACACTCATTTCAAATATAAAACAAATCTTTGCTATCATTTTTAAGATTTTCACTACCTTCTCCCAACTTGTCTCTCTACTTATTCCTACAATAAGAGCAAACTTATATACAGTGAGTCTATCCAAAATAATCAAATGTGGGAACTGGAAACGTCAGTCCTACTTTTTACAGAACATTAAGACAGCTTCACACTAACTGATCATAGTCAGGGTTTGAGATACCAGTTTAATTAAGCATCACAATCAGGTCAAATCTGATAAAGGAAGTTCATTAACAACTTCAAATGTGCTCTAAAGACAGAAGCAAGGGCATGTAACTGAGGCCGAGTATATGAGTGCCAAAGTTCCATAAAAACATTAAGTCAAAGACTAAAGGCCAAAACAAGTGGCAACTTACAAAAACAAACTGCCCAGATACCAAAAGAAAAAAAAGCTTTTTGAGTGACTTTAGAAGTTAGGAGTAAAAATAAAGAGATAGGATCACTGATAAGGGTAGTCGGAACAATAATGGAAGACTGAAATACTCAAATATTTTCATCTATATTCATTTGTATTGTTCAATCAACCAAAATGATCTTCAGTTAAAGAACATCTCTCATGTATATTTCCCTCTCTCTTCTGACACTGCAACCACTCTGATGCAGGCCCTCATCACCTCATACTTTAACTACTGAATTAACTGACTGGTTGATCTCCCTGCCTCAAGTCTCTCCCCACTCCAATTCATTCTCCACTCAGCTATCAAACTGATCTTCCTAAAAAGCAGGTCTGACCACCATACTTATCACTTCCCAATTTCATAAATTCCAGTGATTCTCTACTACCCTCAAGGATCAAATATAAAATCCTGTTTGGCTTTAAAAGCCATTAATATCCTGGCCCCTTTCTTTCCAGTATTCCTACACATTACTCCCATCCTCTAAGAATTCTCACTGATGGTACCCCACATGCCAATAGAACCTTGCTCATCTTTGCCTCCTAGCTTCCCTAGATTCCTTCAATTCTCTGCAAAAAAGCACTTCCTAGTCCTCTTTAATCTTAGTGCCTTTGCTAAGATTACCCTTAATTTATTCCATATATATTGTTTGCACACAGTTGTTTGCATGTTGTTTCCCCTACTAGACTGTGAGTTCCTTGAGAGCAGGTACTATTTCTTGCCTTTCTTTGTATGCCCCAGCTCTTGGCACAGAGCCTGGTACTTAGGAGACCCTTAATAAATGCTAACTGATTGAAACAAAAGGAAAAAACAAAGATGAATTACAGAAAACTGATACTTAACCTAAATGCAAAGATGATAAAGGAGTAGCTAGTTTTTTTCAGTGAATTAAAAACATCTGACACATCCTCACATAGTGAAATTGCTTACAGATGCAACTGCTAAGCCACCAATAATCTTTGGAGAATTATCAAGAAGTAGAAAGGTACAGCAGATAGTGGTTCTGATTTTTAAAAATAGAAAGACAGATTCTTCACTGGGCCAATGAGTTTGACATTGATTCAAGACAAAGTCCTAGAATGAATTTTAAAGGAATTATTCACTTAGGGAAGTGGTGATTAGCATAAACTAATCTTCATTTTCTTTTCTGGATAAGATTATTAGACTGGATTTCTTTAAGACATTTACCAATCTCTTACAATACCTCTGTAGATAAAATGTAGAGCTAAGAACTGAAGCACCAAGGACTGCATGGCAGTACCCCCAGCAGATCTGGAAGTGGCAGAACTGAACCCCAAAAAAGTGTTTGTTAATAAAGATTAATGCCAACCTGTAGGAAGCACCCTGGTGGCAAACTTCAGCCCTTCTTAGCCCTTTTCAATTTACCATTTTTATTAATAACTTGAATAAAGATTCATGTACCTTGTTTATAAAATTTTCAGAAGACATGAAGCTGAGAGAGATGGCTAATATACTGGATGACAGAATGAGGAACCAAAAGGATCTCAAGAAGTGAAATCTAAAAGGGAAAATAAGGTGCTGCCCTTAACAACGGCAGTCAGATATACTTTCATGGTAGTATTTTTGCAAATGCTTATCATAAGCATTGCATTATAAAGTAACCAAATATCCAATAAAATGCTGTTTCTTGTTGCTTTTAGACACACAATAAAGCCTCTATTTTCTCACCTCCCAATCAATTCTCAACCCCTCATAATCTGGCTTACAATCTCACCACAAGTCAAACTGCTATCACTAAAATTATCAAAGCTCTCCTAACCATTAAACCTAATGGCTTTTTCTCAAGTCATCCTATTTCTTCCCCTCCTCAGCAGCTTGACATTGTTGACCACGCTTTCCTCCTTGTATTCTCTCCTCCTGGGGTTTTTATGACTGCGTACTCTCCTAGTTCTGCTTCTGTCTCGATGTCTTTTTTCAGTTTCCTTTGCAAAATCTCCCAAAATATTGTTTGATTTCTAAGTAGATTACTCCAAAATCTACATTCTTAGTCTTAATTTCTTTCCTGAGCTCCCATCTCACAATACCATGTGTTTGCTGGACATTTGTATGTAGTCCCACAGGTACCTCAAACTCAACATGTCCAAAATAGAACTCCATATTTTCCCCCCAAATCCATCAATTTCCCTGAATTCTCCATGTGTCAAGAATACAGCAACCCTTTTAACCATCCAGTTCACAACCTCAGAAGCACTGATTCTTTCCTCTTCTTAATCCTCCAATATACAATCACTTGCCAAGTCCTATTGATTCTACTTCCACATGACTCCTATATACCTTCCTTTTCTTCATTTAGATACGATGCTATTTCAAGCCCTCAATCACCTCTTGCCTAGTCTACTGAAACAGCCTCCTAACTGGTGTCCCTATAACCAGTCTCCAATCCACTCATTTTTCTGCCAAACTGGTATTCCTAAACCACAGATCTGACCATAACATTACCCTACTCCAGGATAAAATATAAACTCTTCTTGACATTTAAAGCACTCTATAATCTGATCCTCCCCATCTACCATGCTACATTCCAACTAAATTGTTCTAATGCAGTTACCAGATTACAATATTTCATCTCTTGCCTTTTCAGTCTCACCTCTGCTTCCAGCTCCTTAACGTCTGTCAAAGTATAACTCCAGTGCTACCTCCCACAGGACACCTTGCCTGACCACCGTGGCTATCACCAAAGTGGATTACATCTTACTCCTCCCACATGCCCCAACAGAATCTGAGCTCCTCTAAGGCATGATCTATTTTGCTTTTTTTAATCTTTGATTCTCCAGTACCTAGAACAGTGCCTGGCACATAGCAGGTCATCAATAAATGCTTCTGATCTGAATTAAGAGACTTTTCTAATGTTGTGAACTGTAGCACATATTTAAAAAGTTGAATTTTATTATTTTAGGCAGCTCTGATATATAACTTTTAAATGTTTTTAAATTTACAAAGTGCTTTATATATATTACATCATGCAGGATTCACAACTCTACAAAGTAGGTATTACAAGTCTTATCCTCATTCTGACAGATTAAGGAAACTGAGAGTGGGAGAGATCAAGTAATTTTATGTCAGATGCAGGAGTCAAAACGAAGTCTTCCTGACTCTTCAGTTTGGAACTTTTATCCCCCATCCAGGAATAATGTTGGAAAGAAATGATTTTCAACTATTATATGATAACATTTTCTCACTATTCTCCCAGCATTTCACACAAGCACTTGTTAAATACTTATCATGTGTCAGGCACTATGCTAAATACAGGGCATAAAAATACAAAAGTGAGAGGGGCCTTGCCCAAAAAAACAACAACAAAAAAAACTTATGTTCTATTAAAATGGTAAGAAAGATCTTTTTTTAGAATCATTAGGATACACATTACATAGAACTACTATGAACAGAATCTTGAAACTCAAACTTGTAAGATTTTAGGAAAGTTCTTAAGAAGTCACCTAGCTAACTCCCTATTTGAAACATGAATCTCTCCTCTACAGTATTCTTAAGAACACAGTATAATATATACGATATAATATAATATAAAAGAATACAGTCTCAATTTAAAAAACTCCAGTAACAAGAAAACCAACTACTCAGGAAATGCAAACAACTTTTACATAGTTCTAATTGTTATAAAGTTTTATCATATTTCTCTGCAATTTTTAGCTTTATAATTTCTACTACAGCCCTTAATTTGGAGCTGTGGGATGAAGCAGAAGTCTAGTAATTCTTCTGCATCATAATCTTATTTAGAGACAAAACACAGTGACCTTCCATGGTCTTCTTTTCCCCAGGCATCGGTTCTTTCAATTGGTCCTTGTTATCATATACTTTCAAGCCCTCTTATCATCCAGCTTGTCAATATATCTCAATAAAACAGTTAAGTCCATAACTTGGTATAATACTCCAGATGTGGGCTGGACAGGAAAAGTGTGATGAGTATTTGTCTGAAACTGTTAAAAGATGCACTAAGGTTTATTTTCCAAACTGTCAGATGTTTGATAATCTAAAAAAAGTCAATATCAAGGAAAACATCTCCTTTCCAAGCTAAACAATCTTTGCCTAAGTGATACCCAAATGCTAATCTGACAAGTAAATTATTTGAAAACTTGATTTATGCTGTTCTATTTTTTTTCTAACTACACCTATTTGCAAAGTTATATTGTTTAATACTACTTTTGGTTTAAAATGGAAAAGCCTAAAAATGCTTAAACATTTCAAAAATTAAATAAACCAGTCAGTTTTATTTTCAGTGGTTTCAAATGCAAATCACATACTTGAAATAATATCTCATAAACAATGATAGAAAATCCATTTTGGTAAATCATTACTACATATATTTAAGGACCAAATTTATCTAGAATTTATTATTTCTGTGGACAAGAACTAAAACAGGAAGTGATCTCTATCTCTCCCTCACCCCCTCCTACCCACCTCCACCCCCAGGTCCAGCTCTGCCAAAACCATGGACAGTACAGGTATATGATCCAAGTGATGACCTGGGACATCCACAGAGTCATTCCTGCGGCAGCAAAACTTTGCTGGAACAGATGAGCAGTTGCTGGACCATTCTTGAGCATTATTAAAACACCAACCTCTTCTCTCTTTTTCCTTCCTCTTGTACCCTCTAACAAAATATCTGCCATCTATCTTGCTATTGCTCAATGGAGGGAATGATCAAATAGATTTTAAAATATTTGATAAATGAGTATTTGAAAAATAATCTTGGTAATTGCTTTATTTCAGTAATTCTTAATTATAAGACATTATAAAGGAAAATATACTCAATTACATTATTTTCTTCAATTCTTAAAATTCTATACATAAAATCCTAAAGTTGTATAGCAGCTAAAATACTCCACAAATACTCACAAATACTGCTGATATGTATTTTAAATACTGAATTAAGTTGCTTTTATATAGTCATCTACTATTTTGTCAGCAGCATCTCCTCTGAAAGCAATGTAAACTACAATCTAGTTAGAAACTTACAAAAGTACTAACATCACTCTGGTTTCCAAAACTTTAAAGCGTAAAATTTCTAAATCAGTATATCAATTTAAAAAATACGATACTATGAAAAGTACTGACTCAATGGATTCAATAATGTACAGTATAACAGAAAGAGCACAGCTTAGAATCAGATAGGAACAGGGAGTACACTTGTGATTTCACTGGTTTAAGGAATTCCCAGGTGAGGAAATAGCTACTTATATATAGTCTTAGAGAGTTGTTTAAAGAAAGCACTGAGATAATAATTTAATAATTATAATTAAAAGATAATTTATCCTGGGTCACACAAAATTAGTATACATAAAAGATGAGCTCAAACCCAGGTCTTCTTGATTTCAAGGCTAGTTCTCTAGCCACTATGCCAAGTGCCAGGTCTCCAGTTTTGGTACAGAAAAGCTATGTTTAAATTCCACCTCAAACAATTACTACACAAATCACTTTACCTCTAATAGAATGTTTCTTGTCTATAAAACAGGGATATTAATACCTCAAGTTATCTGCCTCAGAATTACTATGAAAAAGAAAAGTATTCTGTAAAGACTAAAGTACTATGCAAAAGCAAGTTATTATTATTTCTAAAAAAAAATCCATTTTAAGGTATACTTAATTAGTAGTCTTACATATCTTAAAAGAACACCGTAACATACATGCTTCTCTGTAAAATAAGATTCATTTAAAGAAGCTCACAGTAACTTGTCTAAAATGTTAGTCAATTTAGATATAAACATCAGCAAAAGATAATCACTTTCCAAGAACATCATGTATTCAATTTAACTGGAATTTTTCCAGAAAAAAATTCATTCCTTTATTAAATACTAAATTCTGTGTTTACATTTACATAAACCGCAAATGCCAATTAAAAAAACTAGGGGAAATGTAAAACAAAAAAAGGCGGGGGACGACAATATTCGTGATCTGTATTGTAAGGAATTCTAAATGATAAATGCTTGATGTTCATAACACTCACATAACTTACGGCCTCAAAAGAGGAACGACAAATTCAGAAATTCTCATCACCAGAAAATTTTACAAGAAATTCATTCTAATTTTGAGATAGATAACAAAATGACAAAACCAAAGACACAACACTTGCCCATCAAGAAAGTCTTAAAGAATACAAACTACTATGGTTTTTAAATTCCCAAATCTCTGGTCAAAAGGAACCAGACTGCAAGAGCAAGATCCTTTCATATAATCCAAACTACCATCTCATGACAACAGCTTTCTACTTATCAAAAGCAAAAAGCTTTAATATCCGTTAATCCAAAACACTCACAACTAAATATTTTATGATGTAAATTCACTCAGAAAAGTCAGTCAACATCTTATTAGTCAGACTAATGTATCTGTGATTCTGCTTGTATCTTCAACTGAATTCCTACTTTCTTCAAGGTTTTTAAACTATTTTGTATATTATTTTACACAACCATACCTCTGATTTTGGGAAATAACTACACTATAAACATGATTTTAAAAAATCTAAATTAGTCATTATTCTTCAAAGTAGTAATTGGAATATGTAATAACGATGTCCCAAACATAAAATCTAATTGATCTACATGTAATATCTAAAAATGGAATACTTTTGAAACACAAACTTGAAAAACAGGATTCAACACAACACAGTACTTTTAAACTTAAGTAAAAACACATATGAGGTTAACATTATTGGCTGGGGGGGGGGAGGTGGAGAGTGAGGACACACTTGAGACTACAGGGATAGGGGAAACAACACATGAGTAGACAGAACTTCCCCTGTAGGGTAAAGTCAATTTTCACTCATTTAGGAGAGTACTGGGAATCACAGAATGTGCTTGAATTGTTTGTTTAATGGTGGGGAAGAGCCTAGTTTCTAACAGTAAAAATCACCTAGATTAGGATTCTTCATGCATAAAATGATAAGTCACAACTCCTCTCCTCCAACGAAATACGTTTTTTCTTCTCTATATTCAAAATACTTTAACTCTCACAAAGAGAGTTGATTAAACGTAAAGGTATGACAGAACAAATTCTTTCAGTAAGCTGCCCTACAATAAGGCCTATCTTTTTACTAGGGCAATATAAGATGAAAAAATAAAGTCTACTAGCCTAGAGACAATCATTCTCATCATTTCTTTAGTAGACTCAAAGGAAACCAGTATTTAAGCCAATTCTGACTGAAAAAGAAAATTTTAAGTCTTAAAATTCTGTTAAATATATAATTTTAAAAAATGAAAATCTGGAAAGGCAGATTTCCCATCTGAACTTTTTGAGCCTGTATGTAATTTATCAATGCTATATTAAAATTACTTATAATCTTATATTTAAATCTTTTTTGAAAATCTCAAAATCATTTTAAAAACTATAGTTTCACAATTCATAGTACGTTAAATACAAATGTTATACTCTTCAATTATTTGACTTAATTATTTTTGACTACTTATTTTTAATTTTATTACTGTTCAAAAATCATCAGTAACTTACAAAAATTAAACATTTTAATCATGGCAAATCTATACCAAATGTAAAGGCATTTACTGTGTTTTGTGTACAATTCTAAGTTAACTTTCTTTTTATAACCTGGGATGACACATTCATACACAGACACACACACATATACATATGAAGAAAACTTTTTTTTTTTTTTTTAACTTTCAAGGTTTAGTACTTGGAAAGTTTTAAGACTCAACACCAAATTAGGTCCTAGGTACCTGGCAACAGTTCCCCTCAAAGTGAAACCTTCTGTGGCGTGAAATTAAGAGTAAAGAAGCCCTCCACAAGAGTATGAATCCTTTTTGTAATAATTTTAGAAAAACATAAATAGCTCAAAAAAAACCCCCAAAATGGTTTTGCTAGCTAAAACTGCAATCGTAATAAAAAGTAAGGGCAATATGGTCCAGTGCATAAAAAGCTAGCTTTGGAGTCAGAAAGACCTGGATTCAAGGTCTCTGAAGAACACTGACTATGCGACTCCAAGGAAATTACTGAACCTTTCAGTGACCCCAGGCCACTCTAAAACTACATCTAGCAGAGAAGATGCTGATGTACATTAGTAAAGGAGTTCCTCACTGGGACTTACCTCCATTTATGAAATTGCAGGATCAGTTCAAAAAAATTCAAGAGTCCAAACTCTAGTCTAGGAAACTTAATCTCACCTCAGCTAAAGAACTACAAATCTAAACACAAACATCACTGCGTAAGCTTAAAAAAACTTGAAAACGATGGTAAACCAACCAGTTTCACTATCTGAACTAAGTAAACAAAATAAACAGGAAAAGAGTATTTCCCTAACTGTATGCTCAGATCAGGAATTTCTTCCTTTTTCTACATTTGCCCTGAGTTGGCCTTGTTTGAGGATTTTAGGAACATCACTATTTCTGAAAAATCAAAATCATAAGGAACCCAAAGAGCAGTATAAAAGACATACGGAGTGCAGAATCTTACCAACATTTTGCCTGTTTAACTTAAGGTAGTGTAAAAGACATCACTGATGGCATGTATTAATGAAAAATGAAGCAGACTGGTCAAGTAGCAAGAAGATACTTGTACACCTCCAGGATACTAAAAACACCAAAAAATCATGCATGTATAAGAACACGAGGGAGATCTTTTGATACATGTTACTGGAGGGAAAATACTTGGTGGTGAAATCACTAAGTATGCCATGCATTAAAATGTTCATCATAAACTAAAAATGTTAAGTAACCTGGCCTATAGTAAATTCTTCTTAATCCACCTTCCAAACATTTAAAAAGCAAAAAGTTTCATTTAAAGTTTTGAAATTGAAGATACGTATTTATGTCCAAATTTTAGGGGTTTGAAAGCGAAAAAAAAATCCTTCAAATCAAGGATAAGCTTTATTTCTCATGGATATTCACATTAAACTTGAAGAAAAAAACAAAACCCTGGATTTTAAAGATCATGTATAAAAATTTTTTGAAGGACTCCTAGACCACTGCTTACTCTTTTAGTCATAATTATTGTGATCCAAACAGTTACTATCAATAAAGATTTTTTTAACTTTAGCATTATATTCAATGTGTGTATTCTATAGCTAATTTCTAATCTGGAATATTTTTACATATTTAAATTCAATACTACAACTTCTCTACTTAAGAAAATCACTTTACCTGATAGCATAACTATCACCCTCATCTAGAAAAAACATCACAAACAGTTCTCACCAAAACATACAAAATCTACAAAATAAAATTAAATGTTATATTTTGTAGGTAAATTATGCTTTTCATTTTGAGTACACAAAAGTAATCAGGCAGTATGTAAACATAACTTCCAAGATATAACAAGAGTTCACACAAATATTACCGCAGAAACATCAGAAATCCAATAAAAACGAAAACCAAACAACATTACACCAAACACAGTATACCTATATATTCAAAAGAGAACAAGTCAAAATCCATGCCCTCCCAAGTCAAATCAGATGCCCTTTTGGTATCTCAATATTTCTCTGGGTGGCAAAATGAAAAATTACAGGCAAAAAGAAACATTCATGGCAAGTGGACTAAATCTTGAGGAGAACCTGTAAAACACACACTTTAAATGATATCAATGGGTATAGGATTATATCCAAACTCAGGTGGTAAAGAACGGAAACTGTTCCATATTTGTTTTCATATATTAAAGCTGAAACAATGTTCCTCAAAATCAAGAACGCTACCTATTTCTACCACGTTTTGCCTGGGGTTAGGGGATTAGTTATTACTGAGTATTCAAAATCTAATATGCATCTTCAATTGTTTCAAAGTTTAAATTTGTGAATGTTGACTTTTAACAATTTTTAAAGGCTCAAAGAGAACCTAAAGTAATCTAATAGTAGTTTTATTGGTCAAATTAATGCCTACACCACAATCAAAAAGAAAAAGTAGCTATGGAAAATAGTGGTGAATGACCACAACTTAAGGAAAACCTAAATTGGTTGAAATTTTGAGTCTTTGTCCTAAAAGCAAATACCAGGTAACTGAGGAAAGTACAGGGCAAAAGGGTAGGATCTTTTCATGCTTTCCCTAAAATTATAGTTGTAGAGACTATGGAATATTCTTTGGAGGGACAATTGAGAAGTAGATATTTTTTAAAAAAAAAACTTTTGAAAGTCAGAATCACACAATAGAAAAAGATGGGAAATTTTACTCAAGTTTCATCCCAGAGTGAACTTCAAAAGGCTGAGGATCTGAACACTTTGGTGACAGTAATGTATCAAGTTAAACATGGATATGCACATTCACCATATATGTGCTATATATAACCCACAAATCATATTTATAAATGTATACTGCCGTTCTGTCATGGACCAGTAAAAACTCTGACAGCAAATAAATGTGTGGCTAGCTGGCTGTACTCATCCTACATTTTAATTTCCCCCCAAATTTCCAGATTTGAATTTAAGCAAAGGAAAAAAAAAAGGGGGGGTTGGGGGTAATTTCTTGCTGATTTTATTTAAGCTTAACAGCCTTTTCTTGTGTGAAATGCTAATGCCACTTTAGAATAGTTAGTCACCAGCTATTGTGTGAAGGAAAAGGGAGAGATAGAGGAGAGAGTGAATCAAGAGCTGGGAAAGAGAGGAGAGAAAAAGGGGGAAAAGAAAGAGAGAGAAGGGAAAAGGCAGAGAGAGAAAGAGGAGAGAAGCCGAGCTATGTATGTATGCAGCAGCAGCAGCAGCAGCAGCAGCAACAGCGCATGGAGAAATGAGAGCGCGCCCTCCTGGCCGCCTGACTCTCTGGTGCGCGCTCCCGCGTCCGCGCTCTCTCGCGGAAGCGCGCTCTAGTCCCTCCTCCTCCAGCTCTTTCACTGCACAACATTCATGACGTATCTTTATTTCTAGCACATTAACAAAATATCACAAATTAATTGTCCGCAGCCCCTCTGATCTTGGGGTGCGGGTACCCCTGACCCCAACCCCGCGCCTGTCCCGTGTTGAGCTCCCAACCCTTCCCGATGCCTTTGAAGCTTTCGCGATTTTTTTAGCCAAGTTTTTGTCCCTGTAAAAAATTGCGGGAAATTCAATTTTTATTTGACTCGGGGAAAAGTTTTTTCGCATCGCGATGGGAATCTCTCACCAGATTCTGGTAGGTCCTGGGATGCTCTTTCCCCGTCCAGTCAGTTCGCCGGGGTAACAGCTGTGAGGGGGAAAACACCCCAACATCAGCCTCTGCTCGACCCCCACCTCCCAGCTGACCCCCACCCCTGAGCCCCCCCCCGCGCCGACCCCGGCCCGCCCGGGCCCGCCGCGCCGCCCTCCTCCCCCCGGCGGCGGCAGGGAGCGGCAGCAGCCCGGGCTGGGTGAGCCGCCGCAGAGCGCCGCCACCGCCGCCTTCTCTTACCTCCTTCTCGGCCACTTCTCGAATCAGCACCTGCAACAACAAAAGCGGGGTGGGGGGACGCTGCTTGGCCGCCCTCCTCGACCCCCGCAGCCCGCGGCCTCCCTCCCTCCCCCACCCCGGCCCGGCCCCAGCCCCGCGGCGGCGCGCCGCCGCCGCCGCCTCTCGCTCGTCCGCCCGCAGCCCCGTACCTGAGCCGCCTGCTGACAGGGTCCATCTTCCAGGAACCGGGCGATGAGGAAGTAGAGCTCTGTGCGGGGACAAGGGGAGAGGGGAGAGACACAGCTCAGCGCCGGGCTAGGGGCGCTGGGGACGGACGCGCCCCGTGCCAGCGGCGCCTGCAGCCTCCCCACTTACCCGATCGCAGCTCCGAGAGGCCTTTGCTCTCACAAGACATGTTTATTGGTCACTTAGGGGCCACTGGCGGGGTTCCCCCGCCGAGGACGGGAAGCGGGGACGGCGCCGCCGCCTGCCTGCCTGCCCTGTAGCTGTCACTGTGTGTTCCCCAGCCAGAGCCTCAGCTCCACCATTCAACCAACAGCAGCGGAGGAGGAGGCGGCGGCGGAGGAGGAGGAGGAGGAAACAACAACTCACAGGCAGCGGCGGCGGCGGCGGCAGCGGCAGCAACCCGCCCGCCACCTCCGCCACAGAGATCCCTCCGCCTCAGAAAAGAGTCCCTGCCGCCGAGCCCGGGCTAAGCTTAGGTCTTGGGGTTTCCTCCCACCCTGATCGTCTCCGCACGGCTCCCTCCACTCAACTTCAAAAGGGGGTTAAAAAATAGGGAAAAGTATCCTTCTCCCACCACAACCTCCCTAGCTTGCGCGCTCATACACACTCCTTTCCCAGGCGGCAGCAGCAGCCTCGCTCGGCCTGATTCCCCGCCTCCCCGCTCCCACCCCCCCCCCCCCCGCCCCAGTAGATCGATTTATTTATTTATTTCCAGTTAGGAGAAGATGTCGGAGCAGCGGCCGTTGGTTGGCTGGAAAACGCTTTCTCTGTGGAGGGATTGATTCGGGGGAGGGACGGCTCCGCGGAGGGATATGACGCACACGGAGCCGTAGCACAGGTTCTATTCAGCGCCTCTGACTGGGGCTGAGATGGAAGTTAGTTTCAATGTAGCAGAAATAGGAAACAAATGAAGCAAAACTGCCCAGAGAGGGGGGAAAATGCCCTGAGGATGGGTCTCACTCTCACGCGCGCACACACGGCGTCCACACATTCACACATAAATAAGACACACATACACACACACACATTGAACAAACTCAAGATTGAGCTACCCTCCCTGAGTTGAATGATAGTGTTTGGTTTCTGTCTCTTACCCATGTGCATGTGTATAAATGCTGCGGATTGGCATCTGTGTAAGTCTTGTCCTGCGTTATTTCTGCAGCCTGTGCAAGTGTTGTGTAATTTATTGGAAGTGCTGTATATTGCAATAGAGGCTCAGGCTGCTTTTTGTTAAGCAGTAAAAAAATTTTTTTTGCAAGCCCGTTACTTGCTAGAGCTTATCTCTGTATATTTCTTGTATTACTGCCAATGCCTTAAGTACAAATTGTAAAATGGTTGTTTTTGGTGGGTTGTGTGTTTTTTTGTGTGTGCGTGTGTTTTGCTTTGGTTCTAAGAACGACGCTTTTAAACTCCTTATTTGCACTTAAAATGCTATTTTCATTATAATAGGGCTGGGGGACAGCTGATCAGAGATTTGGTATTTAGGAATCGAAAAGCTTTTCCGAATATTCGCAAGAAGAAAATAATGTTAATCTACGGAAAAGCAAAGAGACGTTAATATGTACCTACAGCTGAACTGGCAGTAATTTAGTGATAAACCGATAACCTAACGAAGGATCTTAAAAGAGTATAATACAGTTTGGCCAATGTATTTAGTGATTAAATGATTTAAATTATGTATATATTGTATAGTTGACTTAAAGTTATGCTGACAAATGACTCCTAATTTAAGGTCGAAACCATTCCTGTTTACTGTTAGGCAAGCAAAGACTTGCTGAAAAAACATCCCAAAAAGTATTTTTTAAATCTTTCGCAAATTAGTATGCAATTACTGGGTTTTGTATGCTAAATCATTCATCGGAGTTTCGCTGATGAGGATATGGGCCTTGTTAAAAAAAAAAAAAGAAAACGAACATGGGTGAAATTTATGCAAACAATGGAAAATGCCATTTGTTAGAAAAGAGCAATAAGTAATATTTATCTCCAAATGATTTAAGCACTTTCCAAAAGAGACTGGAGTTAAACATTTGAAAATGAAAGAGGTAGATGTTTAAAGGGGAACTGGAATAAGCATTCTTTTGTTAACATTTAACAAAAGATTCTCCATTGACATTCTAGGTAATAAACAGTATTTTTTATAGGACTGGTTTAAAAGATTGGAGGTGCTTATGTGTGGGACTAGGACCCTAGAAGCTGAACTCTGGTTTTCTGGATTCTTACCTCAAGCCTTGTACCCAGCCTGGCTCCTAACATTCCTGGTGGGAAACACTTGGTGCTGCAACCGCCCCTCAGCTTCCGTGAAGACTGCAACTGTGTAAGACACAACTAAAACATCCAGGGCTGAATATGTATTTGGTGGGGGGCCCGAAAATGAAGCCCTGTGGATACTTGAGTACAATGATTGCCTTTTATAATTCATTCTGATTATAATAAAAAATGGCTACAATGACTTGTTATTGTAAAGTCTAAATTATCAGAGTAATAACCTTTTATTGATATGCAATGTCCTTTCTTTTAAATACTAACAATATTTGCATTGTATTATTGTATAAGCCATTAATTTCTTTTAAACTATTATAATTACTAGCAACCTGGTTCTAGAAGGGATGTTTAAGCTTGAAAAGATGGACATTTTGTGTGCTTTATTGCCATTTTGCTACTTCTGTGATTAACTGCCATATATTTTATTCTCTTATTTTTAGGAAGTATATACTTAGAATAATCTTAACAATTGATGTAGTACCAATTTCTTTCAAATAAATGCTTCGTTGTAATTATAGATTGTTTTGGGTTTTCATTTTTTATTACTTGTTTTGCGTTAGTCTGATGCTTATTGATATTTGATTCCACAAGAGAATAGAAAAGAAATGGTGAAAGCAAATATAAAAACACAGAGATTAAAGTTTTCCATATGTATCTTCTTGGTGGTATGTAAATTTAGGAAGATACTCTAGAAATTTCAGGTATGTCTTTCCATTTAGGAGCTGCAGTAGCTTTTTTTAAAGTGTTCTGATACTTGTATTCTAAGACCATTTTAGGAAAATTAACCTTTAGAATTTTCTGTTGTTTTGATTGCCTTCTAAATAACCTTGACACAATTTTTGTCATTCATTTTTTTGAAAATACCTATTTCAAGACATTTTATATTCTGTTATTAAAATGTTTGCTAAACCATGTGGTAAAGCAATGCAAAATACATTAAGATCCAGTTGTGTTGGAAAAGTTATTTTAAAATTATTCTAAGATAGCTTAGTTTCTAGGTTTAAAATTACATTTTTTATAACAAAAAAGATGTGAAATTATTTCTGCTTGGAATCGGACATTAGAATTTTACCAGTTCCTATAGTAATGAAAATAATTCATTAACTTCTTTTGAATGTCTTCAGAATACAAAACTTATTTCTGAATGTTGACCTTAAATACAAGATTCATTTCTGTTTTTAAAGTATTACAAATTATGCACATACTACAAATATACTCTTCTTTTCCACTTGATGATATGTTTAATTTGAGGAGATAGCTTATCCTAAAGCACAACTCTATTCATTCCCCTATCATGAAGACTTAACTATTACTTTCTCAGCTGTTTCTTTTGCCAAAAGGTTTTAAGGATAAAAATCAAATTATGACTAAAAAAGATTTTAGCTTATTTGTGCTAGTTTAAGGAGGTTACTATTTTTTCCTTCAAACTAATCAAAATTAAAATAAGTTGTTGAACATATATGTCTCTTTTATAAGGCTTTTAAAACAAAAGTGGAAATCCACTGAGTAAAGTTACATAATACAACAACTAGCAAAAGCTATCCTTCTTATTGACATGTTCTGTATAAGAAAACTTAAAGCCTTACCTAATAAACTATCTTATTGGAATTTAAAATTTTACATATAACTCACTATTGGAGGTGTTATTATGATGATAGGCTCTGAAAGACTTAAATTCTTAATTTTATTACAAATTTGCTAGAATTGTATTTTGTGAGATTTGGCTTCTGGCCTACTTGGATACTTTGGCAAATGGGATTATTTTAGGATTTTTTTAAACAAATACAAGCCATAAACTTTTAAAAGTATTGTAATTTGGAGGAATCAGGAGTTTCAAAATTCTGTTTTGACTTTTGAAATAAAAGTATAGAGCCAGAAGTGTAGGATAACAGCATTGTCCCTAGAGATGGTTAAACTTTCTGACAAGGTCCTGTTCAACAAATTAAATGTTCAAAACTCCCATATCTCTTCACTGACCCCAATCTCTCGATATAGAAGAAGCCACGAGATCCATCTAGTTCATTGTTTTATTTCCTCAAAAAGATTACACCCAAAGTCAAGCTAGCTAGATCACCGAGAAATACCCCATTTTTTAATGAATTTCAAGGAAGGTGTGTGCCACCTTCAATAAACCATTCCATCCTTTAATAATATTCACTATGTGAGAAATTTTTATGTGTAACTAATCATCCTCACATTAAAGTTCAAACTCATTTCCTCCTGTTCTATTCTCACTAATAGTAACTGACATTTTATGTAGTGCTTCTAAGGTTTCAAAACAGTTTAAATATACGATTTCATTTTTGGCACACAATAACTCTGGGATACAAGTGCTAGAGATAAGGTTATCCCCATTTGACAGATGAGAAAACTGAGTCTGAGAAAGGTTATGACTTTCCCAAAGTCTTTTTGCTAGTAAGGATCTGAGGAAGGGGTTGAACACATCTTCCTGATTCCAGATCCTGTGCTGTTTCTACCATCTAACACTACCTATTCAATGGAAAATATCAACTTAACAACTACTTTCACATAACCCCTCATATATTTAAAGATGTTTTATTAATTCACTTTTTAGTTTCTCCAGGATCAATAATCCCAATGCTTTTGATCTTTTTTCATAGATTTTATTTTCCGCAAGAATTTCAAATCTTCATGAAATGTTTCATATGATGGTTTTCATTCTCTCTTTCACATAAACAGTATACCCAAACACTGTGTTGCTTCAAATCATATAATTACAAAGATTAAAGGACAGAAAACAATTTTAAGACATAGTCCCCTAAGATTTGAAGTGACACAATGGATGATGTAGAAAAAGCTGTTCCAGATGGTAGGAAAAGCAAAGGAGAATTTTCTTAGCATGCAATACCATGAGGAGATACTTGATGGAACCTCAATAGATTATCCTAAATAGGAGGTACAGGAGAATAACTGGAGGTAGACTCTAGTAAGTTTTTTTCTTTTAATTAAGGCATCAAAGTGATTTTAAAATGGAATTTGAGAAATGTACCTACATGACTTTATGCATGCAATGCTGACCGTACAGTTGGAGACATGAGAAAAAGTAAAAGAAAGAAGAGGAAGATTTAGATAGAGATCTTAGTGAAAGACCTTAACATAATAAGCATCTAAGAAGAATCCAAGATAAAATGTGCCACCAAGGCAGAAGTTTTTATTTGAGGAAAGAATTCAAAGAGCAAGATCACAACTTGTAACTATTTTTATTTCAAGATATTTTAAATATCTTGAATTGGAACAATATGAGAAATAATAACTAGAATTTATAGAGCACTTTAAGATTTGCCAAGCACTTTACATGTGTCATCTCATTTGATCCTCACAACAACCCTATGAGGTAGGTGCTATTTTCCCCATTTGACAGATGAGGAAACTAAGGTCAAAAGAGGTTAAGTTACTTGCCCAGGATCACACAGCTAGTCGGTGTCAGAGGTAGGATTCAGACCTATTTCCTGACTCCAACTCCAGAACTTTATGCATTGAACCACCTATCCACAAAAATAACTTAATTTGGGGAGTATTTTTTATTATATTGGTACTCTATACACTGAGTTGAGATCAGTTTCACTCATAATTATTCATGGTGATGGATTTTGTGTGAAACAAGCATATATTTAATCTGTATTTTTAGCCTGTAATGGTCATTTCTTCCTATGCATTTCTTTGGTAGTGTCTTGATCACACAACATTTATTTGTATAGTCTTGGTATTTTTTTTCCTATTTATTCTCAGTAGTATAGCCTCAGTTATTTCCATGTCCCTTACCACTTGTTTCTCCCAAAACTCCGGGTATTTTTAAATTAATCTGTGGTGACTTAACAACTAATCAGTCAACCCTGAAATAATAGCAACTTATATTTATACATTACAAAATAGTTACAAACCCCTTAATATACATTATCTCATTTTATTCTCATAAAAATCCTGTCGTGGATAGGGAAAAGCATAAATTCATAGGAGCCTTGATTTAGAGTTGGAAGTTACCTTTGAGGTCATCTAATACAACCTCCTTATCTTATAGAAGACAAACCAAGGACCAGAGATGGTAAGAATCTTGTTCAAGGTCATACCGCTAGTAAGGAATAGAGTTGGGATTCTAACAGATCCTCTGACTCCAAACTCGGCTCTCTGAAAATTGAGGACCAGAGTCTTTAAATGACTTAACTGGGACTGTACATACCTAACACTATTTGTGGGTCGTGTGACCCAAATATCCCTGTGTCTTACACCAAGCAGGCACTTAATAAATACTTATTGAATCGAAGTGACTTTACACATACACCACACACACATACACATTTAATTTTTCATTCTTAGGCTTAAGTGTTTAAAATGGCAAGGGAGGTGAAATGGTTGTAAACACCCTTTTTAAAAGCTCACCAAAATTTGCCATTTGCTACTCAAGTTTACAACAAAACAAAAGTAGATTTAGAATCTCAGAGCAAGAAGAGAAGGCACATCACAAGACAGCTGGTAATCTGAACACCTGATCTGAATGATCTCCTCTATAACATATCCAACAAGTTGTCATCAAGCTTTGGCTTAAGGTGCCAAAGACTGCTTCCCAAGAAATTCCATTTCACTTTTGGGTAGTCTAACTGTTAGGAAGTTTTTCTTTACCACAAATTCTTTTTTCCCAACTTCACCCATTATTCCTAGTTTTTTCCTCTAGTTCCAAACAGAACAACTCTAATCCTTTTTCTATGTGACAGCCCTTCAGATACTTGAGGAAAGCCATCATGTGCCCACCAAAGTGTTCTCCAAACCAAAAATGCTTGGTTACTTTCATTGATCTTGTTATATCATGATCAAAGACCCTTTAGTATTCCAGTTGCCTCCCCCTAGAAGCTTATTAATGTACAGTTTATTAATGTCTTTCCTAAATTGTGATAAAACTGAACGCAATACTTTAGATGTGATCTGACCAAGGCAGAATACACTTCCTTAGTCCTGCGCCTGATTGCTCTGTCAATAGGATATACTAGTAGAAAGTATAATAAAATATAATCTACTATTTATCTCTACAATATTTGAACAGAGTCATAGGATCATAAATATAGAGCTGGAAAGGGTCTTGAAGGTCTTTAACCAAATAACCCGATGAGGAATTGAGGACTAGGCAAGTTAAGTAGTTTGCCCAGGTCACATAGAGCTAGGATTAATAGTCAGTCAATCCTCTGATTCTAAAATTTGACACCTTTCCCAAATGTCCCAAAGGAATTCATTTCTCCTTTGCTAGATCTTCCTTTTTCTGTTGGTGACGACATCACCCTTCTAAGTATTCAAGTTTGCAACCTTAAAATAATCCTCAACTTTCATCGACCCATCATGTCCAATCAGTTAAGTCTTGTCAGTCCTACCTCCACATCTCTTTCATATGTCTACTTCTCTCCATTCACATCTACCACACACTGTTCCCCTTCAAGTACTCTACATTTCAATAAAACTGGTCTACTTGCTCCCCCCCAAAGTCAGTATTCCATTTCCTACATCTCTACTTTTCCACAGACAGTATACCACACATGGAATGTACTCCTCACCTTTTCCTCTTAGAATCTTTAACTTCCTTCAAGTCTCAACTCATGTACACAAGACTTTCCCAATGCCCCTGCTTTCTTCCTCCTCAAATTATCTTGTATTTACTTATCTGTTCATGTTTTGTATCTGTTAATAGAAGGTAAGCTCCTCAAGGTCTGGAACTAGTTTTTAGTAGTTTTGCATGCCTAGCATAGTACCCTGCATGTAGTATTCTGATGCTACAATGAATCTGTGATCTCATCTATGAGTGTCCTCCCTCCAAAAATGGAGATTATATCTAGGTTTGACAATCCCACACAATTCTAGCTAGATGTTCCTATAAATTTGCTATAGGAGATCCATCCAATCTGCTTAGGGGCTTTCTCACATTATCTTGACATTGTGTGGATATAAGTGAAGTACAATGATTGGCCATTTATTATCCCTAGCTCTCACTGTGTAACTAGTCCAATTTTTCACCCATCATACATTCATTTTTTTAAATAAGTTTTTATTGATGTCTTTTACTTTTTACATCTTAATAATTTTCTCTTACTCTCTTCAGAGACATCCCATATAATAAATAGTATATTTAAAAAAAAAGAAAAAGGAAAAAATCAGTACAACCAATCAAAGCATTGAAAAAGTCCCAAAAAATGTGCAACACATGTGGATTTTCCAATTCCACAAAGCAGTAGGTTTGGGCTGTCCTCTTATATCTCTTCATTCAAATCATGATTGATCTTTATAATTTTAACACATTCACTTTTGATTTTTGTGTGTGTGATTGTTCTTCCTATGTCTATTGCTCCAGTATACTATTTTCTTGGTTCTGCTTACTTCACCATGCATCTGTTAAAATACATCTTTCCGTGCTTCTCTTTATTCATCACATTCATCATTTCCTATAGTACAGAAATGCTCTGTTACATTCAGGTACCACAATTTGTTTAGCCATTCCTCAATCAATGACCATCTACTTTGTTTCCAATTCTTTGCTATTACAAAAAGTATTGCTATAAATATTTTGGCATGTGTGGGGACTTTCTTCTTATTAATGGCTTCCTTGGGACATAAACCCAATAACGTACAGTAGTCTCTGGTTCAAAGAACATAGACACATTGGTCACTTTATTTACGTAACTCCAAATTGCTTTCCAAAATGATTGTACCATTTCACAGCTCCACCAACAATATATTAGTGTGCTTCTCATCCTACAACCCTTCCAACACCAACTCTTGCCATTTTTTGTAATTTTTGCCAATCTGCAAGGTGTGAGGTGAAACGTCAAGGTTGTTTTGATTTGCATTTCTCTTATTATTAGTGATCTAGAAAATTCCTTCATTTGGCTGTGAATATTTTGCAATTTTTCCTTTGAAAACTATTTGTTTATGTCCTTTGATCAGCTATCTATTAGAGAATGTCTATGTGCAAATATATGTGTGTATGTGTAGTGTATATATATTGGATATGAACACCTTGATACCCAAGGATATCTGTTCTTCTTGTATCAGCAAATTTGATCCAAAGATTCTTTTTTCCCCCTTGGACCTCTTTTCTTCTTATCCTAGGTGCATTAATTTTGTCTGTGCAGAAGCTTGTAATTTTCATGTAATCAAAGTTTTCTATTTTATCTTTTGTAATTGCCTCTATCCCTTGTTTGGGTAAGAATACATCTCCTACTCATAGAGCTACTTCTCTTATAAATTTTTTATCATATGATTTTTAGTATTAAGGTCATCTGTCCATTTGAACTATGATACAATGTGTTGATCTAAGCCCAATTTCTGCCATACTACTTTCCAGTTTTCTAATCAATTCTTATCAAATAAGGAGTTTTTTCCTAGATAACTTGTTTCCCACTTCATCAAACACTGGGTTACTGAGTTCAATTGTTTCTGATTCTCCTTCATCTAACCTATTCCATCAACTTATCTGTTTTTTTTAACTAATCCAGATGGTTTTGATGACTGATTATAATATAATTTACAGTCTAGAAGTGCTATTCCCTCTTCATCCCTATATCTTTTCATCATTTTCCTTAATATTCTAGATCTTTTGTTTTTCCAAATTAATTTGGTTATTATTTTATCAAGTTTATAAAATATCCTCTGGTAACTTGATTAACATAGCATTAAAAGTACTAATCAACTTTGGTAGTATTGTCATTTTTATTATATTGACAGGGCCCAGCCATGAGGACTTTTAATATCCCTCTGGCTATTTAAGTTGCTCTTTATTTCTTTAAGATGACTTTGTAATTGCATCTATACAAACTTTTGTATGCTTTCATAGATGGATCCTTAGATACATTATGCACTAGAATGGGATTTCCCTTTCTAGTATTGCTTCTTGGATTTTGTTACTGTTATGTAGAAATGCATTTGATTTTTGAGGGTTTATTTTATAGCCTGCAACTTTTCCGAAGCCATTAATTGCCCCAATTACTATCTTTGCTGATTCCATGGGATTTTCCAAGTCAACCACCAACCAAGTCAATAGGGATAGTTTTATTTCATTTTAACCTATCTTTTTGCTGTAATTTATTCTCTTGTTACTGTTCCTAGCCTTTCCAGAACCATATCAAATAATGGTGGGGAGAATGGACATCCATACTTTACTCTCATATTTATTGAAAAAGATTCTAGTGTATTGCCATTGCACATAATGCTGGCTTTTGGTTTTATATAAATGCTTTTTATGATATTTTTAAAAGGTTTCTTGTGCCTATATTTTTTAGAGTTTTGAGATGAATGAATGTTTTACTTTGTCAAAGGCCTTTTTTGCATCTGTTAAGATAATCATGTGGTTTTAGATGTTTCTGCTTTTAATATGATTAATTTTGATGATCATTTTCCTAATGTTAAACAATTCTTGTATCCCTGCATTATTGCATTATGACTAAATCCAATTTGGTCATAATGAATGATGTCTTGGACAAATCACTGTAATAAGACAGGATTTTATTTAAAAATTTTATCAGTATTCATTAGTAATATTGGCCTATAATTTTCCTTCTGTGTTTTATCCTTCCCTAGTTTAGGTATTAAGATGATATTTGTCTCATAAAAGTATTTTGGTAAGAATTTTTTCTCAAGTTTTGAGAATAGTTTATAAAATCTAGGTGTTAACTGTCCTATAAAAGTTTGTAAGCATTTGCCTGTATATCCATCAGGACCAGGAGTTTTTTCATTTGGAAGTTCCATTACAGCTAGTACTATTTCCTTTTCTGAAATTAAATTATTTAAGATTTCTATCTGATCTTACAGTTTGGGTATTTTGTATAGATATCTCTTTATTGCTTGTATTTTCTCAGTTTTGTTAGCATATAACTATGCATAATAAATTTGGATTATTCTTTTTATTTCTTCCACTTTGTTGTGGTTTCATCTTGCTCATTTGTTATTTTATTTTATTGATTTTCTGCCCTATTCTTTTTAATAAGATTAGCTAAAAGTTGGTTGATTTTATTAGTTTTTCCAAAGAACCAGCTTTTAGTTTTACTTATCATTTCTACAGGGTTTTTTGTTTCCAGATTATCCATTTCTCTTTTTATTTTTAATATCTTGTCTTTTGTGCATATTTGGAGTTTGTTTATTTGTTGCTTTTCTAATTTTTAACAATGCATATTGAGTTCATTAATCTTTTCTTTTTCTATTTGTCTTTTTTAAAATATTTGTATGGATATGATTTTCCCCCTAAAGACTGCTTTAGGTGCATTCCAGAAATTTTGGTATGTTACTTCATAAGGATAATTTTCTTTTACATAATTATTAATTGTTTCAATGACTTTTTGGATTCACTCATTATTTAGGATTTCATTGTTAAATATCCATTTGAGTCTGCATCTTTTGTCTGTGGCCTCTGAATAAATGACAGTTTTTATTGTGTTATAGTCTTTTATCACATTATAGAATGGATACCCTTCTGCCTTTTTATGTTTGTTTGCAATATCTCTGAGCTTTGATATATGGTTAATTTTTGTAAAAGTTCCATGTGGTGCTGAGAAATACATATATTCTTTTGCATTCCCATTTGGAAGATAAGCCTTCTAGCTCAAGTTTCTCAAGCAATTTGTTCAATTCTAAATTGCTCCTTTGTTTACCTTTCTGTTTCTATGAATTCTTGTAGCTTAGTTGATGTTTCTTTTATGAATTTGGATACTAAGACATTTGGAACATAAAAATTTATTACTGATATTGATTTGTTGCCTATGGTTCCTTTCATAATAATGTAGTTTCCTTGTTTTTCCCTTTTAATTTTTTGAAAGTTTTTGTTTTGTCAGATAGTATATTTGCAACTCCTATTTTTTGGGATTCACTTGATGGCTAGTACATTTTTTTCATCCTTTTAGTTTTATTCTGTGTATATCTTTGTTTTGTTAAGGTGTTTCTTATAAACAACAGATTATAAGGTTTTGTCATACTTTTTTGTTTTATTGAATTGTTTAATACACACAAAGTTATAAAAGTTAGGCTTATTTTTTATTTTTCTCTAATCTTGGGATTTTTAAAATTATGGTTTTTTTCTTCTTTCTGTGTAAACAGAGTATTATGTCTCTTTAGTTACTTTAGCTTAACCTTTTTTAAGGTGGTCTTACTTTCAGTGGCTGTCTTCTCATCTCTTAGTTCCTTTTTTTTAACTTAATCTAGTTATTTGATTCTCCCTATTTTTTCCTCTCAGTTAAGTTGATTCTTCTCTAGTCTCCTCCCCTTCAATTAGTAGTTTTCATTTGGGTTTTTTAAATTTGTTTGTTTGTTCCATTTTTTGTTCTTTGTTTCATGTTTTGTTTCCTTCTTTCCAGAGAGGATTTCTCTCCACTGTCTTCAGTGTCCATCCTCCCTTTCTGTCTATTCTAGACTCTCATTCTCTAGTTTATGATACCTCTTTATCAAGTCCTTCTCTATTCTGTGCATTCTTGATGGAATCAAAACTTCTGACATATCCATTCTGAACTTTCTTCTTTAAGTGGTTTTTGCTACTGTTTTATAGAGCTTGCCCCCCCAACCCCATTATACTTCATTCCCAAAAAGATGCCAATCTCTATAGGTGACAAAGAAAACTGCCCCATGGCAGGATCTTTCCCCCCAATCCTCAATTGTGCAGCCCATTTGCCTCAAAATCCCCTCCCTCAGTCTATGCCTTCCCACTCCCCCAGACACCAGTATCCCCTGGGACCTTGCTTCAACTCTCCCCCTTCTTCCTCCCTGCCAGGCAGGACAAGTAGCCTTTTCAAGTACCAAATCCCCAAAAATAACACCCTGCAAGGTCCTCATCTCCCTTCATAGAACATCTATCTTCATCCATAGGGACATTTGTCATTGCCCTCCCCTTCCACCACCAAAACAACACTTCCCCCTTTCTCCTCCTTTTTCAGTCTCTCCCTCCACATCCTCGCTCATTCACCTGCAGGCTGTTTTCTTCCTTCCAGATCTCAGGAGTCACATTTTCCTCACTGCTAGTTCTAAACTTGACCAGGGCACATCACACACTCCCTTCTATTTTCCTCCTCACCTCTTGTCTTCCATGAACCCTCTCATTTTGTAATTTAGTCCCACAAAAGACATTGATTCATCTGTAGGCAGGGAGCTGCAAGCTGTTAGCCATAGTGTGCCAGATCTGCCTTTCCACCATCACCTCTGCCTAATTTCTGCTTTCACCCCTGTCTTCTTGTGTACATTTAGAAAGAAGGCTTTTACTGGTCTCTCTGCTGTCTCTCTCTTGCTGTTATTGTCCTTGACTGTTGAATTCATTCAACCCTATTGTATTTTTGTTGTCTGAAGTGTTCAAAAAGTAAATAGTCTCTTCAGGTGTGGTTTCCTCTCTAGGAATATTTTGAATTTTTATTATTAATGTCTATCTCTTTTTTTCATTTGTGATTAACTTAAGAATTGCAAGATAGGAGACCCTAAGCTGCTTCCTGAGTTCCATTGCTCTTCAGAATACATTAGTCCATTTCCTCTTAAATTTTCCAGTGGGTCTATAATAGTTTGTGTAATTCAAATTTCTTTTCATTTGTATTGGAAAGTTTTTCACCTGGTTACTTGCAGAATATTTTTTCTCAATGGAATTGTTCAATTTAACCACCATGTGTCTTGGAATTTGCAACCTTGGATTTTTTTTTTTTCTGGAGGCAATCTATGGATTCTTCCTTCCTTTCTTCCTTCCTTTTTTTTTCTTTTTTTTCTTTTTTTTTGATCAAGGCAACTGGGGTTAAGTGACTTGCCCAGAGTTACACAGCTGGTGAGTGTTATTTGTCTGAGGTTGGATTTGAATTCAGGTCCTCCTGACTCCAGGGCCGGTGCTCTATACACTGCTCCATCTAGCTGCCTCTCTATGGATTCTTTAAATTGATATTTTGTTTTCTATATTCAGAAGTTCTGGGTAGTTTTCTCTTATTATTTCTAGCCTTATGGTATAGGTTGCCTCTATGCATCCTGTCTTTGAGATCAATGTTTTGCTTGAATAGAGAGCATATTTTCTTTGTATGCTATTAATTTTTGCTTTTCTTCTTCTAGATTATCCTTCTAGATATTCCCAATCAATTCCCAAATCAATTGTCTTCTCTTTTGTTTCTTTGGTGAGACTAGTCATCACAGATTCAAGTTTTTCTGTTCTGTACAGGTTAAAAATTTTTTGCTCTCCTAATTCTCATTTCTCTTTTAAGCCTCTCAGGAACAAACAGTGTGTTGTGGTTTCAGGTTCTCCTTAAATTCCACAGGATCCTCTGTCTCATCAAGTTCGCCTTTATTTTGCAAGATTTATTCATAGATATCTGAACTTGTTTACTAGATCTGGAGGCCATATTTCCTTATGTTATTAATGTTTTCTCCGTTAATTTATCTGCTTATGTTCATGGTCTTTGAGTTTTCTTTCTCTTGAGATCTTTGGTAATTTCAGTCTTTTTGTCCCTTTGTTTTTCCCTATTGCTTACTTTCTGATTCCCTCCCCTCTTGATTGTAATCGCCTTGGGTCCTGGATCTCAAAGCTTCTTAGCCTCCTCCCATCTTGGATAATTTATGGTTCACCAGCCTAGGTCTCTGCCCCGAGTGATTTTTGAGGGAACAGAATTGGCCCGTCTAAATACTTCAGTCTTTTCCTCAGGCTTATTATAGTGTTTTACTATACCCCACCCTGAGCAGCCCCACCCTCATCTTCCCTCACATGCACACACACACATTGTTGTGTCCTGTCCTGTTCCCTCTGTTGCTCAGTTCTCTGGCCAGGCAGTACAGAGCACTACCATGCTGGTGCTATTGTAGCCTGGACTGATTTCTGTTGTTTAATATTTGTATCTCCCAGAACTGGAGGGGTGGGGGAAGGGAGCGGAAGAGTCAGGGTGTGGGATTGAGCTCTATTTCAAGGCCAAACACATCTTGCCCCTTTTCCTCTGTTCCTTAGCTCTCCTGAAGAGATCTTCTGCAGTGTAGAATGACATTATCGTGCTGGCTATTGAGGCCTCAGCAAATTTCTGCATTTTGGGGCTTGGATCTCCACAGCACTGGAAAGAGGGAGGGAGGATCAGGACTGAATTTTGTTATGAGCCCATGGGTTGTATAGCCCATGGCTAGTATATCCTTGCTGTAAATAGCATGATAGGCAGTGGGGGAGGGGGTGCTGAGTAAGCTCAAGTTAGGCATTAGTTGAGGGATTTTTTTAAACCTATTTTTGGGTTCCTGGTGTACTAGAGCTTAAAGACAGCTGAAATTGCTTTATTTTGAGCATGTAATTTCCGTTCTGGAGAGGTTTGAGTGGTCATGAGTCTCGAAGAAAATACCTAGATCTCTGTCTTGTTGGTCTTGTCCATACATTTATTTTTGTTAACATTACTATTAATGATTTTTGACATTGCTGTCACTTCTCAAAGCACACTTCTCACCCCACCCTCACCACTAATACCCTTGCTTGAAACTAGTTAAGCAAAACAAATCAACATATTTTGAATGTCTGATAGTGTTTGCCTCATTTTGTAACTCAAGTCCACCACCTCTCTGCAGAGAGTGAGGAGGTATGTTTCATTGTCAGTTCTCTAATATCAACTTATCACATGGATCAATATTCTGATGTCTTCCAATTTTGTTTTCCTTTTCATTTTTGTGGTCATTATATAAACTTTTCTCTTGCTTCTGTTTACTCTGCATCAATTTGAATGTATTCCCAAGTTTCCCAGAATTCTTCATATTTTTTTCTTATGATATAATAATATTATATTATATTCATATACTCTCCAATTCATGGGCACCAACTTTTCCCCAATTTTTTTGATACCACAAAAAGTGTTATTTTTTTTTAAGTGATATCTTCAGTCTCCTTGGTATATACCAGTGATGGCAAGGCTGGGTAAAAAGGGTATGTGTGATTTAATGACTTTTCTAATATAGTTCCAAATAATTTTCCAGAATGGTTGGACCAATTCGCAGCTGCACCAATGATATACTAGTATACTTATCTTTTCACAGCCAATCTAACATTTACTATTTTCACCTTTTGTAATCTTTGACAATCTGAAGGAAGTAAGGAGAGACCTCAGCATTGTTTTAATTTGTATTTCTCTTATTATTAGTGATTTGGAGCATTCCTTCCAAAAGCTGATAGTTTCTTCATTTGAAAAGTTCTTGTTTATATATTTTGTTTACCTATCTATTAAGGAATTGTTCTCATTTTTACATATTTATGACAAATTTCTACATATTTTGGGTATCAGGCCCTTAAGAGATATTTAATGTGAAGAATTTTTTTCTACAATTGATAGGCTCTCCTCTTATTCTACTTGAATTGATTTTGTTTATGCAAAAGCTTTAAATTTATGTAATTGAATTATCTCTTTATCTTTTCCAATAATCTCTATACTTTAAGAATAATTCTCTTATCCATCATTGTGCAAGGTATCTTCTTCTGTTTTATGATTTTTTAAAATCATGAGACCTTTTGTAATTAGGTTTCATATCCATTTGGAACTTACAGAATGTGGGGTAAGAAGTTCATCTTAACCTAATTTTTAGCACACTGCTTTCTAGTTTTGTACTTTTCACATGTTTTCCCTAGTAGTTTGTGTTACTGGATTTGTTGAGCAATAGGGCACTATATATGATTGCTTCTATACCTCACTAACATAGTCTGATCAATAAATCAATTTTATGTGTTTTTAACTAAGGCAAAATAATTTTAATAATCACTGCTTTGTAACATAGTTTAAGCTCTCATTATGCTAGTCTCACTTCATTCCTACTATTTTTCATTATTTCCCTGAAATTCTTCACCTTTTGTTACTCCAAGTAAATTTTGTTATTATTTTCTCTGCTTTTATAAAATAACCTCTTGGTATGTGATTTTGCACTAAATTTGTAAATTAATTGGATAGTCTTGTCAATTTTATTATAGTGGCATGGCCCAGCCATGAACAATGAATATCTCTTCACTTATTCAAGTATTCTTTTGTTTCTACAAAGAGTGGTTTGCATTTTTGTAAGGAAACTCCCAAATACTTTATGCTTTTTTGTAGTTATTTTGAATTAGATTTATTTTTTATCCTTCTCATTTTTATTAGTAACATAACTTTCTACTTTTCCATAACTTTCTACTTTTATTGTTTCATTCAATTTTTAAATGATTCTTTGAGATTCTCTAAGTAAACTATCATATCATTTGCAAATAAAGATAATTTTGCTTCCACTTTGCCAATGTTTATTTCTTTAATTTTTATTGCGTTGTTACTATATCTAGCATTTCTAGAACTATGTCAAATAACAGCAATGACAAAAAACATTCTTTCTTTACCATTAATTTTATTAGAAAGGCTTCTATTGTCATACCATTACAAATAATGCTAGCTCTCAGCTTTATGTAGATAATCTCTAAGGAAAGATATATTTATCCCTATAAATTGGGTGGTTTTATCATAAATTAGTGTTATACTTTTCTCAAAGGTTTTTTCTGCATCTACTGATTTAATTATGTGATTTTAATTGTTTTGTTATTTAAAATGGTCTATTATGTTTATAGTTTTCCTTAATGATGCATCCTGCATTCTTCCAACTGGGTAATAGTGAATAATTCTTTGGATAGTTTTAAAAGTCACTACTCCCTAGCCATATTCTTCTTCTTCTTTTTTTTTCTGAGACTAGATCTCCCTAACACACCCATACTAGAAGTGCAGCAGTGATTCACAGACCTTTTCTCAATTCCAAATGACTAGGACTTTAGGACCAATTGACTAAACTTTAACTTGCTCTGTTTATCCATCCTGGACAGTTCACATCTCCTTAGGGGGCTTGGTGACCCATTGCTCCTGGCTGCTGACCATATTGGTGACAGATTTAGTGCGGAGACTGGATCAGCTTTAGCTCTCCTCAGAATTCCTTCAGAATTTCTGAACTCAAGTAATCAACCAGGTTCAACCTCCCCAGAAGCCTGAATTACAGACATGAGCCACAACACTAGCTTTCCCTAGCCCTATTCCCACCAGCAACTTCACTGCCAAGACCAGGGCCTTCTCCAGCTTCTGATAAAAACCAGTCACCTTCAGGGCCTTGTCCAATGGCTTAGTACAGCCAGCTTGCCCAAGACAAGATCCTGCCAATCCCCTCTGGCTACCATAGTTCATTATGCTCCAAGGACTTCTCTAGCTCAAGCCCATCATAACAAGACCTAGTTATCTGCCTCCCACCTTCTGAGGTCTCTAGAACATTCTCCAGTGCCATCCTGCCCCAGGATATGAATCACTCCACCTCCTGTCCCCACTCCACCAAGGCCTTCTATAATCCAGTCCTTTCAAGCTGCCCCCACACTGGGCTCCCATATCTACTAAACTCTGAAAATCCTTTATCTGCTCAGAATGTTTTATTATTTCATCTTTCCCAGGATCATTATTCTTAATCCTATTTTTCTTCCTCATCATGCCCTCCAAACCCTCCAGTCAATCAATTAATAAGTATTTATTAAGTACTTTTTATGTTCTAAGCACTGTGCTAGGGGCTGGAAATACAAATACAAGCCAAAAAAAAAAAAGTCCCCATCCTCAAGGAACTTACATTCTAACTGGGGAAAACAACATGCAGAAGGAAGCTAAAGTTGGGGGTGGGGGGAAGCTGAAAGGAAGGTACCTGGGCAGGGCATGATGGAAGAATCCAAATTTCAGCCTGGTGAGAAATGGTGAGAAGACTGGCCTGAATGTCTTCCTTACTTGAAGGTTTTAAGAGGAGCCATCCTATCAGAAGAAGGCCCCCTTTTCCCAAAGGCTAAAGGTACTTCTGAAGTGTCCATTCCAGGGTGAAGTAACACAACTTCACCCTGGAGTGAAGAGTTTTTGCAGGCATGATGGAAAATTCTAGATTTCACTCCTCTTTTGGTGGGCCCTCAGCCCTGCCCTAGTTATGCTCTCTTCCCTTAACTATCTCTATCCTTGGTAAACCAACTCAACTCTACACTATCTTCTGTTTCTGAATTCTTTATCCCCTTGTCCTCTTGCAGATCACTTGCAAATCTCTAACCCACAATAAAGCCTACTATCCACTTCTGCTCCTATTCATATGCTTCTAAATAGAGCTAGAGGAAGTCACAAAACTGTGCCTACCATTCACTACAAATTTAGGTTGTCTAATTTCAATTAGGCTTTCACGACAGCAAGGTAATTATTTTATTCCTCACTAATCAATTCACTGTCCAACCATCCATAATGGCTGTTCCAAATCTTCCTGTCTCTCCTCAAACCTCCCACAATACCTTCTCTACAACTCTTTCTGCTGAAGACTCACTTCATACTTCATCTCCCCTCCCAAAAAAGAGTCCATTTTGCAAAAGCTTCCTCTTCTCCTCCTCTCTTTCTCTAGATCTAATGACACTTAGCTATCTTCCTGCATTGTCTCTTTCAGTTTGGTCTATAATGAAAAGGTGATTGTTTTTCTTGCCAAAGCCTACTATCTTCTCCAACAGAATTCCCCCTCTCTGCCAACTCTCATTCCCATCTCTCTCAGTCCTTATCCTTCAGGTTCCTCAGCCTCTCTAAAAGGGGAGAAACTTTCACAGGTATTTGGTGCATATAGCCGTACTCATTACAAAGATAACAGCCTTCTAAAAATTGATTTCTTGTTTTTATAGCACTTAAATTTCTTCCTATATTCCCTCACTCCTTCCTCATAATAGCCTTTTGAATTAACATTGGGAAAAATGCTACACCTTAAGGTGCTCATTCAGTAGCCTTTCCCCACCAGCCTCCATACTTAAGCAGGATTCACAAACTAAACTATAGATTTCTGCTTTGGGATCCAGTTAGTAATTTCCATGCTCTTGCAATTCTGTTGGCACATCCTGCCCCTACATTTCCCTCATAGTCCTATTGCAGCAAATATAAGGTATCAACTCTGACTAGGCATGAAGTTGAGGAGAAGGTATGGGGAAGAACTGGATTTCCAGCTTCCTGGGGCAGTCCTTAGATTAGGGAATTCCAAAGTGTCTAAAAATCTGACAGTTCAGCCATATCATTTTTCTCCAAAGCCATGAAGAGTAGAAAATACTAATCCAGCATAAGTGACTGCACCAGGCCTGAAGGAGAAGGCATTAAAGTCCAGCTAAGGCCAATTTTATTCCCCCAGAAGCTACTTGGGTCAGAACTGAGGCCGGGTAAAAGTAAAGGAGGCTGAGACAGCTTTGAGTTCCAGCCCCTGAGGTAAACCCACTATCAGAGAGGTAAAAGTCAAAAAGTGAGCTAGAGGGAAATTTAAGGGGAAAAGGTTAAAACCACCAAAGACTGCAAAAGAAAGAAAAGTAAGTTGAGCACAAGTAGATAAATCAACAGAGAAGATAAAAAAATTAGAAGAGAAGTATCAAAACATCCAAGAGATTACAAATCTCTCAAAATAAATATTGCAAAACAAAGGAAATTGAATCAACACCTAGTGAAACATAGAACTCTGTGGATTCCTAAGGGAACATGGAATGATAGCAGCATGTTCCAGGACTGTGCAAGAGAGAAATAAGAATATTGAAAGAAGTTAAAAGGGGACAAATTTATTATTTGCATAGCAGAAATAATTAACAGAATAGAAAAACGTGAATTCATGGTGATGTCTGAGAGAACAATAAATTGAGAGTACAAATATACTGAAGTGGAGGACAATCTGGAAAAGAAGCAAAAAGCAATAATATTTTTAAAACACATAATCTTTCTACAAATAAAATACACTGATCTCAAAGGCAGGTTGTATAGAGACAACTTAAGGTTACTAGGTCTTCTAGTAGGACGTGACAAATAAAAAAAAAAACCTGAACACAATAATGGAAGGAATAATACAGGAAAATTGTCTAGTGCTTCTGAATTTAGAAAACAAAATACCAATCAAAAGCATACACAGTTCACCTCCAGAAAAAATAAAAACTCTTTGCTTCAAACCCTAAGTCATATAGCAGTTAAATTAAACAATTTCAATTACAAATTTTTTTTTGAGCAAGGCAATTGGGGTTAAGTGACTTGCCCAGGGTCACACAGCTAAAAAGTGTCAAATGTCTGGTCTGAGACGAGATTTGAACTCAGGTCCTCCTGACTCCAGGGCCAGTACTCTATCCACTGCACCACCTAGCTGCACCTACAAATTCTTTAAGAAGCCAGAAAAACAAAAAACAAAAAAAAAACAAAAACAAAAACAAACAAACAAAAAAACAGAAAAAAACCTTCAATGTAAAGGAAAGGACATTTGAATAACAGAAGACTTCTCTGATATTGTTTCATTATCTATGGTACCTTTAAATGTAATATAGAAAGGGAAAAAAGGTCCATTTAACAAATAGTCAAACAAAACAAATTCCCACAGTGATGATGTCCAAAAATGTATGTCTCCTTCACCATGAGTCCACCTTTCTGTCAAGAGGTGGGTAATGTTCTCCATAATAGGTCCTCTATCATATAGAAAAACAGAATTCTGGGGGAGGGTGTATTGGATTAAAACCCTATTCTGAGGGTTTTAAGGGAAGAAAGAAAAGGGAGGGTAAAAGGAATACACTATTATAGAAAGGAAGAAGAAGGCAATAGGATTTAATTTTTCTCATACTTGGAGTGCATGAGAAGAAAAGTATATAAAATATAGAGGAAAGGATGAGAAAAGCAGGCATCATTCTTAACTCATTCCCAAGAATCTTATTCTTATCTGAAAGGAGAAAAGACTTGAATGTGCTCTCACACACAGTATATACATATACATATATATGTATATGTTCATGTGTGTATATATATGTATACACACACACACAGAAATATATCAAGCTCAACAGGGAACCAAAGAAGGATTGGGAGATGGGATTTAACAAGGAAGAGAATATTGGAGAGAGAATAGTCCTAAGCAAAACAAACATCCTGAAGGGAGAATTAAAAGACAAAAAAGGAAAAGAACTGGGATCTAAGTGGGTCCTCATCAGTTAGGGAATGATTGAACAAACTGTGATATATGAATGTAATAGAATATTATTGCTCTGGAAGAAATTGTGAAAAACATGATTTTACAGAACATTGGGTTGTTTGTCCTTCATTCTTGAAGAGGACCATGATATCAGGAAGGTGATGCCATGACTTGCAAGTGAATTGTTTTTAAGTGAGGGAGGGCTGTGCAAAGTCACCAGCCTCCAGAGCCATCTGAGCCCAGTGGCAAGACAGAGATCAGGATGACTGGAGATGGCCCAGATACAGTGGGAGATCTCAGCCTTTTTAAGCTAAGGTCTTTCCCAGATCTCAGTTTGAGTGAGGCAATGCCCATTGAGTGATTAAGGCTGGGTAAGAAATCAGACTTCTATTGCCTAAAGGCCAGGTATATTCTATTCTCTAACACAAACTAGGGTTCTCTGTTAACTTTAAGAGACTTCGGGGAGGAGGGGCAGGGAGGAAGGAAATGTCTAGGCTCTCTGCCACTGGCTGCAGCTCTGCATCCATGGTGTTCCCCCAGTTGTGGGAGGTGGGCTCCCTGCTCTCTAGTTCCATTAACCACTAATACATTAATTTTTACAGAAATATTTATTTCAAAAGGCAAAACAACAAATATATAAACTTGCTTCCCAACACATGGTGCTTAATCCTCTTTCCACTTTGCACCACCTCAGTCTCTTGAGGAATAGAAGGGGATTAAGTTCATACTTTAGCTCAGTTCCTATAGAGCACACAGTACCAGTTCCAAGTCCAAAACCTGCCTTGGGCTCAAGTCCCAGGTACCCTAGTTTTTGGTGCTTCCTTTCCAGACTAGTTGCCTGCAATATCCTACCTGTAATCCCGGCTCAAAGGTCACGATGACTACTGATCGCCTCCAGTTTATAAAAGTGAGGACAAATTAAGCAGAACTGAAACAAATACCCCCCATTTCTTGAAGTCAGGGTAAAAGCAAGAAAGGGATGGGGAGGTATCCCTCCTTCAGGGTCAGGTCATCGAACCTGCTCTGTGGGGGAATTGTGCATGATATGCACTCTCTGAACTAGCACAAGAAAGAGAGCAACTGTCTCAGTCTGGCTAGTTTAAAAGACACAAGCTATTCCCACTAAGCAACCAATCAAAGGAGACTACTTTCACCCACGTGGTAAGGGAACTCAGAGAAGCAGGGTATCTCCATGTTAGGCAATTTAGGCATGTGCAGGTAAGCCTCTTTACATGTGTATGTAGAATAGATAGATTATATAAATTATACATACATATGCATGTATAATATGTAATGTTACATTATTATATCATGTGTATAATATATATGTGTAATGTTACATTGTATATAATATATAATATACATCATGTGATGTTCAATATGTCATATATACAAAGATACTTTTTTTATTTATTTTGATTTATCAACAATCACTTCCATATGCTTTTGAGTTAAAAATTTTTCTCCCCCTTCCTCCCCACCACCCTCCCCAAGACAGTGCACAATCTAATATAGGTTATACATATACATTCCTATTAAACATATTTTCACATTAGTGATGTTGTAAGTAAGAATTAGAATCAATAGGAGGAACCACCAGAAAGAGGAAACAAAATTCAACAGAAGAAAAAAAATAGCAAATAGTGTGCTTTGATCTGCATTCAAACCCCATAGTTCTTTCTTTGGATGTGGATAGCATTTTCTATCACGAGGCCTACAAAGACACTTATAAAGTAGTTAATCACCAGGTAGTTTGGGAGGGAGGATACTAGTGGTTGAGGGGATGAGGAAAGTCTTCAAGTCTTGAAGGAGGAGAGGGACTCTATGAGACAGAGGTGAAGAGAGAGGCAGAAGTTAAGGAGGATGGGGGATAAGCCAGTGCAGAGGAATGGAGATGGGAGATGAAGTGTTGTATGGGAGGAGCACAGAAAAGGCCAGTTTGGCTAAATAACAAAGTATGGGAGAGTGATATAATACCCATGAGAATGGAAAAGATAGGATTGGGGCCAAATTGTGAAGATTTTAATAGCTAAACTGAGGAGTTTGTTTGTTCCTGAGCAATAAAAAGCCACTAGAGAAGGAGAGTCACATGGTCAGATTAGCACTTAAGGAAAATCACTTTGGCAGCAGTATGTAGCGTGGACTGGAGTGAGAGAAGACTTGAGGCAGGAGGACCAATTAGCTATTGCTCTAGCCTAGGGGAAAGGTGATGGGCACCTGATCTAAGGTAGTAACTGTGTAAATAGAGAAATGGGGTAAGATGCAAGAGATGTTGAAACAGAAGTATTGTTAGAAACAGAAGTATTTGGAAATTGGCAGGATATGGAGGTTAAGGGAGAATGAGGAGTCTAAGACGATGCTGATGTTATGAACTTCAGAGACTCTAAGGATGGTGATACCTTAGACAAAAGTAGGGAGGTTTGGAAAAGAAAAGTGGGGGTAGGGGAGTGACAATGAGTTCATTTTTGGACATGTTGAGTATGTTATCTCTGAGACATAAAATTTGAAATGTCCTGTAGGCAATTGATAATGTGGGACTGAAGAACTGGAGAGACAATGGGGCTTAGATACATTAATCTTACCCACGGTAGCTGATGAGGTTACCAAGACAAAGAGTGTAAAGATGAGGGCCTAGGACAGGACACTGGAAAACAACAGACATGATATAGAACATTGAACCAGGAAGGTAGACTGAGAGAATTGTCACAGAGGTAGAAGAAGAACCAGGCAAGAGTAGTGCTATGAAAACTGAAAGGAGAGAATATACCAGGAAGAGGGGTGGGCCATGGGGGAAGTGTTCAATCATAAACAGTGTCAAATCCAGCAGATAGATTGATAAAGATGTGAACTGACAAAAGACCATCAGATTTGGCAATTAATATATCTGTTAAATGATGAAGTCAAGAACCAGATTGCAAAAAGTTGTGGGAGTAGAAGAAGTGAAGTACTGAGTGTAGACAGAGTTTGCTAAGACTTGTGATATTAGAATCCAAATATGGTGCCTCCAAGGCTTTGTTACAAAAGTTTTTATAGATCTCTCTCTCTCTCTCTCTCTCTCTCTCTCTCTCTCTCTCTCTCTCT